>NC_057871.1:3646597-3950040 GCF_019740435.1 Gambusia affinis
GAATAAGTGAACCAAACTTCCTCTTCCTCTGTGAATTTATGCCATTAGGAAAGAGGAAGGAAAACAGCTCACAATTAGCCTGGTAGTCGCCAACACGAGTTTCTATAATTTACACGATACATTTTTTATGTTTGTTTGCTTTATTATTATTTTTAAAAAAACAAACATAAAACTCACCCTTTTTCTCTTCCTGTGTTTCAGGTGCTACTTCTGGTCCTTTTGGCTCAGTAGCAGCCGTTTCTGTGGCATCAAAGGTTTTCAGACCTGAAAAGTGTATAACATTTAAAACAAAATTAAACTAACAAGGCTTGTCTGATCTAAATTATGTTTCCTTTGAGTTTTTAGTCTTTTGGAGATGTCGGCCGGACCGTTTTGAGGCGCAGACTCAGCACGGACTTCCGGGTCTATGGTCTCGAGTGGGACGTTTTCATCGGGGCTCGCGGCAAAATCAATGGAGTAGTGCTGCAAAAGAAGGCAGTCAGAGCATTATTGTAGTTCTTATGTGCAATCTTTAGACAGAGCATTTCATTTTATCTTGCCGTGCACCAGCCAACATGTTGGGTGGCTGAACTAAAGGCCTCCTCCTCTTACCCTTCCTCTTCTCCGTGACACAAAGCAAGCGACACCAAACGCAACGATTACAAGGGCGATTACGACCACGATGATGATTCCTGAAGACAGAACAGCAGCGATTGTGAATAACGAACATTTATGGTGAATACAGAGAACACGTCAGACAGATTGTTCCACATATTTGTTCCATAAACACAAATTTAACTTTCCATTTGTTTAATTGTGATTTATTTTTTCTTTTATCTTGGATCTGCTTAAATTATAAAGGCTATCTCATTTAATGAAATACATTATTGGAGAATCGATGCTCCTGAGTGCTCGCGGTCTGCCCAAATCCCACCTTCCTGCCTGTATTCAACACACTGCCGATGGAGACAGGTGCAGAAATCTCTCATTTTGGAGAAAAATCTGCAGATTGTGAAGAAATATTTTACTACAGATGTGACATCTGGCAGTGTTGTGTTATGATTCAGAGTATGCCATGATTGCCTTCATGTAATTTAGGTTTTTGAATTCCAGGAACCCACAGGCTGTCTCTAACTGGTTTGAAGGGGCCCAAATATCTGTGTCTAAAGAAACAATTTTATCTTCAAAATCACTCTGTGGTTTTATATTTACCCCAGAAACAGAAAAATAAACTCACCAGTACTCTCGCTTGACATTATAGCTGTAAAAAATGCAAAATGTTGATTTTCAAAGAGGAAATATTTCACAAACACACCAAGCAAAAATAGGAACTTCACATTTTACTTCATACGTGATGCATTTGAAATTAAACTTCCAGGTTCGTATGCATGCTGTGTTTGCAACACAAAGTTTTGAGAGTAATTCTTCTATTCAAATTTATCTATTTATTCACATTAAAATATTGATATGATATAAAAGACATTTTTTTCAAAAAATACTACATTGTGTGGATCACTTTTCTCCATAGGAATGCTCAGTAGTGGATCTGGTTAGTCATAGATCTATCCAACATCATCTGATCCACTTCCTGTTTGAATGTGAGAGTAATTTGAAAAAAATATTGTGAATTAACTATCATATCATGTTTTAGGGATTCTTTTTACACAAATATCATGTCTTTATAGCGTGTGATTGTTCTGCAGCTGCTGCAGCTTACATTTTGTGGGCATTCTTGTGGTTGTTGGATTACGCTTTGTTGTAGATGTAGATTGATAGATTTTAGTGGTGGGAGAAGGCGTAGGTGAAAGCTTCTTCATGGGGATGGTACTGCTGGCGACACCGCCATCACTGATCCGAGTCCCTAAAAATCACAAACACATTAGGAACTCTTAAAGATATTTAACAGGAATAAATGGGACTTGAAGGAGAAATCATTTACTGGCTTGTGTTCACGGCACTCACCATTCCCGTCTCCTGGAGTAGATGTGGTGTTGCTGTTACTATCGGATGCGTTCATGCTTCTGCTGGTCTCCAGGGTATTTGAGGTCTTTGTGGTGACCCAGGTGGTCGTGGAAGTGGCATTACTGGTGACTACTGGGCTAGCGGTTGGGGTGATAATGGTTTCTGGACTACTGGAATCCTGGGTTGAGTTCATCACATCATTTGCAACAACGGAGGTCAAAACCAATCCTACAGAAAAACAGTTAAGTGGTAAATATGTTATTAGCATTACATTCAAGCCATCTTGACAACTCAAATGGCTTTTGTGGACTTTGTTTCAGCTCTTTTTTAGGGAATCACCACCGCAGTGGATGATCTACCTCCATCTCACCAAAGTATCCTTCCACAGCTTCTGAAATGCTGGGTTTATCTTGTCAGAAAAAAACTAAACAAAACTTGGACTTGGACTTGAAAAGGGACTTTAAGGTACCTCAAAATTTTTCACAGACTGCCATTTTGATCAGATTTTACCAAACCTCTTTCACAGAATTACGTAACAGTATCTTATAATAAAACTAATATCATTGCATTATGTTTATGACTTTTGTGAATGCTAGGAAAACGTTTGCTCAGTTAGCATTAGTATTATCTGTTCAAAAGTTAGCACAGCTAACAAAGATTTTTCTGCAGGACCATATCGCCAAATTAAATGCAGAAATTTCATCTATTTATCGATTTCTTCAGTGAGCATATCTTAAATATTCAAAAGAAAATGAAACTTGGGAAACTTAAAATATGCTAAATGACATTTATTTTTCTTGGTGCTTATTTGATGCTCCCATAAGACGTTAGCTTCTGTAGTAGAGCTAAGACTGGACGCTGTGCATATTAGTGCATATGAAGGTATTTTTGGTGTTTGAACTATTAAAATAGTTCTAAAGGTTTTAAGAAAGGGTTCATTTTACTGTATACCGTACTAAGAAATACCAAAATGATGACAAAAGTAATAACATATTAAAATAAAACAATAAGTTGAGATAAATATTTATAAACTTGTTCAAAGAGTGGGTCCTGCAGCTGCAAAGGACCCCAGTTTTTTGCTTTTGGTTAATGGAAAATGCAACATTATTTAAATAGTAGACCTTCTACAAACTTCTGAACACTGGATATGTTTTTGAATATTAAGTCCCAGAACATCAGTGAACAACGTCTTTATTCCGTTGTTCTAATTCTCAGTTTGAACCACACTGAGTCGTCTTCACTACGTTCAGAGCAACATTATTTTTCACCTTTTATCCCACTCAGAATTTTGTTCTACACTTCACTCCCCTTTTTGCTTCCCACTCAAACTTATGCAACTATATTTTACTGCCTAATTTGTTAATGGGGTTTCACTCACACTTTCAATCTTTACCATTGAAAGACTGCTATTTCTGTCTCTTATGCTGTCAAAACTTAGCATAATAAAGTTGCAGCATGCAGTCTCTCTGCTTCAAGTGAGAATTTCGATTTTGTTAATTAATCAATGCAAATTGATCCCAGAAAGCTGAAGACGAGGGAACGAGTGTGACTTTGAAAACAAAACAAAAAAATCCTCAGTTGATGAGAGCAGTATGATAACTTCTTTCTTGTATGTTTCGTATATCATTTGCTGCCTCTTAGCCAGGACTTCCTTGAAAAAGAGGTTTTTAATCTCAATGGGACTTTCCTGTTTAAACTAAATATTAATACTACAGATCATTTAATGGTTGAAAATTCACGTTATTGCTCTATTTTGCAAACATATTTATCAATTTGGGAACAAAAGAGAACAACCATGCACGTACCCATGTGTATTACATTAAAATATTTTTGAAAAGGGTACAATTGTACATTTAAGACAAAAAAATATATATGTAATTTAAATCTTTGTATAAGATATCTCCAGTTCTGATAACTGACATTACCTCTATTTATTCATTTGCAAAATCTCTTAATTAGAACATGTTTCTATTACAAAATGTAGACAAAAATGTTCTCTTACCAAGGTAAAGCAAAGAAATTGATGGCATTTTGAGTTTGTTTGGTGACACCAGTCCAAAAGTCCAGAAAAATTTGTGAGAGTACAGCTCTGTATTAAGAGGTGATGCATTCATGTGCAGCGGTACTTCCTTAATTCTTCAACGTATCGCACGCATCTGAAGAAACAAAAAGAGGATCAACGCCTGCCTGTGACCACAGCAGGATGCTTAAAAAAAACAACACTGTTGCTCAAACAGGTTAGAGGAGAGGAAACGTCTCCTCCACTGCAGATGATTTGTTTTCTTACACATGTGAAGAGAAAAACCTTTTTTCCCATTTTAAAAAAGTGCTTTTTAATATAACACTTTAATGGGTCAAAACAGGATTTCTTTTCCTGTTTCTGGGACATTGAGAATGTTGCATAATAGTTCTGTTTGTAGCAGGTAGTTATTTAGGTTAATGCTCACTAGATGTCACTGTGACTAAAGAAAACACATTACATGGTGTCTAACTGCAAATTACCAGAACACTTGTCATTAAATTTACACCACAACAAAATCCATTCATATATAATCAATGTGCTTCCCTCTCAGATGCAAAACCTGCTTTAATTAATTAAGTATTAATGAGTCGCTTTGATTTTGTTATTTGAATCAAAATATTACCAGAGGTGGGCAAAGTTGTACTCAAGTAAGAGTAGAACTACTTCAACATATTGTTGCTCAAGCAAAAGTAAAAAGTAGCTGTCTAAGAAATGACTCAAGTAAGGATGAAAAATCATTTGGTAAAACATCTCCTGAAGTGTTGAGTAACTGATTAAATATTCAATCATTTAATATTTAAAGATTATATAATCAGACTGACCAAAATATCAAGTTCATGACGAGAATTCTTATAAGTAGCAAAATATAACAGAAGGAGGCAAAATAATTTTTTTTACATATCGGTTTTTTTCTTTTCAATAAAAAGCCTTTGGAACTTTAACAAAAAACTGCAGGTGTGTCTTTATCAGGTGGATTTTTGGTGAAAACATGTTTGTTCTTCATTCAGTGGGTAGAGAATCCAGAAATTTTACTCAAGTAAAATGTACAGTATAATAAAAATATTCCTAAAAATAATTTTTTCAAAAAAGTAATCCAAGAGTAATTGAGTAAATGTAACTGGCTACTGACAAAGTTTAACATGAGAATTCTTATTATGATATCTGGATGTTTATGGACCAAAACATCCGTTTATTGAGTGATAAAATAGGAGATTAGAGGCTATTTTTGTTTCTGAATTGTTTTGGTTGTCCCAGTGTGAGTGAACTATGCTACAAGTGTGTCAATGTCACTTTACTTGTGTGGTTCTGAGTGTGCATGTACACTCGGCCCTGGAGGTTCATTTCATTACTGTTTATTTGCCCATGCCAATGGTAATCAGCTGCAGGATTACTGTTAACTGCCACCTAGCCGCTGGCAGGCTCCACGTGGGCCACTGCAGGCCCCTCCTGCCGTCTGGCCCGGCCCGGTGTGTTCGCGACCTTCTCTTGGAGCTAGTGGGGGCACATGGAGTCCACTAATCCTGTAGAAAGACCTGTGCCCGGCTTCCACCTCTTGCCACGTCACAGACCCCAAACAGGAGCGTCAGACGCGGAGAGAGGAGATGGTTTGTTTCCGTGCAAATGTGTGTAGAGACTGAGAGAGGAGAGAGAGCCGGACCACCCACCCGGAGGATTCAGAGGCACAGGATTCACAGCCTATTCTGTTGACCTGCCACACTGCCCCGGCTCCGTGCAAGGCCCTCCCCAATTGTTCCGCCTGCTAGCGTGGGGAGAGGGGGGCGGACAAGAGGGCCAGTGGATGAGCAGTAAACAGTGGGCCGAGCTTCTCTCCTTTAGCGCACAAAGGGGCTGAATTGTGTCGGGCTGGAGCACTTTTTAGAGTGGCCCTGCCATGGGGCCTGAATGAAACATCTGTGGAGGCCGAGCCCAGGGGAGAAAATGCTATTTTGCTGTTCAACCACACTGACAACCTGTTTTCTTTTTCTTTACCCCCTCCTTACCACACACACACACACACACACACACACACACGCACACACACACACACCCACACACAAGCAGCTTCCTTCACTGTTATTCCTCCCTTGGCCTTGTAAAACTATTCATACTGTATGCACACGTTCGCCAAAGGGGGACCAAAGAGTAACAGTAAATGAGAGGAAGAGAAAACCTTCAGTAGAAAAACGGACATATGTTTAAATTTTAGATTGAACCACATGCATCTGAATCTTTCTGTTGGATTTTATTGGCTTTATAGAGTCCTGTTGGTTAGTCGAAACAGACAAAATGAAGACAAAGAAGAGGTGGTACTTTTATAAAAAGTTTGAGATCTTTTGGTTTTAGCTGAAATAAATAATAATTTTCACAAAGTTAATGGATGGTCTATGCGTGTAAAGGTGTTTAAAAATCTATTGGTTCATTTACAAAGTTAGATATTTAAATTCTAACGTAAAGTCTCGTTGATCTGGTTTTGTTTATTAACTGGAGTAAATTTGTGGTGTCATGGACAAAAGATAAATTTATTTGGTGTTCAGTGTGATACCATGTTGGCTAATCTGGTCGGATCAAATCTCTACTTGATTCTGCAGCATTTCTTCACAGATACTGTATGTTCCAGCATCTCTAGCTCAATATTTCAGAGTGATAAGACCTTGTCCTTGTTATCTAAGTGTCAACAGCCTTTTAGCACGCATTTCTAACATAGCTGGAGATTAGACACTCATGTTACTCCCTTAAATGAACATGTTTGCTTTTTAAAATCCTAAAGCAAACTGGAAAAATACTTTGTTATTTAAGGGTTCACCACTTCAGACTACCAACAGATGATGGCCTCCATTTTGATAAATACAGTCAAAATAAGAAGGTATGGAGGGTATCAGAGTCTATAAGAACAGCTATCTGTCAACAAAGAGATCCCCTGACTTCCCTCACACTCCAGCTCTGCCATGTGCAGCACAAAGAGAAACACCACTGAAACATTTCACTGTAATTGAAGGGGAAACAAAGATCCTCGTGTACTTCCTGGTCTACCATTTTCTTTAATCAATTTCCTCTCTTTGGTCCTATATCACCTCTAATCACTTTCCTATTTCCTGCCCCTTGCGGGTTCTTCCAGGAATGAGGGTCTACGTACCCACACACACACACTAACCCCCTGCCGCAAGCAAGCAATATCTTCGGCATCAATACTCTTTGCCCCCTTCTGCTCCTCCAGCCTGAACAATGAAGAAGGCCCACTGGCTCCAGAACCCCACCAAGCAACCCCTGACCCTGCTTACCTTTTTAGCTAAATCCCTACACACACACACACACACACACACGCACACACGCACCCACACATGCCCCCACACACGCACACTTACACTAATATACAGGTTTATATATCTTATACTGAAGCAGTAAACTTTGGCATATTTGCACATAACGAAGAGAGGTTGAGGGGGAGCAGCGGCGCTTCAAATACCAGCTCAGCTTGTAATCACTGGAGTTTGAGATTTCTTGTGTTTGGAGGTCAAAAAGCCAAAACACTCATCCGCTCCTTTCTTTCTTACCCGCTGCCTTCTGTCATTCACTTCTCTTATAAGGTCACTCTGATCCACTTGCTACTTACATCCAGCAACTCCAAGAATTACGAAGGTTTTCAAAACAAATGCATGTGTAAAGCAAAGTTCATTTTGGCATGAGACTGACCAGTTTCTGAGAAAGAAAACAAATTTCATTTCATTGCTTTGTGATTAAAAATCTTGGAATTTGTTAATTGCTTCCAAGGGAATTCATTAAATTTCAAACTTTTACTTGGTTTGGGAGAATGTTGAGACCATGGATCTGCAAAGTGTTGCAACAACTGTTTATCACAGGGCATTGTGTACATCTGGGGAAGGCTGAATGAAATTACCCTCCAAATAATACATCTTTATTGGACTTCACATTTCCCCAAATATGACCACCCAGAGAACACAGTGCATACCACCCACACAGTGTGGAGTGGATTTATCACTCAGCTGATGTCAGTGTGTTTGATGAATGAAAGCAGCTTACAGTATTGGCATTGTTACCCTGTTTGATGGGGATGTGAAACACCAGAAAGTCCAATATAAATAGGAACTGGGCACGTGAAAAAAAGAAAAGGGATGGTGGTGTTGACAGCCAGCAATAAGAAGAATGGCTGCCAAGGAAAGTTAAATAAAAAGAAGTGTTGGTGTTTAGTAAAGACTATGTAACGTAAAACTGTCCATTTGTCAACAGCATCACTGAGACATTAAGCAAACGATGTTTCCTTATAGCACATGGTCTTTGTTTTGCACCTCCAAACCTGCATTATGCACTTCCTGCCCCTGTATCCAGTGATTTGCATGAAGCTGGGACAGACAGACTTCTCATATGGTGTCATACGTCTGGGAACTTTCCAGCGGGCTGCCATCTTGGTAGGTAGTTTCTATGGAGTTGCTATGACAACAATAAACAAGAGACAAACTTAGAAGTGGCTCTCGCCTCGTTTCTAATTTATAAAAAAATATAAGAACACTACAACTATTACTGGATAACAATTTTTGAGTAGTCCACCCACCTTTGTGTAACACTAAGATAAATATTGTATATTTACTGTAGTACTGACTGAAGATCTAGCTAGGACATGTAGCGTATGTGTAGGTCCTACTCTGCCAGTCATCAGAATAGGCAGAGTAAGTATATATATATATATATATATATATATATATATATATATATATATATATATATATATATATGTATATATATATATATATATATATATATATATATATATATATATATATATAAAATAAAAAATGCACTCCATAGTTTTTGGAGGAAAGGTGCTGAACTCCAACCAATTAAAATGCAAGCAATTATATGATTTTTTGTTCTAAGGAGAAAGCGGTAATGTGGTTTCTAGAACTGAACGGCAACTAAGGGAAACTTAGTCTACTACACATACATACACGTAGTACCAAACTTGTTCAAGGGACAATTGACAGATAAGATATATTTTATTTTCTAATTCTTGGGTGCCCCGCCACTTTCTAGTAGCACCCTGGGCAACTGCCCATATCAAAAACCATTTTTCAGGTTTTTATATTCAGAGAGGTTTAAAGGAAGCCATTTTGTTTGAAATGTTAATTTAGAAATATCCCTTCCGTTTATTTCCCATGAATCTTGTACGATGAGGTGACAGCCGCTTGTCCTCATCCGGCTGAGCGACCGGCGTAGTTCATGTGTGTAAAATTTTGAGCTCATACACCTTAGATGTCCAGAGATGCAACACAAGAAAGTTGAGAAGCAAAGGAGAGAAACAGGATGGCCAGAACACAAGAGAGCACCGTATAAATCACCTGCAGAAAGAGAAAAAAAAACCAGAGCTGAGAAACCACAGCGACCATCATATGAATATATAACAACAACGTCACAGAAAAGTACTAATTAGTACAAGACGCATTTAGTGGAAACCGCAACCCAAGATAAAGCGTATCTGTAAACACCTGAATCCAAACCCCTGTGTGTGCATGTGCAGGTGTGTGTGTGTGTGTGTGTGTGTGTGTGAAAATATGTGTTGTTTCTTGCCTTGGAGGGTTTGGTTAGTAATATTTACTTTGAGTTTTCATTCTGTCAAGTCTGTCCTCCACATCATAGTATAAACTGACAATATTTTTAAGAAAGAGACAAATGTTTTTACTTGATGATGGATTTTGCAATACCTGAAATATTTTATATGTTTTCCACATCATATGACAGCTTGCTGGCTAAGCATCACTTGTATCTTCTAAGCTGTAATGAATGTCATCAATTACGTTTCATTGTTTCGGTCTAAAACATACCTTTTAAATTAAAAACATCAAGGGATTAATCAATGGCCAAACTAACGGAAAGTCATAGCCTGACAGTAGAACAGGATTGATGTATTTAGGACTGAGGTTAATCTCTCTGTCTGTCTCAAGATGCATGCTGACTTTCATCTTTCCACACATAACCACACACACACACACACACACACACACGCACACACACGCACACACACACACACACCGGTTTGACAGGCCACTGATGTTGGCCGTCTAATGTGGGATTAAAGAAAGAAGGTGAAGACAGACTCAAAACAGATTTTGGCTCCAACTTTTTCTGGAGCGTTTTAGCAGGGGTTTAATGTGCAAATGATAATGCTTTATCCAACTGTGTGTGTGGTCAGGTGGTGTCCACACACACATGCACGCGCATGCCCACACACATGCTGCTCTCACACGCAGCCGCATTGAGTTGATGATTGGGGACTCTTTGGTTCTTTTTAGCTCAAATCAGTGGAAACACTGGGCCTGGAGGCACCGAGCCTGGATGTCCTTCTGTTTCCAGACTTCACTTTGGCCTCTTACAGTAACTCCTGAGCAAACACAGACTATCACTCTGTGTGTGTGTGTGTGTGTGTGGATGCGTGTGTGTGTGTGTGTATCTAGGAAGGAAAGCTGTAGTAAAAGCAGGAGCTGGGAACATGCTCTGTGTGGGGGATAAAATGAAAATTAGGGGTATTACCTCATTGTCATTTACCGTAACGGGATTACACATTAACTATTAGCTTTGAGGCACCATGTTCTGCTTGAACATTAGGCGCAGGAAGTGTGTTCCATGTCTGGGAATACATTCTGGACAGAGTTTGCTCATTAAGCATCAACAGTGATGTTGTTTCTATCACACAGTCGGCCCACCTGCGACTGTCAGTGAGCATGTTTGTGCTCTGTGAGTGCATTTCTCTGCTTCACGTGCGCAGAGACGTGCACTCAAATGAAGCCCACTGACAGAGGCAGAGACCACCACAGACGGTTCGCAGATGTGCCCCTGGCCACAAGCAGAAGTGGGTCTAGCAATCAGAAGTGATAGCTCTCATATGCCATATGGCAGCAGGGAAATATTGCATCATTGCTGTTCTTTGATCAGATGATCAGAGCTGGAGGAAAGACTGAGACTAAATCATATAAATTGAACAGTCTTCTTTTATTTCTTAAAAAAAAAAGATTCCTGATAAGGTTGATGGTTAAGCAGTTCCACCTCAGAGGTGGTTTGTGTGACAGCAGGTGATTGATTTTGTTTGTCTTGAGGTTTTCTTAATAATATCTGTTTAGCCCGAATGTGGTACCCACAATAGGAAGACCACCATGTCCTTCCATAAAACGACGCTTAGCTTTCTCCCTACACACACATTAAGGTTTGATTGTGGTTGCATCTGAATGGAGTTCACATTCACATAATATAACTCATGTTTCAATAAGCACAAGTCGATTCCACCAGTTATTAGGGCAGAGGCAGAGGGAGCTGACTGGGCTGTTACTGCGTCATGGACAGAAACACACAGAAACCAATCATTCAGGCTCACAAAAACACACAAGGAACGTTTAGATTTGCTAGCTAACACGGCATGCGTGTGTTTGGAAGGAGATCATTGATGAGACTAGCGAGACTGAGGCAATCTCCTGGAGCTACACCTGGAGCTCAGCAGCAATCGCCTGGTTGGGAAATGAAAGCTGTAGAATGTAACTTATATAAACTTTCATTTTTTTCACATATTTGTTGAAAATGTCCCTATGTTGTGACAGTTTAGGAGACATAATCTGTGAAAAAAATTAGCTTCTCTGCTAGAAACAACAAATTAAACTACCAATTAGTGCTGTCAATCATACTTGTGTATGTGGTGCTCGTCCCCTCTTGATCTGTTATGCTGAAAATTCTTCCATGAATGCTCAGCAGATGATAATCAGTTTTCCTGTAATAGTAAGTTGTTTCTCTGCCACTAGCACATTGAGCAGCACGCACACGAGATTGATTGGCTGCGCTAAGACCCTCCTCCTGGTTCTGACTGGAAGTTTTTGACTGGTGCATTTCTTCAGACAGCAATAGTGGCACTGGGAGAAGGCAGAGGAGATCAAGTTTTTCACAAATTATTTGTGAAAATAATTTGGATTTAGTGTTCTGGGTTGACTTCAGTAATTCAGTTCAATTAATTTTTTCTATGTAGCGCCGATACACAGGAAATGCTGTTTCGGGTCACTTTAGAAAAAAAGGTCATTTCACTTCAATCACACTTTCATCCCAATTAATCTGAGTTACCAGACAGCACATTCAGCTCAGTTAATTATTCAAATTAGTTTAAAAACTAAGGAAATCCAGCACATTGTATCGAGGCAGCATTCACTCCAATCGCTTTCATTTACAGGAATCCCTCATGTCGTTCATTCATGCATATAGTGACAGTGGAGAGGAAAAACTCCCATTGAACAGGAAGAAACCTCAGGCTCTCTCTTGCTTCACTCATGTTTCATTCTGAGGGTTAAATTATTCTGAGCTTTCTTTGCAGTGATGCTCCTTTAGGTCTAGGCTGCTGGAGGACAAACTGACCACTTTTCCTCATTCTGCTGCTTTTTTCTTCTACTACTCTCCAGTTTGCATTATCTGCTGTTATTTCAACTGTTAACTATATCTTTCCTCTATCACACAAACCCCAATAAAACACTTTGGGTTTGGTGATGTCACCAAACATGAAAAAGCTAACCAGACAAGAACAAACCAAATAAATCAGTAAGAGGGAAGAAATCTGAAAAAATAACAAAAATACGTAAACTAAATCATTTATTATTGTGCCAACAAACACCTCTTTGTGAACTGGAGCCAAATCTTCTTACACATGATAAATGAAGGAAAAATATCCCACAATCAAAGTCAAAATGGCTTTTTTTTGTTTGGAAACTCACAAATGTGGCCGATTAAAGCCGAACTACACCAAACTGGCAGTATCAACTCGCCTCATCTGCCATTAAATCCATACGATCCATCATTAGGAGGAGGACTGGCCTAAAATCAACTGTGACCACAAAACCTGGTCTGATACCCAACTTTATATTCCAGTCTAGCATCATAGCTTCATCCCCTCAGAACTATTTTTTGATGTGGTTCCTCAAAAGGTGCCAGACTGAGGTCAGAGTGGCGGTTTTACTGTTAATCGCAGGCACTGTTTCAGGTTGTATCACCACACAGTAATGGCCATCAGGAGGCCCATGCTGGAAATGGGGGGTGAAATGAGTTGGGGTGTCCAGCAATGCATCGGCGTTCTCCCGAGCGCTTTCATCTTCCCTGATAAGTGCCATACCTAATCAGGTTAAAGGAGCACATGCCACGGAAGGGAAGGAAATTCCGGCCAAAACGGTAACGTATCTGTTCCGCTCTCATGCATCGCATTCCTCCAGCTAATTAAGAGTAAATATCTGACCCTGGAGAGAAAACGTCCACATTAGTCCAACCAGTCAGCCAGTGTGGTCCATCTGCACTCTCTCTTTCACTCACCTCGCCCCCTCCTCGCCCTAATTTGGCACTCAGATGAGAAAAAACATAAGGGAGTTCTCAGCAGGTTTGCTATTTTTCCTGCAGTTCCCTCTGCTTTTGTTTCTCCCAGCATTAGGTCCCATCATTACTGACAGGATATCAGATGTGCTTATAGCAGATCGTCTAATGCCGAAGACCTCTGGGTCGTGGAGTCCTGCTGTCCATTTAGCTTCTGTCTTTGCTTTGCCTTTGTCCAGCTACAAACACTCCAGAAACTTCAAGTGTCTTCTGGGTCTAAAACGTTGGCATTCATTTCCAATTTTTAGCTGAAAAGTGTTTTTTTTTTTTTTGCATGCTCATTATTATTTTATTTTAAACTAAATAAAAATGATCCCAGAATAGATCCTTGTGGAACTCAAGTAACTGATTCTCTAAGATTCACAGAGAAACTTCCCAGCTAACAGATAAACAATCCAATGAAGCTTAGAGTTCTTTATATTTAAGAGAAACATCTTTTTACTGTCTGAACCTCTCAGGTTTATTTTAAAATCATGACTGTACATGGAAAACACATTGCAACACATTCAATCCTGGCATCCAGAAAACATCTTTGTCCAAAAATGATTCTCATGTCACTGTCAGCTTCATATCATCATCAATTTCAGAAAGATCTCCCCCCCACAGTTAAATCGAAACAGTCTTTGGTAATTTGGCTGCATCCATTCAGTGTCTGAGTATTTACAACGGGCCAAAACAGACTCGCTTTAAGTCTCATCAGCTGACGTACGCAGGCTGCCACACACATAGCAGCAGGAAGCGGAGCAGTGAAATACTCTTGAAGTTGTTTACGTCTCGCTGCTGAAAGAGGAAGGTGCATGAGAGGGACATCGCGATCCTGACCCACGTTCCTGACCTGTGTCCAAGTGGACGGCGAGCCGCACGCCACGTGTTCAACCCTGGACTGTGATCAAGTGCAACATCAATAAAGGGATGAATGGAAACGTCCAGAGTGAGACTGT
Source organism: Gambusia affinis (assembly GCF_019740435.1). Taxonomy (NCBI): domain Eukaryota; kingdom Metazoa; phylum Chordata; class Actinopteri; order Cyprinodontiformes; family Poeciliidae; genus Gambusia; species Gambusia affinis. Next base: position 3,660,899 of record NC_057871.1, read on the forward strand.
CTGCTGAGGAGCACCGTCTGTGTTTAATGTCAAGAGTCTGCCGTCGGCCACAAAGCCTGTCACTTCAAAACACACCACACACACACACACACCCACACACACCATTAAAAAAACATTTAAAGACAAACATGATGTTCATGTCAGGTAATTCTGGGAGAGATGTATTTAATTATAAATGTGCGGTGCGACAGTGGCGCAGGGGTAAAGCACAAAATCCAAGTACAGAGGCCTTAGTCCTCGAACACAAGTTCAAGGCAAGTCTCGACCTTTGTTAAATGTCTTCCCTCTCTCTCACAATCTGTCTTTGCCTGTCCACTTACTGTCAGATAAAGAGCACTCGAGCCAAGAAAATAACATTAAACACACAGACATATATATATATATATATATATATATATATATATATTTATTAAACCTTTTGATTTTCAATAATAGTAAAATTATTACCAACATAATTTTTTTACAGTGAAAATTGTTTAAAAAATGACAAAGTATTCATCTCTTTAAACTCTTTTAATAAGATACAAATTTATTTATTAAACCTTTTGATTTTCAATAATAGATCTTTAAACTTATTAACACTAGAAATCTCTTTAAACTCTTTTAATAAGTAGAATCTTTTTTGTTAAACACTGCAAACTGTAGCAAGCATTTTGAAAGACAGAGACCCAACTCACGTTCATATAACAGAGAATAAATTTGTTCAATTGATCATGAAAGAATTTGAAAATGAGATGCCTGTTTTTTAATAAGATAAACATGCAAAATCATTTTAAATGTTTGGATCTCAGATAAATAACATTTCTTTCCTCAAATAATAATAACAATACAAAAAAACTTAATTTTCTTGATTTTATTTATTCATTATTTGGACCAACTGAGCAAAAGCCTGGGCACTTGCAGTATTAAGACCTCTCACACTGCATGAAGAAAAGATTCACATGAAGAGTCTTCAATTTGAGACCAGAAAGACAGAATCTGCAAAAATAAAATCTGATCTGTTGTCTCTGGTTGACATCACTCTGGAAAAATCAACTACACTTAGTAGCAACAAAACCAGAGGAAGCTTCTAGAAAAAAAATCGAATTTCTATTTAACAAGACATGTTCACTGTTGATTCAGACTGCAACTTCACAAAAAAAAAAAAAAAAAAAGAAATTATGAAATTAATATTCACAGAAATGGGATGTTTAAAAAACTTAATTTATTGAAAGTTTTCCTTTTCCTATCCACATAAATTCTCAATATGAGGGATTGCTGCAAAGATTAACTTAATGCATTCTGCTGCATTTGACCAATTTGCATGTTTTTATAAATTTTTCATTATTAAGTTAGCTAACATTAGCTAGTTTTAACATTAGCTAGTTTTAACATTAGCTAGCTTGTTGTCAGACACTGATCTACATCTGTTTATCGCAGTGTGATAAAATAAGTTATGCTACTAAATCGACATTGGTGAATGCGTGTTAAGCATCAAATGCAGGTGAGTCGATAAATGACAAAAGGAAAAGCCCCAAACGTCAAACTGCTGTTGTAGAGGTAAGATCCTCAGCTGTCAATAAGAAACGCAGAGTCCCTTTAAATAAGACAAATGTACACATGGTGAACAATAAGGTTACTTCAATATAGGATTTCCCTAATTTCCCTAATGAATTTCTTTATATATAAAGAAATTCATGTTTACTGTGCAAAGGACAAATAAAATAATTTCTCAGTTCACAAAGAGGGAAAATGAATAATGTTCAATTATTGGGAAATATATTTGCTGTTATTAATGCAAAAAATAAAAGAAAGTTTTAATAATTAAACCTTCCACCTAGCCCTAATCCTGCTTAAAACACACACACAGACACACGCACGCACACACACACGCGGCCTCACGCGGGTCGGCGGTGTGTGGTTAGAGCCTCGCTGCAGTCAGACAGCATGATGAAGTGTGCAGAGGCCAGAAGAGAAAGGAAAGTGCTTCCTGAGCAGTGATGTGTGACAGGAGATATGAGAGAACTGGTGCAGGGTCAGCCACTGCTGACAGCCACCACACCTCCTGACATCCACCCAATACCCTGGGAGTTGTGCGCAGCAGATATGGGTCAGTGGAGCCTTGAGATGTGTGGGCTCATCACATCCGAGTGTGTGATAATCATTTAGCTGCTGCTGTGTGTGAGTCTCTCTCTCTCTGCTTGTGTCCACACTATAAGATTTCTTGAGGAGTAGCAGGGCCCACCCAGGTAGTCCTGAGTTGTGGGTTGTAGATTCAGATCGTTTGAGCAATGAACAGGTAACCGAAACCTTAACACCCGTTGCCTGCAGCTGCTTCATCTCCTCCCTCAGGAACCCAGCCCTCTCTTACATGCTTTGTGCTTTGTTCCTTGCCCTGCAGAACATTAGCACTACAATGACCTCAACAGAGAAACCTGAGTCCATCAGAACCTAACGGAGTGGGACGAAGGGGAAAAAAGAGGAAATGGCAGCTAAACCTTGTGTAAAATGTGTAATAAATTGCTCCTCATAAATGGGCTTGCAAGTAGATTTTTTTTTAAGCAGCTACTTGGCTTGATCATTTTTCAAAAGTATCACTCTATTAAGGCAGAGGCGGTTGGAAAGGGAGGAGGGGACAGCATGTAATAATGGCCTGTCATTTTTCATCAACATTCCTGACAATGCATGACCCAGACTGGAGCCAGAACACTGAGGGAGGTGACACGGTGCGCAGAGCTGCATCACGTAGGTCATAAGGTCAAGCAGCGCTGTGATTACAGGGATCAGCAGAACCTTTATACGTGTACGAGTGTGTACAGGGGGCATATTGCTCAAAGTTTTCGGAATGTGTTTCGTGATGCATTTCGTGAGAGAAACTCAAGCACTTGTGCTTGAAGCCCAGAGATGGTGGTAACTAATCACATTTACTTGAGTAACACTGTACTTTTTAATTTTATTATAAACTATCGCTACTGTTATCTGAGTAAAATGTTTGGATTCTCTACCCACTGAAGGACAAACACACATGCTTTAACCAAAGATTCAGCAGGCACAGACACACACCTGCAGTTTTTTTTGTTAAAGTTTCGTAAGTTTTTTTATCGAAAAAAACTGATTTAGAAAAAAATTACTTTGCCTGATTTTATTTTTTGTTACTTTTATGAATTATTGTCATTTTTGTCCTTAAAATGTCAAAATTTCCACTTTATACTTTGGTCCATCTGATTAATCAATTTTTAATCATTAAATGATTGATAGTTCGATCAGTGACTCAGTACTTGAGTAGACTTTTTTACCAGATGCTTTTTGAAATTACGTCGAAGTAATGCTTTTCTTATTAGAGTACAGTGTTTGGATACTCCTCTGTTGGAGCCCCAGTGAGGATTTCTCCACTTCTCAGACTCTTAAAGCACAACCCAAACCCACTCGCATGGCTCCTTACTCAAATTAGATCCCCAGGTCTAATCAGAGGCAGCTTGGCACTGCGGGTGGAAACTAGCCACAAACCTCATCTTCAAATGACTGTTGGTTGCTGACAGAAGCCCCCACCCCCACCAGTTTAGTGTGTTGACTGGGCAGGATGGAGTGCTATATGAGGCTTTCTCAATTCCCTTGACCACACAATGGAAAATGGGTGGAAGACCACACAACAATAAGTGATTTCCAACACAGTGGCTGACCTAAACTCTGATTTAGAATTTAAAAAACATGCGTCAATGATGTTTTATAATAGAAAAAAAGCGCAAAGCTCTACAATAAACCATCGACCATTTGTTGATGCAGCTTTAATTCACAACTGAATGTCATCTCAAGGCATTTTACAAGACAAACAGATGAAGTTTATGCACAGAAATACATAACTAAATTATTTAGACAATCGTAATCATGATCCAATGCAATCCTAATTCTAAAACAATGTGAAGTTCAGTTGGTTGAAATTTTCTATCTCAGGATGACTGGAAGGAAGTTTCTTTCAACAAAAACAAAAGTTCAGCAGAATCTTGACTAACACAAAACAGCTGAGAATAAACTTGCTGTTTGCGGAAATACATCAAAATTAACAGCACATTTAATGTAGTGGTTTTTTAATAAGTTAACTGCAAAGTAATTAATCAAAAACCATATATCTACAAAAATAAGCAATAATTTCAATTCAAAACCACTTTTTGCTGCTATATTTTTCAATAAATCCAAGACTCTTGTCCAAATAGCATTCTGGACAAGAATCCAAAGAGCTGTTATACCCAATCAGCTTTTAAGTATGTCAGGAACTTCTGATCATTCGTGCACCTTCATTAAAAAACACATAAAATCCTTCTTTTGAAAAGTAATCATTAGTGTTAACATCCAGTTTTATATCAAGATGCCATTTTAGGCTGGAATAGATTTGATGACAACTCAGCTTAGCACAACTTGTGCACAACTATAGTCTTTTCCTGTGTTTCATCAAATCACTTTTTGAAGCAAAAATGAACAGGCCGAGAGAAGTGGCTTTGTCTTCGATCACTGTTTGAAGATGTGTTAGATTTACGGGCTTACCAGAAACAAGAAGAAATTTCAGTCTTGGGACATTTTCCCAGAACAAAATGCAACTAATTGAGTTAAAATTAAAATCGATGTAATTAATCAATTGTTAAAGTTCTGACTGTGTTTTAAGCACCAAGTAGGTGCTTAAAACACAGTCAGAACTGATACTGACCAAATATATGTAAACTTTTAAATGCGAGGAAAGTTTAAAAAAAAATAAATAAAAAATTCTCCACAAAATGTTCTAATTAGGCTTTTTGCATTTAGCAAATAGAAATAATTTTGGTATTTCTAATTGTATGTAAATATCTGGTTTGAAGTGTATATCAGCGAGAATTAAGGACAGTTTAAGATCATCTTACTCACTTCATCCTACCAAATATGGTTAGGATAAACAGTACACAAACGGTACTTTGGTGTTGTCATACAACATACAGTTAAATTGCAATAATTATTAGGATTCAAACTTTCTGCAGTCAAAAACGTCAGGCTTCCAAACTGTCAGGTTAACTGAAAAGCTGTGCTTGGAGAGCTGGGTGGAAGCTGCATGCCAAGGTCTCTGTATCTGCCAAACCAAGGCAGAAGAATGACACTTGGATTGAGTCAAGTGTAACGTTTTGGTGTAGAGATAATTACCATGAGGCTTTTTGATTTCCTGTTCCTAACTTATGGAAACAGTTTGGGGATGGCTCCCTCCTGTTCCTAAATGACTTCACACCACGACACCAGTGAGCAAAGTGAGATCCATCAAGATGTGGCAGATGAGAGTAACCTTCTGCCAAAATACTGCATTTTACAAGCAATGAGAAAATAGCAACATCAGGAGTCTGAACAGCAGTGGAGATCACGGAGTGTGAAGGCTTAATTTGATGTGAATGAGGCCTTAAGAAGACTAAGCATTGCAGGTAGCTATCCCTATTTAAAAGGGAATCATATTTTAACATTATTCATTTTATCTGAAACAAACCTGCCTTGATTCTTTCATGCATGCTTGAGAAATCCTGCAATCTCTATGGCAACCATTTCCCTGTTCAAAACGCCTGATTGGACTTAGCCCCGCCTTCCAGCTCCTCGTCAGAGCTGCAGCTTCCAGGCTTCCAGCTTTCCACCTCACTGAGGCACGTTTCTCCTCACTCAGTTCCTTCGACTAGTCAAAAGCAATTAGCAAACACCTGGTGGAACTTTGCATCCACTGAGCTCTTTATAAAAGCTACTTCTCAATGAAAAGTTGATAAAACATTGTTAAAGTTTTAATTGCGGAGCGACGCTGTGATGACTTTCAGAAGGAAGAGTTTCAGAAAGAGGACCAATTTCAAGGTAAGAAATTACGGTGTCAATTTTTTAAAAGTCATATTTAATATGTATAGCATTTGTATAAGAACTGAAGGTAACATAGTTACTTGATTGTGCTATAAAGTGGCACTATGTGTCTGGAAAATACATAATACTGCCTCTTTACAGTCTTACAGCTTTTCTGGGTCAAACTAGAAGTCAACCAACTGAAGGATTTTTGGGTTTTCACCTGGGTGCAGCTCTAATCTGCTCTTCCTTTTCTTTCTTTTCTGTCAATGCTACCAAACAACAGTGCACCCTGTAAGACACAGGGAAAAACTCACACAAAGAAAGCAACAGTAACTTTTGTGCAGTCTCAGCTTTGGTAGCCCTTCATGATTATCACTTTGTGTGGAAGCATTCATTTTGCTTTCAGTTGTAAGATAGAAAGTAGTCCAATCCCTTTATTACACCAGTAATGATAGATTTCTCTGGCTGAGAGTGGATGGTTGGCTCGCTGCTATGCTACCTACACCACTGATGCTGCAGCAAATGAGTCCCTATTTAAAACTTGTGAGGGGTAAGATTGGGGCCATAGCTAGTCATTACAACTCTAGCTCATAGTCTAATTTGGGTCGTGCTTTAGTGGCTTTAAATGGGTGTGAGTACAGTTGTTTCAGTTTCCTACATGCAAGTGTCTTTATGAAATGTTATATGTTATTTTACAGTTGATCCCTTAAAATGTAACCTTTGCTATGGAATACAAACATCAAGTAAGGATAATCTACACCACAAGGAGTAAGATGTTGTATTGACTGACCAAATGGTCCCCTTCTCATTATAAAACCTTCATGTATAGCGAATTTCCCTGCCTCTGCTGCTAACTGCTCAACGCAGCTGTTCAAACATTGCACAGTGAATTGACCCATACTCTAGGAAAACACTCTGTTTTGGCAGCATGTGCTCAAATAATGTGTAAGGCAGCACATTAATGTTCGCCATAACTCACAGGACACGGAGGACCTGTTGAGACAGGCCGCAAACTCAAACACGGTGTGGGAATGTTTGCATGTATGACACAAACCAAAACAGACAGCTGTTCACACCAGGCCACCGGACACGGGACCGGGTCCAGAGTTCGGGCCCTCCTCAGAGTCACCGTTTCATCTGGTGAGGAGGTCCAGAGATCAGAGGGACTGGGAAAAGGGGGGGAGAGGAGAGCAAAGTGGCTCATGGGGCCAATGTCAGGGGCCAAAAATAGCGGAGAATGCTTGTCACCATCTCTCTCTCTCTCTTTATGACTCAACTGCACTACAATAATTAACAAGAGACGGTTCCCTGCCACTGGGGCTCGAGTCCTGCGCTACGTGGTTGGTGACAGGGCCCAAAGAAAAACGGTCCTTTAATGAGTGACCGGGTGCCAAAGATGTAAGGGAGGGGGATAAGAACGGAAGAGCAAGGGAGCAGGAACGGGTGGATATGTCACACTTGGATCCAAGTGGGATTACCAAATCCTTCCAAAGAGCAGGAGGAAGCAAAGGGGAGGAGGAAACCAGAATGACAAGAGGTGAGACAGAGGAAAGAGACAAGACAAACAAAAAGCGCTTTCATTGCCTGGATGTACATCCGTACCATATTTTCCCCTCTAGTTTCCAATGCGGATGGTGGAACTCCCTAATTTTCCTCCTAACTTTACAATAACCGAGAACTGTGAAGCTGTGAACTCAGACAGTCTGCTATAATTGTTCAACAAGGTTCATGGATGCTGATTTACTGCATAATCCATTCAAAAAGTTGATTAACATGTCAGCACAGAATCCACTGGGATATTTTAGGTTAGTGTTTTCTTTGCATGGTATCTGACCGTCTCCTACAGCATCTTTCTAAAGTTAGACAAATACAAAGTAGAGCATAAATGTAAAGTGCAAAAAAGTATATTGTTAGTTTTCAACATTATTTTACCAGTAAAAAAGTGTGTTGTACATTTGTGGAGTTTATGGAGGCAAGGTTTGTAGTATTTCTATAAGAGTTTTTAGCACATCTAGAAACTACATTTATTTAACATTTTTTTCTGCTCATGGTCACATTCTGACATAAAATCAGCTGCTGCTGCAGATTAACTTGTTTCCAAACTTGAGGTGTTGGTGCTATGAAAACTTGCTTGCATATTTTTGTAGTTTAGGTCAAAGTCTGAGAGTCATGTTGTCTGAGGAAGGATTTTGTCTGAACAGAATAACATGCCTCTGTCACAGCGTTAGCCCATTCTGTTTCCTTCCAGGGATAGCCTGTATTTAGTTTAATAATTTAACAACTTCAAATGACAAAACTCCTGCTCTTTCTGAAATCCCACCTTCAGAAAGTCATCACACCATTGCTCTTCTATTAACCCTTTAACAACGTTTTTGCCAGAGTTGCACTGAGAATGAGATGTGCAGTTTCACCGGGGGCTTGCTAATTGCTGCTGGCTAGTCTGGAGGAGCTGAGAAGGGGATTCACGTGGGAGTTCAGCCTTTTGGTTGAGGTGTATTGGAGCGGAGGTTAATCTAAAGGTTGCAGTGCCACTTGAGTCTCAAACTAAATCCAAGCAAATCACATGAACATGTTTTTTGCTGTAATGCAGCAAATTGTGAAAAAGTTTGTCAGATGAGGTTACATTTTGCAAGGCAACGAGAGGCTGATATCCACGTTGACGTGTTCAGCTGTATGATGGGATGCTTGAAGTGATTAAAACTAACATTGTTGGCCTTTTAATAAGTTCTGTCAAAGGGACTTTGGGGGATCAAAGTCAAATATTAGTTCCTGTTTCTGGCCAGACGAGGGTTGAGAGGGGGTTGTCATTCCAGACACGGTGAGCACACACACGTTGTCGGGCCGTGGGCGTGGGTTTGGGTTGTGTTGGGTGTAATCATTACTCACTGCGCACCCTGAGCCTGGGGTTGACAGAGAGGCTTGTGTCACACCCACTGTGCACTGACCGTTGTGTAATCCCTCCTGGGATACTGGAATGAGCTAGTAATGATGACTGGTTTGACATGGTTTCACTCTCTGACACACATACAGAGGCACTCAGGAGACATTCATGCAGACGCAGACAAAAACCTGCTGTGATGTAAGTGATACTGCCACACATCAGCTTCTGTACAGTTGAGTAGAGAAATGAAATTAGGGTTTGTACAGGGGATCATTTCAGAGGTGAAGAGAAATCCTCCCAAAAGGTATATGAATTTTGGGAAAAAATTGGGACAGAAGGTTATAGTGCACAATGTTCCACATCCTCAGGGAAAGTATATTAGCCGACCGGACAGTCATTGACCGAGCTAACGAACTGGAGGACAGGCAGGAAACGCTCGTACCGCATTGAGACCCATAAACTTTACAGATTATGTAAATGGTCGTGTCAACTAGGATGTATCACAGACTGTGCTGTTTTATCAACATTTAAGCTTGTTTTTCCAAAATTTGCATACCTTAAAACCACAGAATCTTATAAGGTATTTTTTGGTCTAGTTTCCAGAGCAAATATCTTAGCACACTTGGAACAAGACAAAACTAACCTAAAAGTAAGTTTTAGGAAGACGTAGGAGTTTGGTTTAAGTCAATATTTCCATACTATGGATTATTTATTTATAATGTGGGTTATAAGTGGTTATGCATGTTCCCTTATAAAATGGGACTAATGTCTGGTTATAAGTGAAATAATCTGCTAATGGGACAAGTACTTTCTGTTTATTTTGTGGAACAAGTGCTTTTTGTTTCATTAGCAGAACAATAAGTACTTCTTCTGCTCACAAGAATATGGAGAATATGGATAAAATGGTATCGTAGTCAAAATGCACACTTGCCATATAATTTTCAATTTAGCAGAAAAAACTAAAAAAGTGAGATAGGAAAATTTCTATTTCTCTTTAAGTTGCATAAAAATTCATGCTAGTAGGTGACCAATAATTGTACACACTCTTTGGGATTCCAGGTCTGAGATTTATTATTAATGTTTTGGACTGATTATGATCTGTTTCCTTATAATTATGCACATGGTGATTGCTCCCATGTAACCAGGTGCTTTCCCTCTTCTCTGCAGTCTCACTCATCACTGTTTTGATGAGTTTAATCATAGTTGTGTCGTGTGAAAGTTAGACAGTGCCGTGATTTCCTATTGAGCATAAAGCCTGTACAATAACCTAACATCAGACGGGAAGGAATGCGTGTAGCTGGTTCGAAAACCACCAGCAGCTAAAGACACCAACATTACTCAGGACTTTCAGCCTGTCATATACTGAACATAAAAGGCCTGTCTGGTGTCTGGCAGCAGCAGCATGTACTCGTTTTGCTGTAGAGCTTTTTATTTATGTGGTTTTCAACTTATTATATACTACTTTTATGGTGTCTTTAGTCTTCTATTGTCAATGTTTATTTGTTTCCTACAGGCTGAAACCGCTGATTTATCTCACAGTCAGAGTTCTTTTGAATTTAAGGGGGCAGTATCATGCAAAGAATAAATTTGTTTTAGCTTTACTTCATCAAAAACATATGTGGAGTGTTGCTTTGATTGTTTTACATTTGAGAAATACTTTTATCTCCATGGCAACCATTTAGCTGTGCAAAATGCCAGGGTGGACCTAGCTCCGCCTTCAAGGTGAAGCTCCTCCTCAGAGTTGCAAATTGCAATTTACCCAGGTTTTGCCTCACAGAGCAGCCCCCTCTGGCCCCCATTCAGCTCCTACAGACTAGCCAGTTGCAATTAGCAAACACCTGATGGAACTGCACATAAACCGGCTACTTCCATTGTTAACAGAGGAGCCTTGTTGTGATGACTTCCTGAAGGTGAAGTTTCAGAGAGAGCAGGAGTTTTTAAAGTGGCAGAGGCACAAATTCAAGGAGGTAAATTAGATAGACACATTACTTTTAAGTCATATTTTATATATTTCGAACAACTGAGGGTAACATAGTTTCTTGAATGTGCTACATATTAAAACTATGTTCCTGGAGAATACATTACTTTCCCTTTAATAGGTTTGCATTTATTAATAAATGACATAATGCCTTTTTAAAAGTGGAAAAAGTCACCAGGAGACAGCTTAAGACTTTTTTTAGGTATTATTTAGGTCTTTGTAAATTGTCGTTTGCAAGAACATTTGCCTACCTAACTGCAGACTGAAAATAGGCTTTGATGAAAACTTATTACAAATCCATTAGGAAATAATAATTTCCAGAACCCTAAAAATTAACACTTTAAATAAATTAAAGATTAAACAAATGTAAATATATATTTTCTGAACTGCTGACAAACACTGCGAGCCGTAATGACTGACCATCTCATTCTGAGCTAATAGAAAACAACGGTATAGCTTTCTGACCTGTTCATGTTGCAGGGCTCGCTCTTGTGATTTCCTCTCTTTATCACAAATGTTCACAAATCCCTGTGAATGACATCATCTTGCTCTGCGGAGTTGTAGCCAAACAGACAGAGAGGAAAGCTGGACCAAGCATCGCGTCCAGATCCAAACCCTCAGCAGTCACACTCGTTGGCCAGCAGACCTGGACAGCAGCGACAGAAAATATGCCAAATACCACCGCCGCCTCCCCCATCCACACCTCCAGTTATTATCCCCCCAACCCCCTGTTTCTCTGGTCATGAAAGCTTCATTACATCATTTTATGTGTCCACATTTCAATAATACATCATGGATAGGAAGAGAGAGAAAAAAAGAGAATGCTTAATGAAGAAAAACACAACCTGAGGAAACACTTAGGATTAGCTGAAAGGCAAGAGTTCAAAATGTTTGCAACAAGCCAATGGATGTAGCTCTGTCTTCCCTCCTGATCCCTGCATCTACAGATGCAGCAGTAAAATTTGTATTGACTTAGGCCGGTCAGCCAGGCTCTCTTTTCAGCCCCCCAGCTCCTCATCCATCCAGTGGGGGGGTTCTTCGCTCCTCGCAGACCCAGCCATAGCAGACATTTTTGTGGTGAAATCATTAAACCCACGTGCAGCTCTCTCTCTGTGGTCACTGGGGGTCGTGCTCCTCTGCCTTTAGCTGAATAAATCATAAAGCTTGCCGGGGGACCACACAAGAAGCCACCTCAGTGCAGCCAGAGCATCCATGCACACGCACCGCAGCTCCAGACCTTGTTATGTTTCAGAAAAACACCAGCGCCGAGGCAGAGATAGACGGAGAGGAGACAGGAAAAAAAGAGGAGAGGAAACCAGTGAAGGCAGAAAAAAAATGACATAATAAAATAAAAAGCACTGGAAAGAGTCATAAAAATGTATCAATAAAAGAAAATCTAGATGATATAAAGCAGACAAGTTGAGTTTAATGAATGAAAAAACTGAAACAATAAGGAAGAATCTCCTCTGGGCTCAGAAGCATCATAAAACAGATATTTGCTTTCTCTCTCTGCGTCTGGGTGACCTCGCCACTCTGATCCTTCAGACAGGACATCTTACAAGATGAGGAAACACTTTCCTGTCTGAGGATCACATGCTGTCTGGGTTCAAATTTGCAGCATGTGGCAAAGAAAATACCATATATTACATGAAGTGGTCACTTCCAAAGCAGAAGGAAAAGGACTCTATAGCTCTGCTTTCCACAGGGAATCAGGCAGCAATAAAACAGAGAGAGACATCTTTGTTCATCTGGTGTTGGACCAATAATTACTTTGATACAAAAAAGCTTTTCTATGGTATTATAAATAATAAAATGTCAAAAAATAGTAAAATGTTACAGTATGTATTTATAGTAATTAGACATATATTTGTTAAATATGTTATTTTGCATATCAGGGCGTAGATATTAGTTTGTATGGATTGCAGACCAAATGTTTAAACACTTCTCCCCATCTGTACTGCAAAAAATACTTTTTATTGCTAATATCTGACCAGCAAAAGAAGTAACAGGAATAGCAACTTAAAATAAGCTAATTTATCTTGCTGAAAGGTTATTTTAAAGTTATTTTTGTTTGATTTTTAAGTCTACTTAGATATTTGCACCAGAAACAAGACCAAAATTCTTGGTAAGATTTTGTGTTTTTGCAGTGTGACATTAATCACACTAAGCTTTTCCTCTTTTACAGCCGTTCAGAAAACATAAATTATTCCTATTAAATACCAGAACGGGCAACAGCATTTTGAAATTTTTAGTGAAATATTACAAACATTTCCCCAGTGTTGGTAGAATTTTCCTCACAGTGGTGAGTTGGGTCAAACATTTTAGGCGTCCATACACACTTCTCACAGACGTTTGCTGTAATTTTGGCCCATTCCTCTTGACAGAACTTTTCAACATAAACCTTTTCAGCTCTGACCACAAATTTTCTTTGAACTAACCAAAACTTTCTTCCCTCCTTTTATCTAATTCATGTTAACTCTCAGTCAATCCATTCATCCATCTGTCTGTCCGTCCAATTACAAAAACACCCCCCCAAAAAACCACACATTTTTCCATAAAAGGTTTTTTGGTTAGGATGAGGTGGTTTGTCGGCTGCATCCAGATTTGTGTGTTTCACCAAACTGGAATGGAAGCACTTCTTCTGCATCATACGAGTTGTGTGATCAACAACGTTACCACTGCTGGAAGATGAAGATGTTGTAGGATGATGACGGTGCTGACTTATTGAGGGACCAATAAGTTTTTATTGAGTTTCTTATTTACTGGAAACATTTAATTTCAAAATTGTTTGCTTTTTTTTTTTTGTTTTTGTTTTTTGTTCTACATTAGCAGAATATTAAAGTTATGCACATATTTTGTAATGAAACGCAGCTTTTGTCACCTTGTAACACCCAGGAAAAGAATCTGTCATCCTGCCAGATGGAAGAGAAAATCTTTTCACTTTAAAAACTTGGAGTTTGTTTACTGGCCAAGAAATGTTAACTTTTCTTCTGATTTAATTTGCCCTTGAGGGAGTTTTTCTTGGAGCAGAGCTTCTTCCTCTGTGTGGATGGTAACATTTCTTTCCCAATGGTTTCCAGTTCTTTTTAGCTTGATGGCTCCTGAGTTGCTCCTGAGTTACCAGTTTCTTTCATCTTTGTCATTCTTATGCACATGAAACAGTTTATCCCACAATTAATTTTTTTAAATAACAATCTTATTAAATAAACCCTTTGCTAAATAATCAAATCTGGTATCATAAGTTAAAGTCCTTTATGAAATTTAAGGTTTTGTTCTTTTTACTGAGCTTCTACTTGATTCCTTCTCCTATAAGTTTTGTTAATTGTGTCCTTTTACTCCTTTTGTTCGGTCAGCATATTAAAAAAAAACATGCCTGACCACATCTGGCTCACTGCTTTTGCGCAACGTCTCTTACCAAGAAAACACAGAACTTAAAACACTGACTGAATCTTACAAATGTCAAATGAAATACATGAGTCCATACAAGAAAAAGCCAAAATTCTAGTCATGGATGCTTTGTGGTTTCCATCTCCCTTTTTTACTACACACACTTTTATGCACCCATCCTTGAGTGGTTGTGGTTGGAAGGTGTTGAACTGGAACAGGAACATCGATGACGTCTTCACATTATTCCACAAAAACTGATTGGTTCCCAAACTGTGCAGGAAGAAACATCTTTCCACGTCTGTTCTTCATAAATAAGTAGATCGCTTCCCCAGTTTGTTGCTTGAGTTAGCAGGTTGCAAACATATTTTCATGCAGAATTCATCCAAATGAATTACTGTAATCTGTCTTTGCTTGAAAACACAATATATTCATTGGGATTATATAGTCTTTAATCAAAAAAATATTTAGCAGAAATTCTAATATAGGTCAATTTGTTTTTTGTTGTTTCTACTTTTATTATTTAAATTCCTATAATAAAAACAACAGAGGGCACGTACGACGACTTCATTTCTAATCACTAATTGATTGAACTCTACAATGAAGAGATAAAACTCAAAACTCCTGAAAAACTTCAACATCTGTTCACTCCTTCAGAAAGTAAAACTCTGACAATTATCCCTGATACAGACTGAATCTATGTAAACTTCTTACAGCAAAACCTCTCAAAAATATTGTCGCTACGTTTGTGAAATATTTCCAACCATGTATTGCATGTACCGTAAAACATTTAACTATTTAATTTAAGTAAAAGTGAAATATTGGAAACTAATAGAGTCCCAATATAATCAGGTCGAAGTCAACAAATTTATAGATGAGCTTTGATTTAAACACGTTCAAATCACACATAACGTTTTATGAACAGTGTGATGCTGTAAGAGCTCTGATGGAGTTATTGTCTGGAAAACACAAATTGTCTTCCTCCTCCTACTTCCTGTTGTTTTCTTCATGGGTTTCACCAACATGTGATGTGAAAAAAGTGTTTTGCTAAATACATTTATTTCAATACGGCTGAAAAACCACCTCATCCTATCGCAAAATCTTCTAGTTTTTCCAAAATTGACGTGTTTGTATTAATTCCAACTCATGCAATGTCATGGTTAGTGGAAACCCAACTAGTGAATCTATCCACAAGAAGTGGAAGCTGGAGAAGCTGGTTGTTCTCAGAGTACTTAATCCAAACATATTCATAGAAACTTTTGAGTGAATTGTCAAGAAAAATCAAGTGAAGTATTTAGGGGAACTTCAATAGAAGTGAACTGAGGGCATTCAGGCTACGTTCACACAGCAGGTCCTGATGCTCAATTCTGAGGTTTTTGCTGAGATCCATTTTTTGTGTGCGTGGTCATTCATATTATTAACTAAACCTGACCGAATTGTGATGTCATGCTCTTCACTGACACAGACTTCATTCAGAATTTCATAATCATAATCTTCAGCCATTGTTTACATCCAGATTTATGTTTGTTTATATCCAGAATCATGAAGCATGTATCATATCAATGATTGTTCAGACTACAGATGCTATGAAGGAGAATCAGATTTGTATCTGATTTAGTTCCACATGTGGAAGTGGCACAGATCCAATTTTCTTTCGGTGAAAGGATTAGATTTGGACTGAGATGAAAAAGTTGGATACAGGTTTCATTTGCCTGCTGTGTGAACGCAGCCTAGGAGACACCACAGACAAATCATGGCCCACATGTCTTACTTGGACTAAGGAGAGAAAAAATATAAATTTTAGTCAGTGATCCAAAGTCATTTTTTCAGAAGTAAAGTTTGCATTTCATTTCCTCTCTGATGTGTTTTCTGTAGTTAACCTTCAACTCAGCCGTCTAGCAGGAAATTTTACAGTTTTCATGCTTCATGCTGCTGACAAGCTTTATGGAGATTCTGATTTCATTTTCCAGCAGAACTTGGTACCGGCGCAGACTGCCGGAGGTACCAAAAGCTGGAAGAAAGAGAGAAGAAAAGAAAGAATGACTGACTGAACAGGGGCACCTTTTAGGAAAAAAACTAATGTTTTGTCAGACTTCTGTAGAGATGTTTATCCAAACCAGGCAAGCTGCTGCAATTCTTTCCTCCTGGTTGCATCACAGCATCCTAAAATGAAGGGCAATCGTTTTTGGTGAACTTGTGTTTTGAAACAAACTCTTACTCCTCAAAATTGAGATAACTCACATATTCTTTCATCAGTTTCCTCACATCCTCTGCCAGCTGATTATCGATGATGGTGGTGGAGGGTATTCATGTGTCACGGGGAGAAATGAAAGTTGCGGCCTGGAGAAATAGGTGAGGCTGGATGCTGAAACTCTACCTTCACAGCTAACGGAGGCTGTAGCACCTCTCGACCCCGGGCCACACATTTCTGAGTGAACTTTGGCCCTGTGACCACACCAGATGAGCTGCGTACCCCTTCAAGCAAAACACGCACATGCACACACACAAGTGGCATCTCGTCAGACGGCCCCTGGCCTTGCAAATGGGCGGCCATTACCTGGAGATTGTATCAGTGTCAGTTTGTGGGGGATTCTTGCTCCCTGGAGTAAAGCTCAGAGGGCAGGCGCCTGATCTTCTGTGAAATGTTAATGTGGAACAAAAAAGGCTGAACTAAGAGTGTAGCAATACTTTGAGTCAGGATCATTGGTGAAGAAACTTTATCCACTTTAGCATCAGCTGCCGTTTTGCCAAGCAGAAGACATATAAGTCAAATTTGAGGGATTTGGTTTTCAAGAGTGCACTTTGTTTGATATATATATATATATATATAATATATAAAATACCACACAGGACAAAAGTCTCCTTCATCAGATGAAGCATAAGTGTCTATCAACAGAGGTACTTCGGTTTTGAAGGCAGTAAATTGGCCAAGGAATGCAGACTGTTGCCTTATCAAAGTCTAAAAGCCGGGGATCTGGAAATGCCTAGCTTTGTTGAGAGTTTATCTGTCCAGTAATTGCACATTGTAAAACTGTCTATCTGGGCTTGTTGCTCTCCCCAGTGGCCAATGTAACCATCTGGCCTTTGCAAAAGATCAGAGTAGGAAGTTATGTGAGACGTCAGAGGATAGGAACTCTGATAGCCTCACATGAAGTTGGCTGGTTCTTTAACATTCCAGTCATTGCTTCAGATGCTTGTTACTGAGAGTCCACGGGCATTGCCAAATTTGTCAGCTTTCTGAGAAATCCTCTACAGTACAAATATATGAAGACATTCGAAAACTTCCAAATTTTCTCTATTTTACTTTTCTGAGACCTGCAGCAGTATTTAATGAACAAGATCGACTCTGCTGGTCTTTCTGTATGGGACCTTCTGCACAACTTGTCCAGTGTGCAGAACATTTTCCAGAGATCAAATCCTTTAATAGTTTCTTAGTCGTTTAAAGAGCAAGAAGCAAAACTCAGTTTTTGAGGTTGGAAACTTTCAGCACCTGACACTTTAGATCGGTCAAATATTTCTGGAGTTTATCCGTCACTCAGCCTTCAGGTCTCAGGTGAAAACGGCTTTGTGAGCACTCTGTTTTTAGAGGGGTTTGAGGAGAATTATGTAAAATCAGCTTTATGAACTTTTATATGTATACATTTGTCATGTTTTAATGTTAGTCCTTCATTAAAAACTTACCCGGATTGTTGCTTTGATTCTTTCATACATTTTTGGGGAATCCTTGAATCTGAAATGAAACCATTCAGGTTGCCTAAGAACTTGCTCTCACTATTTACCAACTCAGCTCTTCCATCCTATTTCAACAGCAGCCATTGTGTATGCACTGCACAATGGCTGCTGGAAAAATGACTTGTCCTGTAATTATTAAGTTTTGACCGATTCTAACTTGTTCGAGGAAGCCTAATATCACCTTTTTGAGAAATACACCACCTGTGTGGATCCACTTGTGTCCCTGGTTTTAGTTATATCATTTACTGGTATGATTCATATAAATAACATAACTACAACATAACAAAATTGAGCAAGAGAAACATCTTTCCAAATCAGTTTCTTTGAATATAAAACTTATGAAACTTTAACAAAAACTGAAAGTGTGTGTCTGAGTCTGGTGAATTTTTGGTTAAAACAAATTTGTTCTTCAACCAAGGAAGAACACACTTGTCCAGAAATTTTACTCAAGGGTAGTGAAACTTAATAATAAAGTTACTCAAATAAAAGTAAAAGTAAAAATACACTTTGTCCAGAAAGTTACTTGAGTAAATGGAACTAGTTACTACCCAACTCTGGCTAAATGCGCCTGTCTGATGTTATTTTGTGTCCACCAATGTTTTTATGGCAGACACATGAGCAAGTGTCTATCAACCTTTCATTGAAATGTCACTTGATCAAATCCTGCATTACTCCTCACTTCAGCCTCTGAAAAACCTCAGAAATAGAGACATAAAATCAAGGAGGTCTGAGGAGAGTCAGCCTACGGCAGCCTGTGCAGGTCCGTCTTTATCCTCCTGTTTATTATGCTCCCAACTAATCCATGCCTTGTGCTCTACACCAGAACTGCCATATGTCAACATCTTGCTGGTGGTTTGTGGGGTCCCAAACAAGAGATAGGCTGCACTGAAGTTAAACTTTATAAACGAAGTTCAGCAGAACTCTAATTATTTACAAATCCAGAGCCTGGGAATATTTTTGGTAAACGTCGACGACGGCGGCGGTCTTATTTATTTACCAATTTATTTATTGACACAACCCCCCTTCACTGCTCATTGCTTACAGGTTAGCTAGTCAGACTGGTGAAGGGATGATCTATGTGTTTTCCTTTGCACATCCAACAGAGACTTATCAAGATTAGTGTCTTACTGATGCAAAACAGTTGTGCAACATTAAGTTCACCTTTCCAATGAGCACAAAGAGAGGAAAAAAGTTCTGCTGATGAGGAGTGTATGCATGTGTGTGTGTGTGTTTGTGTGTGGGGGGGGTGAGAGGGGTATTTTTGTGAGCACCCCTACAATGATCCACCTGTGTCTCAGCCATACCCCACAGGACCACCCACTTAGGCAGAGAGAGGGCAGTGGAGAATCCCTATAACCTATCTGGGTGGGCAATAAGACCTTGCCCTGAAGTAGAGTTTTCGAGGCGACTGAAAGACTTTGGAAGAATGACTCTCAGCGAGCGCCATCACGTCATCACCAGAAGACAACAGCGAAGGCTGGCAAAATTTCTACACAGGCTCCGTTAGGGCAGCCTCTGAGAAAATATTCAACTCTTAAGCTGATGCATCCACATTTATCCCGTCTGTCTGGGAAATTGATTTAAAACTTGATACTTATTTTGTTTAATATATATCAAGTTGTGCTTGTTTCATAATTGGTGATTGTAAAGCACTTTGAACTGCCTTGCTGCTGAAATATGCCATACAAATAAAAGGAAAAATATCAAAGTTATCAGTATTATGTTACAAAATAAAATCCATCTGATATTTAATCAGCATGAGGTATTGTAAAATAACAAAGCCTTTAAATTTAGAGTCACTGTTTTTCATTAAACACTTAATGTTACTCTACCATTAATTAGGGTAACCAGATGTCCTCTTTTTCCCGGACATGTCCTACTTTTCAGACCTAAAAAAATGTCCGGGGGGAATTTCAAAATCGTCCGGGATTTTGGTGAACTGCCTCAAAACACATTACATAGCCCACCTCCACCTTGTGTAGATCAGTTCTCCAGAGCCTTAATTATTCTATTCAGGTGGTGCAGCAGAGGCACATCTAAAAGTTGCAGGACTGCGGCCCTCGAGGACTGGAGTTTGAGACCCCGTTATATAGATTAAATACACAGAGATGGATGTTTCAAAACCTTTTTTTCTGTTAATTATCACAATTTTTTGCTTACAATTAATGAAAATATGACATGTCTGTCTCGGGTCGTCCCAAATTAACTTTGTCCACTTATTATACTGCAGAATTTTTATTTGTTCTATGATTGAATCAATAAACAATTTTATATATTTTAGATTGAAGCACAAAGAAAATAAACCTCCAACTTTAATGCATTGAGAATAACTTTTCTTAAGTTACAGATTTATGGAAATTTTAAAAATTCATCTTGTTACCTAAAAAAAGATTAATTTCACCAGTTCAGTTTTCTAGAAATTCAGTACAGGAATTGAGTAAACATACTGAAAAACAGCCAAAGCAAGTCATTTTCATGAGCTTTATTTAGAAATATTGATCGGTTTTTAATTTAGCCAAAGTTATTGAAAGCTCTAGAGCCACAAGTTGCAGACACCTGGTCTAGAAAATATCTTCAGTCTATTTCCAGAAACAGACACCAGAACTTTCTTTGAAAACCCTTACCGTATTTAGCCAAGTTTAATGAATGGGTGTGCCTAAGTCTATTTTTGAATAAATGGGCATGGATATTTTTGGCCAACCTTACCGTAAAATTAACAATAATTGAAAAAAAAAAAAAACATAGCTCACAAAAAATACATATTTATATATATCAGCACCGGCGTCCCTAAGGGGTGTGTTCCTTCTCCACTTCTCTTGCATGCATATTTACACCAATGCATATGCCTGTTTAGAAGAAAGAAGAACACTTTTATTTTTATTTCTGCCCCTTTAGATATTTATAATAAAGTTCTTAAATTTGAAGCGGAAAGAAAGTCAAATTCCTTTTCTGTAGGCACAAACTTGGCAATTGAAATTGATTCTGATGCAAATTTATCATTGAAAATTTAATATTAGAAAGTTGCAAAAAGTTCTTGAACTGAACACCTTTTTTTTCTGACTCTGGGAGATTCTGGCGGTGTTGCATCATCTGTGTGTCATAAGGTGTGGTGTGGAAGCGGTGAGGTAAACGCAGCGGACCCAGATGAGGTGAAATGAGGAGTTTTTAATGTAGATAAATAAGTAGCAAACGGTCCGGGAACCTGGCAGCACTGCTGAGCTGAAGGCTGTGCTCATTACAGGTAGCAACAGGAATGCGAGGACTTAACAGTCTAATTGACATAGCTAATCCTCAACTGAATCAAGGGAAGACAGGACAACACGGAGACTCAGACACACAGGAAACTTCAAAATAAACACAGGAAAACACAGAACCTAACACTGTGTTGTGAGGAGCTTGGAATCAGAGGAGGGGATTTATTTATGATTCCTGCTACGCAACTGACAATCTTACAATTATGACAATGAACGCCATCTCAGGTGAAATCATGACAGCATGTTGTGTTTGGTGCTGCGCCTGCACAGCTCAAACATTTAATGACACTTTAAATGAGAATGTGTTGTCAGATTTATCAGTTTATAATCCTCAACTGAATAAAAATGAACAATGGGAGATTCCAACTGAAAAAGATTAAATTTATTCAAATCAAATCAAATAAGGCTGTCTTTAAGTTTTGGTTTATTCTTTCTGGTAGATGTTTCATGGTTTTCAAACTGTTTCTGGGTTTTGCAATTTTTAAAAATTGTAAGATTGAATCATTTGCTCGGTCTGAAAATATAAGTCTACACCAGAAATTGGTCTGCTAGTAGTCAAACATTGTGTATCCTTTGCAATTTACTCACCATTGTTAAGCTGTGAGTTCTTTGAACTGAAAACTTGTACTATTTTAAGGTTGGCTTTAAATTATGATGTCAAGGTGTGAGGAAGAGTGTCTGTTAGTGTTTGCTTGAATCATTCACATGTGTGACTGACTGACCGAGTAAAAGAGTGAAAGCCTCCTCCCCGGTGGTCTCCCTGGGCTCTTAGCCACTGTGCAATGACCACTGCTGCTGCTGTCCCTGACCCACATCACCACATCATTGACGCTAAACCGACCGCCAATCTCCCGTTGGCCCGTTGCCTCTGGCACGGCTCGCTCCGGGGCTGTTTGGATTATAACTCAGCACCATAATGAAGACCGAACAGTAACGAAGGGGAACACTGTGTCCACAAACTACAAGATAAAGCTTGTTTGTCTGTCATTATTCTCAAACAGAGTTATAATTTTCTCCAAAAAAAGCAGGAGGGGAACAAAAAAAGTGGAGCTCAGTGCCGACCAGGCCGACGCTGCGGTGCATGTGTTAAGTGGCAAACATGGGCAGGATAAAACAGCTCAGGAACACTATCCCATGTTCAAATAAACAAATGTGTGTGGGGTCTGAAGAACAAACACACATTCATTAGGTGTTTCTGTGCCTGTAGACCTGTGCTGTTTGAGATGTGATGTACACATACACACACATGCCCACGCACACACACACACGCACACACACATT
The DNA here is from genome assembly GCF_019740435.1 of Gambusia affinis. NCBI lineage: Eukaryota > Metazoa > Chordata > Actinopteri > Cyprinodontiformes > Poeciliidae > Gambusia > Gambusia affinis. The sequence continues at coordinate 3,683,217 of NC_057871.1, forward strand.
GAAATAAACTGTGCAAAAGTCTTAAAGCACATCGGTTCAGTCATTTAAACTGGTCTTCCTCATGAGTTTTTGTTAATTTTCTGTTGGTCTTTTAGAGTTGGTTTTTGGATTTTTCTGCTTTTTCATTCATTCTCAGTTCAGTCAGGTGCAAAATGTCACAGAAGATGAGAAGTTTTTGAAAATCAGGTCTTTCAGAGGCAGGAACAAATCCAGACTCCGGACAGAAGACATCAGCTGATTGTTCTCTCTACTTCAGGTATGTCAACTAGCATCTTTTCAGGCATCACCAACTTGGAGTTCAGCAAATGTATATGCTGAATTTTTCAGACGCAACTACTAACATTGAAGCAAATATGTCTTTATTCCTAATTATTAGTACAAAAAAGCCTAAAGCTTCATTTAGAAGAATTCTGTCCAAAGTTTTGCGTTGATTTACCCGTCTCAATAAAACATTTTGCTAGACGATAAATTGTCCCTGCAATTATTAAGATAAATTGTAATATTGCTGTTTTGAGACCATTTCAAGTAATATATTGAAACAAACTTTTATTTTGTACAGAACACTTTCCACGGGAACTGAAAGATATTTTAACTATCCAAAATAAAACACAGCAACAAAAAGCAATAAAAAATGGAAACAAAAACCACACACAATGGAAATCATAAGTAAAATTGATGCTTCATAATCATAGAGAAAATTATCAAGCTCAATTAAATTTACCATGTTACATTACATTATTGCAACAGGCTTTCATGTTGGCACAATATTGATTCATTGATAGAGTTAGTATGAAACTTTCACTGCTAAATGATTGACAGGTCAGAATAAAGAACAAACCAAACAGCAAAATTCTTTATGAAACGAGAAATTAGGTGAAAATGTGCTAAAATGCAATCAAATATTTAAGAAAATCTTTAAAAGATCTCCATAAAGCCTGAAGAACCTTCGATGAAGGATGCACAGCTGCTTACAAAAAAAGGTCAGAAAATGACTATGCACAGATAAAAAGAGACACAACAAAACATTGTATTGGAGATTATTTATGCCTGTGATTATATTCTGCTTTTATCCTTCATTTCATCACATGAAGGATAAAATATGGAGTCTGGCCTTCCCCCAATTAGACAATCTAACAGCTCCACTGACCCTTAGCTTCTCTGGGACTTAGAGTTTATACCCGGACCAGGGCCGCCCACTCCTGTTTACCAAAGGAACTTGACTGATGGATTGTATTGTTTGGCCTTTCACAGCTATAATTGGCTCTGTTGTATAGGTTAAAGCTTGGGATATATTCTGCAGACCCCAAACATGCCACACATGGCCTCTGGGTCAGTAACACTCGTTCAGTCCGAGGACCCCCTAAATGGTAAAAGGGTCAGGCGCGATCGTCAGGGCTCTCTCTGACAGCATCAGTTGGTGACGATGATTTCAACATCTTAGACTCTCTTCATGTCTTTGCTCCTGAACCAGAGACACAAGCAAGGCCAAGTATACCTCCTAAACCCCCTTGCAGCAGCCAGTAAATATTTAGCCAGGACTCCCGACTGTGACACACAGCCAGTCCAAACAACCTGCTACACAATTATCACTGGCATCATCTGTATACTGCATGGCCTCCTTCATGTTTCCATGTGAGGATTTAGTATTTGGATTCAAAATGTTCTGTGATATTCTGTTAGCTTCAAATGTCAAACTGTTCCTGACTTTCTTTTTGATACCGCAGAACAAGAAAACATACAGTTCGAGCTGCACAGGTGGCACTATAAATATTATTCAGCCCTCTAAATGTTTGTAAAACCAAGTGAATGAAATTCTACCAATTTGTCTTCAAGATGACCTCATTTCAAAACTGGATAATAAGAATAAGAATGCAGAAGCAGTGAATGGTGGGTCCTAAAAACCTAAGGAAGAGCAATGCGTAGAATAGAATAGAATAGAATAGAATAGAATAGAATAGAATAGAATAGAATAGAATAGAATAGAATGGGTTGCCCTGCGACAGACTGGCGACCTGTCCAGGGTGTTCCCCACCTCTCACCCGGAACATTAGCTGGAGAATAGAATAGAGATGCCCTTCATTGTTCCAGAGTGGGGATATTCTAGTGCAACAGAATCAATCACATAGATAAATGATTAAAAAAAACAAACCAAAAAGTAAAAGCAGAATCAAGAACATACTGTACATTAAGGGCAAATTTACACTACACAATACTGTGCAGTTATTAAAAATAGATCCTCCAATCCAAAGGAATGTGCAACTAAGTATGCTAATTAAAATAAATTACAAATTGTGCATGTATATTTGTGAATTACAATAAGTGACAATAAAACTGTGTGACAGCAGAATTGTGGAAATACCAGCAGGAAAGTTATTTGAAATCAGTAAAACTGTGCAAATACCAACAGGAATAAAATACTGAGTTTGCTGGGACAGGTGACGGTTACGGTGTCTTTCTGTCCTGGCTGGCATTGTAGTACATCACACCTGTGCTCTGCAAATGTAGCTTTCATGTGCTGCGATTCCAATGACCATATAATTGCACGATCTGACATTTGAAATAAACTTGCTTAATTGCTGACCAAGAACATTTTTTTGGTTCAAGCTCTGTAGACATGACCAGATCTGATTACTGCCTGAACGACTGAATCAAAAAACTCCAAAACTGAAACTACCTGTCAACGTGAAGTTTAACTTAAAATAGCTCAGTACAAATAACCAAAGTCATCAATATGTAGTTTAGCTATTTCCAAGGTTTTGGTATTCACGTTAGCCACATTCAGAGCCATCATAGGCAAATAAAGAAACCATTGAATCAAAGTCTTTAACGGATCTTTCATCTCTGAAGAACCTGGTAAGGTAAAAATAAGAGAAAATCAGATATTCCGGGTAGTGATACTAACTTTTCTTTAGGTAATAAAGAAAAGTTACATATAACTTGTTACACTGAACATACACACATAAAAGCAGTTTAAGTTGATTTATACTTTTTTGTTGCAAATATGAAACAATTTTATCACAATTTATTACAAAATTTAAATGCAAAAAAAAAAAAGATAAATCTATTCTTTAATGTATTTATGAACAAAACCTCAGTCTTTGAATATCTGATTGCAAAACTCAAGTATTTTAACATCACTTATGTAACCTAAGAGCACAGCACTCACCACATGACTGTACAAATATTTGTGGAGTTTATAGTGATGTTTGGCAGTCTCATTTTCTTTGAAACAGCCTGTAAGTCACAGGTTGTGAAAGATTGGTGGAAAAAAAAAATAAAATCCACTTTCCCAAGGAGAAGTGTTGAAATCCATCTGACTGTTGTACATTGTAGCACAAATGATTTATGAATAAAATGTCCTCTAATTTCCTCACTGGTTTATCTTCCTGGCGCTGTCGAGCTCGTGAATATCAGAATTCACACAGCTCTTCGGTGGCCTGAACGCACCGCAAGAACATAAGGGCTCGGTTCATTTAGCACCGTAATGTAAAACATGCTGTATGGTTTCTACATGCTGGCCTGTAAAATCATATCAGCTTTACTAATCAAAGACATTGTGTCAGATTGCAGTTATGGCTTGATGTTGGCAAGAAATCCAATTTAGTCCCTCATATTTCTCTGGCAATTGGGACGGCAATTTACAGCATGTTACCACAAATTCAACATCTGCAAACGCTGACGTTAAACACCTGCTCACGACGGCCGCAATTCATGTAACAACACCGCTGTTTATAATTACGCAAAACCTTTTCCAAAGTCCAAAGAGATTTTGGGATGCCAGAAATTTTAATAACTTGATAAATATGAACATGAAACACGACATCAGCTGTGCTGACAGGGAAAAATCAGGATAAATTAAAATTTTAACTGGAGCATGGATGGATGGATGGATGGATGGATGGATGGATGGATGGATGGATGGATGGATGGTTGGATGGATGGATGGATGGATGGTCAGTCGGTCGGTTGGTCGGTTGGATGTATGTTTGGTTGGGTAGATGGTTAGAAAGGTTTATATTTGGTTGGATATTATGGATGGTTGGTTGGATGTATGGTTGGATGCATCTCTGCCAATGAAACCATGTTTCTGTTTTATCAAAGCTCTCCTTCTTCTCAGCTCTTGTATTCATCTTAAAATGCTCCTTGGTGGTCCATTGCTGCTATCAACATCTGGAACGGAGCATCATGGCGACTTCACCCAGAAAGCTCTGCTCTGTATCTCTGCAATTAGCCAAAGATAAACTCCCAGTTTAAACTGTCCCCGATTATCCCTTTCCCCCCAATTATTTACAAAATGATTTTTCCCACAACAAACCCAAAACATCCAGCTTGTCTTTATGGTCACTAACTTGTGTTAATTTGCTGTCTCCTTTAATTGGCTTTGAGGATACGAGGGAGGGCTTGATAATGAAGCGGTGTTTATGTTTTTGAGTGCTCGGCGGTAACATCGCTGAAACAGTTTGCATATTTTGTTTTCTTGTGCAGACTGGTCTGTGTGCATGCATGGAAGACATCTGTGAGTTTGAGGCCGTTTCAGACAGCCTGTCTGTCTGTGTGTTGGTGTGATGGAGGACTTGACGAATAGGAAAGGGTATGCAGTGGCAGACAGTAGTGACCCCATTAGTGGGAGATGAACCCTGTTGAGAGAAGTCTGAGGATGAGACATAAGTACTCAACCCCTCTCAGTGCTTCAAGGTGCTCTTTTCTTCACTGGGTTGTTATAAATATTAGCAAAAAGATGAGATTTCCTCTTTTATAAGTCAAGCACTCCCTGTGTAAAAAAACACACTACAGTTATTGGTTGATTATCTTTGTTTTCTATTATTCTGAATAATATTGCAGGAATTAAGAAGCTATAACATGCCTGTCCTTACAGAATTTAACATTCAGAGACACATAAGCACAATTACAAAGTTGGCCTTCTATCACCTGAACAACATTCCCATGATTAAAAGAAGAAAGTCACAGCAAAATCTTGAGAAACTTTCTCTTTAGTTGCATTGATTACCTCTACAGTGTTTTTGCCTGTCTGCCTAAAGAAAATCTAACCCAGAACAGAAATGCTGCTTGTGTTCTCACTAAAACACCAAAGTACATTAAAGATCTGCTGTTTGATTTCAACCTTCCAGATCTCTCAGGGGTTCTAGTTCTAGTCTACTAAAGCCCGAACCAAACATGGAGAAGCAGCATTAAGATTTTATGCTCCTGTAATCTGGAAGAAACTTCTAGAAAACTGATTCCTAGTTAGTGGAACATTAATCAATAATATTTGATGTACATTTACTTGATGATTTTGTTGATGGCCTTTGTTCCATAATTGGTTGCTCTATTTTTATGTCGTAAAACACTTACTGCCTTGTTGCTAAAATGTGCCATACCAAGGGGGGCAAACCAGTCCAGCATTAAGAGCCAAATTAACTTTATCCTCACCATAAAGAGCCACAGAGAAATTTCAAGATTTGATTTATACCACATTGATTGCTGAAGCAGTTTTTTTCTTCCTCTCTATGACTTTAGTGGGACAGTTGACAGTGTTAATCTTTTACAAATGTCTTGAGGTTTGGTTTGTTTGTAAGTAAACTAAGTACAGTGTACTTAGTTTACTGTACTAAACATTATTTTGGTGTAACATCCCAAGATAATCACTGGCCCCCATTGTATGGACGGATGGATGGTTGGATTAATGGATGGGTGGATAAATGGCCAGCGGATGGCTGGATGGGACTTTGCTGCAGAGGTTTTGTGCTAACATAACTACACATTTTTTTTCATTTAATCCCATTATTAGCTGTGTGGTGACTTTAATATTCTCCTTCTTCCTGCTTTCTTTATATTTTATTTTATTTTTGGTAATAACTGAATCCAGCATTGTTAGAAACGAGTCCAGTGTGGAGACCACTTTCTGACATGAGGCTCTGCCTGCCATTAATGGAAACAACCTGAAGACCATGAGGAGGCAGCACACATCAAAAATGCTGGCGGCCATTACCAATTCTGAGACTTTGCAGCTATTAAAGAGGTGAGTGATACATAAAGAACAATCGCAGCAGCATAGCAGAAACGCACCTGGACATAAAAAATGAAGCACGGTAATAATGACACACTGAGCTTAGGGCAAAGGAGGCTAATAAAAGAGGTGGCAAATCTGGCATTTTACAGTTTTCTGCACATTGCTTCAAAGGTACGACTAAATATGTCTCACGGCTTGTATGGACCATGATCGCAAATTAGAGATCCGTTTAAATTATACTTGGGAATATAAAAGGAAACTATGCTCTAAGAACTGGGCTGTGTATTCATACAATCTTGGATAAAGTGAATGGGATTAGAGCAAAAAAATAGGAAAACACATTGTAAAAATGACTCATGCCTGGCAATCATACCCAGGACGAAGGGGAAGTTTTCACTTCAGATTTGAAAAATATTAATAAAAAAAAAAAAAAAAAAAAAAAACTGTTGAGAAATTGCTATTCTGAAATGAGGACTCAAAATGTTTCTGGGGAACAAGCAACCACAATAAGTTCCCAAACAGATTTAGTTTTGGAGAAAGGCTGCTCCATCTCTTCTTTTATGGTTCACATCAAGTTAATAAAAGTGTAGAATGCGGATTTTCCAAACAAAACCAAATACATTTAGTTCCTAATGACCAATTAAATTTACTGGAGCATTTTTTTTTTTTTTTTTTTTTTTTTTTTACAAAAACTACATTTGCCAAATTAAATCAATATTTTTCCAGATTTATCCAGCAAGCCTTCACAAATTGTGACGTAATGATTAAATTCTTGCATCAATTTCTTACTTTATATCAGAAGTTAATAATCTATTCTAAAATGTATTTGTATCATTTGCACCAGGGAGTCCAAAGTTTGAGTTGGGGTCCGTTTGTGGCCCTTGAAATGATTTGCTCGGCCCCTGACCACAAATTCATGTTGATGAGAATTTGGTCAACAAAATAGAAAACAACTGATCACCCAAAATTTCTCTTTTAGTAAGGCAACAGTCTGAAGCTATTTGATAATAAACACAGGTCATGAAAACATTACTTTTGTTGAGCAGATTAAACCTAGAAAAAATAATAAAAATCACAATAAACACATTTTAGCATTTTTTAATGGAATGTAGTTTGTGTCCCGCCAGTGGTTTGAATTAGCCCGTTGGACATCACTGATCTATACGCTACCAGGTCAAAATAAAAAGCCACCGCCTGAATTTAACTGAGCAGATAAATAATAACTTCACATTGGACACTTACTTCATAGAGAAGCTGCCAGCAAGTAATTTAGCACTCGCTGCTTTTCATTTCTTCAACAACCACGTGGAAAGAAATGTTGTTTTCAAGAAAGAAAGTTCATATCATTGGCATCAAGCAGAAAAGTATTCAAGGAGATGGCGTAAACTGCTAAAATTCGTTAAAAGTGGAAGGATAGTGAGGATCATTGTCTTTGAGGAAGAAATGGATGACAGTGATTTGTGGTTACTTGAATGTTTTGTGACACCAAATCAAGTAAAAACAGCAGAACTAGGAGCTGTTTAATAGTGAGCATAAGAATATGCACACATTGTAAAGGGAACTCTACAGATTGGGGCAGAAGAGCTGTAGCCTTAAGCAACTGCTAATCAGTGAGGCTAACAAAACAGGAAGCATAAAGATTTTACTCTAGAACAATCAACGAGGATCTGATGAGTCCAGATTTTCAGACAGAGGTGACTCTAAATACAAACTAGAAATAAATACACAGAAAAACATGGAACCTAACAGAAATGGATGACAGTGATTTGTGGTTACTTAAATGTTTTGTGACACCAAATCAAGTAAAAACAGCAGAACTAGGAGCTGTTTAATAGTGAGCATAAGAATATGCACACATTGTAAAGGGAACTCTACAGATTGGGGCAGAAGAGCTGTATAGCCTTAAGAAAACTGCTAATCAGTGAGGCTAACCAGTAGGAAGCATAAAGATTTTACTCTAGAGCAATGGAAGAAGGCCATGTGATCTGATGAGTCCAGATTTTCCCTCTTCCAGCATGAATAAGCAGGTTATTCCACCAACAGATTGTTTCTTCCCTGATGACACGAGGATTTTCCAAAATGAAACCGTGAATTAGCGGTTCAGGAATGATGAGACATTTATTTCTCATGGATCGGTTTTGCAGAGTTCAGACCTTAACCTGGCTGGGAATCTTTGTCATTTTCTGAAGAAGGTTTTGCTCAGTGGTCAGACTGTCCCATCATCAATACAAGATGTTGATGAAAAATCAGGGGCTTGAAATATTACAGAAGCTTATTGAAACAATGAAACAATGCCAGATCAAATCTGTGGTATAATTAAAGTTAAAGGCAGTCCAATGATGTACTAGAGAGGGTGATCTTTTTGGTAGTGTAAGTTAAGACCACCTTCACACAGGATGAAGGCCTCACTAAGCTCTAGACCACTTAAACAGCCCATTAGGAAGTGGCTGGATAATGATAACACTGAAGGACCCCCTGCAGTGTGAAAGTGATCATGCTGCAGCATTCTTGGTAATCAACAATTAGGTCCTTGCTATTTTCCTCTCCCCCCAGATGTTGTCCTGTTCCCTCACCATGCTCCACAGCAGAGCCACTGTTCTACAACAACCTCACCATCTAGACCCACCTGGGGATCAACCACACTCAGGTAGGCCTCTCTCTGTCAAACAGCGTCAGCACCAGAACTTCACATCACACCGTTACAACATGGCTGCCACCTGCATGCCTGCAGTTGAATCATCGCTGCACAAAGTTGTTTCCATGATCTTGTCTCAACATTTTTGCTACTTGCAATCAGTTTCAGCCTTCTATGTGGAAGTTTTCTCAGCACAGAAAAACCTCTCACTTGTTGATGATAGCTTGATGATTAACACTGCAAAAGCACAAAATCTTACCAATCTTAATTTTTCAGCATGACATAGTAGCATTTCTTAATTGGTTGTAAAAAAATAAAATAAAAATACTAGTTCCACTGGCAGATTAATTTATAACAAGACATTTTTCCCATGTAACCCATTCATCAATTTTCAATTTCTTACTCATCTGATATCAGCTTCAGAATGCTTAGTTAGAGCAGTTAGTTTTATCATTTGCTTGATGAGGTAAAAGCCGTTTGTCCGTCTCTATGACTGTGACTCATGCTACACCAGCTGCAGTGCAGATTCCCACAGTGACAAACGTCTGAGTGTGGAGTGGTGATTGTTTTTGTTGTTGCTGTCCCTGTACACTCCTATTCTACTAATAATCAGCCAACCTTATGCAGAGGCAGATGTTTTTTGCAGGCTCAAAACAGCTGAGAACTTTGATGCTTTATCCACTCTACCTGTTGAGGGAGCGTCTTCAGTGTTTGCAGTAAGATGCTGAATATATAAGTCTGTTGTGGAGAATTTAATCTCTGCTTTCGTCATCTGTTGGAAGAATCCAAGCTCACTTAAAAAAAAACTCAGGCTGAAAAAAAGAGAGACTTCTGCAGAGCTGCTGAGACACTGAACACAACAGGAGATCCCAAAATATTCAGCTGAAGCAACACAAACATAGTCTGAAGACAATAAAGTGGATGTCCTGGAGTGGCCTACTCAAAGCCCAGGCGTCATCATCCTGACAGAGGTAGAAAAGCTTAGCAGGAAGAATGGAAGAAAACTGCAGCATCCAGATGTGCATCTACTAAATACTGACTCCAAGGGGGAGAATAATCATGCAATCACTTATTTTATTTTAAATATTTTAATTTGGTTGTAGAAATCAGATTTAAGTTTGACATTAAAGGTTTGTTTTGTAATTCATGGAACAAAAAAAAGCCACATTTTGTTGATCCTGACCCAAAAGGGTAAAACATCCAAGAGAGTGAGTACTTTTATAGACACAGTAAAAATGAGGTGGGAATGATTTAAAAAATGGAATTAAAAAATTCTCCAACAGCAGGAAAAAAATTATTGCATCCATTTTATCATTTTAGGTTTATATCTGGTTACATGCAAATTGGTTTGCCACGCTTATAGCTCAAGAGGAGTGTTTACCATCAATTACAGACAAAATGTTACAAAAACCATATTCAGGTGGACACAGATTCCTCAATCAAACATATTCAGATGCCATAAGTTAAAGTAGCATTCAGTTACTGAGGTCTACCTGATGGAAAACCTGGGAGGCCAAGCAGGAACAGATGGGTTGAGGACAACGGGACACTGGGAAGAAGGGAGCAAAGGGAGGAAAGGAGGAGAGAGAGAGGGACCACCATCACTGCTGCCCACACCAAACATTTACCACCAGCCGCCCACCTCCATCCCACCAAACCATTCTCAGCACAGTGACTCTTATCTGTAATTAATCTGCAATTTGCACGTACATGCACTGGGCCTAAAGTCTTTGAAATCTTTTTTATCCTGATTAAATCTTTTACAGACAAGCGACCACGAAACAGAAACTTGCATATCACCTCCTTATTTTCCTTTGAAGGATTCTTTATTGCATGAGAAAGGCAAGAACAAAGACTTTGAAACAGAGATGAATTGTGTCTTCTTCTTTATGAATGCAAAATATTGTTAAAGTGAAATAAAAGGTTTTAGATGTGGACAAGATGACCAGATGTCCCTCCTTCTGTTGAAGGCATTTCAATATCCGTCCCTTGCCATACAAACTAAGATGATGTCCAACATATTTCCTGGCTCTATGTTTCACCGCTGCAGAACAGATGCATGTCTTAGATTTGGCTCATGTCTGCTGTTGGCAAGGAATGCAGGGAAGAATCTCCTCATATGACAATCAGTCTGCAGCTATTGTTCAAGAACAGATAAGCTTGCTCCCATTTACGCCCATCAGAAAATGTAAAAACACCGGTACTGACAAATTCTTCAAAAGCACCTATTGCTATACAATTATTAATCAGTCAATACAACAAAAACTCATCATATTAGCCCCACAATGTATGGATGTTACGTCAAGCAGAAAGGATTGAGCAGTTCACGTGTTGATGTCGGAAATATTGTGCTAGCCACAGATGCATCGTTTGCTACAAATGATCAGGCGTTTACTTAAGGAATGCTCTGTTATTGCATTTTAGGCAATAAAATGTTCATTTTCTATGAACGTAATGAAATCATCTATTTGTGTGTTATAATGCATTTCTAATATTGTACAAAAAAGGCTAAAACAGTCATTGATTACGTTTTCCTATCCCTTCACAGTAAAGCTCTTACTTGTGTTGATCTTTCACATAAAATGCTACTAAATTATGCATAAAAATATTTTATTGTTGTAACTTTAAATTCAATTTAACTACAAAAGTACTTCATGTATCCTAAAGGAAAATTAAATGTTGTTGTTACTCATATCCAAGCATTTTCAAAGAGAAATTGTGGATGTCGATGCAACAATCCAACAAATCTAAATAAGCCTCTGACTGCAGACTGTTGCTGTATGACTGTCATGAGATTTTAATGCCTCCATGTCCGGGCAGCAGAGACGATATTCTACATTTTCATTCAATTATGAAGCAAACTTTGAGCAATTTTTACATTATTTTTGGAGATTTGGACATTGAAATTTGTTAAGTTCATTATAGCAGAACTAATTTGGTAAATGTGTTTCCATTTCCCCTTTTACAAATTAACTCCTTTTCAGAAAATTCAAAGTGAGCATAAAAACCTTTTTGCGAAATTTAGGATGTGTTTTCCGAATTTTCCCATTTCAATCTACCATTCTAATATGATACATCAAAATGCACATGAAAAAATATATGTTAATGGAAACATGATAGTGACATGTCCTGGTTGACACCATGAGTTGTTGGTAAACACTGCTAATCCATCTCATTTGCTTTTGCTACTCCTCTTTTAATGCCAGCGATGTTGGAGTTGGAGTTCTTGACCATTATGATCAATAGGGAGAGATGGTTTTCTCTCTTCTCTGCATCCATGAAGCCTTCCTTTCAACTCCCCTAGGATTTAGGGTCATAATTCAGGTGTAATTTGAGCTTCAGTGATGTTAATCTGATGCTCCTAGTTTTAAGAAAGGCACCTTGTTGCCAAAGTGTCACATCTTAGCAACTGTCAAAAAGTGAAAAAGTAAAAACAAAACCTCTTCCAGCAGCACAACGTCCAAACCCAGAGGGAATAATTGAGCAACGTTTCAACAAATAATAATAATAATAATAATAATAATAATAATAATAAAAAATGACTCCACAAAAAGAACAAATCAGAATTAAAGTAAAAGAGCTGCTCCAAGTCTCTGTCACCATAAGCAGTGCAGTTCTAGAAATGTAAGTAAAGCGGTTCAAGTTGTATAAATAATTTTTAAATTAAAAATCCTCACATATGAACACAATTTTTTGTTCCATGTCCAGCTGAAAATGAAACAGGAATGTTCTAAGAAGTTGCTGCATTGCAGCGTCAAATCCAGGCAATCCAATTTCCTGCATGGCGTAATTAAAGACACCACGGCAGCATTAACCAGGCAACACATTAGTGTCACTGTCCTCTGCAACTTTGTATGTGTCTCGTGCCACCACATTAGGGAGCCCTGGGTGGCTTTTCTTACTTATGCCATGTGTATACTTCAGCCAAACAAGGCCTAAGGACACTCCAGGGTGGTACAGAGCGAAGGAGGGGCGAGGAAGCTAAAAGCAAGGTTGTGTGGTCTGATGGCTAAAGCCCGTGATTTAGAGGCTGTTGATGCTGGGCAGACAGCCCAGCCTCAGTCACTGACTCAGGCTGGATGACGCTACATAAGTCACTACACTTAAAATGTCCTCATGTGTTTGGATCTGTTCAAGTGGAAATCAGAGGCACTCACACGACTGGAAATCGCTACTGAGTCTGATTTTCTTGTTCCTTTTTTTCCCCCTCCACCCTGAAGCCTTCACAAACAGATGGCAGAGGCTCATTAAGCTGTTGTCAGGACTATTAATGGCATTGTGAACACTTGCAGAGGTCTGTATGCCGTATGGCATACGACTGCCAAACAAAGCTGGGCCATTAAAGTAGGTGTGAGAGGAACACAATGCTGCTTGCTGTGTGCTGTCAGAAGAGGGAAGCACACACATGGTTAGCATCGGGCTGACTTTTATGATTTCATGTTTGTGCTAAACTTTATAAGGCATAGAGACTGTGATAGGCTGACACTGAGAGTGTAATGTTTGTCTCGTTAAATTTCCAGCACATTTCTTGTGTCCAAATTCCACACTTTTCCAGACATAAATTTGGCCCGTTCCTAACATATAAATATAAGAGTTTCATAGTAATTCACAGCAGATATTTCTCTGGTGAGTCTAAAGATTTAAATTCTGTTTTTACCTTCAATAGCTAAACGAAGGAAGGAAGGACGCAACAAAGCAAGGGAGAAACAGAGGAATGAAAACAGGAAGAAAGGAAGGATGGAATGAACTAAAGCACTAGCAAATGAACAAAGGAAGACAAGAGTGAAAAACTAAAGAAAAATGGAAAAATGAAAAAAGGGGAAAATGGGAGGAAGGAAGGAAGGAAAGAAGGAGAGAACAGGGGAACTAACTAACAAAAGAAGGAAGGAAAATAGGAAGTAAGAAAGAGAGGAAGGAAAGAATGAAGGTAGGAAGGAAGGACACCAGATCTCTGAAATGTCTCCATACTTCCTAATGACTGGACAAATGTTTGCAGGTGCCACTATTCTATGCAAAATGTAATTATAATTTAGTAATGTGTCAATATTAAATGAAAATTATATCTACATGAATGTATTTAGTAGATATACTTATATTTTCAAAAGTATATAATTATTTATCTTAAACACAGCATGCCTAGTGGTGACATCAGAGTATTTTCTATTAAACAACTCTCACCAGAAACATCTGGTTAGCGCTGTGAAGTCCACTATTCTTTTCAAACCTGTTCTTTTCAGAAGCATTGATGTTTCTGATTAAACTGAGTCCCAGTGATCTGTCCAGTGAGTGCTGAAGGCACGGTCAGACGTGCTTTAAGGTCTCCACACTCTTGGAGCTTCACGTTCTCACGGTCGATTTCATATTCTTTGGGCTGAGATGAATCACTCTGTTCCACTCACAGATATACTATTTTTACAAGAGAATATTTCTCACCAGGATTTCAGCACATCGGAGATCAACCAATCAAACTGACATTATTCAGTTATATTTTCAATAAACAACGACATTTATATAAATGCATTAGATTTTACATGTATGCATATGTCACTATTTACTATATTTTGGTCCTTTTTTGTGGATATAAACAGAGGTGGGTACAGTACCAATAAAATGTGCACAAGTAAGAGTAGTACTACTTTGACTTACTTTTACACAAGTAAAAGTAAAAATTAGAAGTATAAGAAATTGCTTTTGAATCGAAGAATTTTAATTGTCTTTTACTCTTACTTTCAAGAGTAAAATAGTTTTACAAGTACGACTCTTTCTAAGACAGTGTCTTAGAAAGTAATACTGTCTTTCCAAGGCAGTACTTGTCTATGTAAAGACTAGTACAGAGTAACGGACCGGTCAACACATCAGTCACTTAAAATTTAAAAAATGCATAATCAGATAGACCAAAATATAAAGATATGTGAAAAGTTTGGTATTTAAAAGTCAGAATGAAAATAATTAATATTATGTATATATATAAAAAAACATTTTCCAGATCTTATTTTTAATATTAAATTGATGAAACTGTTTTGTTTGCGTCTGGTGATTTTTTTTTTGGTTAAAACAAGTTTGTTCTTCATTTACTGAAGATACTTAAAGTGGGTAGAAATTTTACTCAAGTAAGAGTAGCAATACTTAATTTAAATTGTTTTTAATTTTTTACATTTAAATTTTTTGCCTTTTTTTTATGATTTGAGTAAAAGTAAAAAGTACAGCTAAATAAAGAAACTCCTATAAGTATTTTTTTTCCCCAAAAGGTTACCCATGTAAAATTAACTGAGTAAATGTAACTAGTTATCCCCAACTCTGGATATAAATGACTTGAGATCATCAAAGATGTTGAAGTTGAAGATATGTAATAGCATTCTGGTAAATCTATCTCCCATAATTATATTTAATGATTTCATATTGAAACAGCAGAAGCAGCAGTGAAAGTTGATCAGGTTTTAGCCTGATGTTCTCTCTTATATTTTTAATGTAGGAGAAAATGCTCCTGAAATGTAGACTGGAAAACATTAACTTCGAAAAAAGATGTGCAATACTGTAAATTTTGTTATTAATCAGAAACTAAATTAATACAGGGCCAGTTCTGTCAATACCGCTACAAATACTTTAATATATATATAGTCATTATTGAATAATTTAGCTTTTTCACTTCAATTAGTTGATTATTAATGATTATCAGAGTTATGATAAGTGTTTTTTATTAACTACCTACACTAGAAAGCAATGTTGCAGCATAGAAATAACATAATTCCCTTATTATCTTCTACTGCAAACAATTGTTTATTAGGATTAGTGCGTCTGTATCTGCAATCTGCATGTAGCCTAAATAATAATAATATTTTTCCTTTAATATTTAACATTCAGCCTTATTCACATTTCAGGTTTGAGGTTTATATCTTTACATTATTGTATATTTTTGAGTTCCTGAGATTTATTTTAACTGCCTGAGTAGATAATAATAAAACTGTGCTTATGGGAAAATTAAACTGATCGTAGTTGAAAAAAGCAAATGTTTTGATCGCAAACATTACAAAGGTATAAAATTCTTTTCTCAAATTGAAATATAAACTCTTAATATTTGGTATTTTAATTCCTGTATATGCACTAGTATGAACTCTGTGAGGAAATTCAAGTAATTTATTGGACATATGGAAGAGAAACTGTAAACAAAAGTATCAATCTTATCCTGCTAGTGTTGATAGTATCGATATTTAGCTTGATACGTCCAGCCCTTGTGTTTGTTGATAAAGTCTATTGTTTCTGCCAGAAATTAAAAGATGGAAATGTATGGATTTCTATTTTTGTATGTTTAGAGAGCTACTCTTGGTCTGTCAGCGCAGAAGCGCGGTCTATCTATCTGTGCTTCTCTTCATCTATCTGTCCTTCGCAGATGCACTCCGCTCGGCTCCACAGCTGCATCCCACATGTTTTCAGGCTGTTCAACAATGCAATTCTTCTGTGTGCTTGTAGCTCTTGTTTGTGGTGACTCTGCTGTTGGTGGCAGATTGCTCTCTTCATTTGATTTGATTCCCTCTCTCCTTTATGGACGTAAAGGGCAGAAGCATTTTTTTTTTGGTGCATTTGGTCCTGAAATGTCTCCATTTGGATAAGATAGAGACTCTACAAATGTGTGTGCGAACGTAAGAGGTCGGTCACAGCTTCATAGCACACAAAGTCATTTCCATAATAGCCCACAATCAAACCAACCACTCTTGGATTCCACCCGCTCCAGATTCCTGTAGATAAGCTAAGCCGGGAATCTGCTGAGTGCCACAGACCCCCAAGTAAGAACAGGTGCTGTTAAAGTTAATGATTTCAGGTTCTGTTCTGAAAGAAGCAGGGGCTGTTGTTTCTCCGGTAACTGCCACAGTTGGACGTTCCACCCCACCTCTTTTTTTAAGATTGCTATCAAGTGAGTTTTCTGAAAGGAATTGCTCCACATTTGTTGTTATCGTGAAACTGGACAAATTAAGATGCCTTTCAAAATGTGAGGCAAGACAACAAAGTAATCTGTGACTGGGTCAGGAACAAACTTCCAGAAGACTGCAAAACAGCCACAACACTGAGATCCCTTAAAAAGGTTTGATTCATAATAACTGGAACATTGATTAATATATCTGACGTATATCTACTTTATGATTTAGGTGATGGCGTTTGACATAATGTAATGTTTGCTACTTGTTTCATAAATGGTTACTGTTTTATATTTTGTGCTGAAAGGCAATTTGAACTTTTCCTTTGCCTACCAGTCAAACAACTCAAAAAATGGAACAAATGTCTAAATTTGGAAATAACAATGATAGAATAAATAGCAAAATAGCAAACCAGCAAATAGAGGCAGAAAAAAGAAAGATTTCCAAGGAACTGTGGTTCAGTATCTTTACAGTTCTCTAGGAGTTTGTTCCAGACTTGAGGAGCATAAAAATGGTTTATTCTCTTTGTTAGAGCAAGCAATGGTTGGATGGATGGATGGATGTACAACTAGATGATGGATGGATGCCCTATTGTAATGAACTCCATCTCGCCCTCTTGTCAACTATTAAAAATCTCAATAGATTCAAATTTTCTTCTCTAATTTTCTGAACGGTTTAAAGAAAGATGGCTTGCTGTCAGTTATAATGTTGTAATTTATGAGCCTTATAGTCTCCTAGAATAATATATATATCTATCATTTCGTAATTATGAAATCCTGAACCATTTTATTAGGTAGTTCAGAACCTTGTTGAACAAAATTCTGTCCTGAATCTCAGAAATGTACCTGCCACATGTAGCTCAGAATCAGCCTTTTCTCACTGTCACGGAAAACCGTGTTATCAGACTGAAAAAAACATTTCTGCAATGTAATCAACGTTGTGACGTCAAAGGACACACGTGCGATCTAAACAAACAGTTTGTTTTCTCATTTACATTACATGTTGCTCAGCTCGCGGTATATGGAGCATTGCAGGAGCAGCATTAATCTCCAGCCTCCATCTACGATCTGCCAGGTAAAATGTTTCCACCTCGACGTGGGCGCGACCGTGCCTGCCACGCGCGCCCCCGCGCAGTCCTACGTCACAGCGCTCGCTCCGCTTCTCGCGCGCTGGTTAAAAAGAAGGAGGAAACAGCACGAGAAAACATGTGAGCGCTCTGAGAGGACTTAGAGACAACTTTTATTTTCTCATGTTGTTTTGTGCCGTGCGTGCACAAGCTGGCGAGCCGTTCCCTGCAGGAATTTACCCTTTTAAAGGAACATCAGGCTCTTTTCTGTTGGGGATTTTTTTGTGTGTGTGTTTGTGTTCTTGAGGATAAATTTTATTGGTCTCTTTTTTATTTGGTTTGTAAATGTCAAGTTAAACCGTTTATTCTGAGGAAGGAGTTTGTTAATTTATTTTTAAACAACTCTTCTCATTGTGATAATTAAATTAAGAACAGTTTCATCTAGGAATAATACTATAAAATACCCCTTTTTTAAGCAGCTTCTGGTGTTTGGATAATACAACTAAATATACAAACTGTTCTGCAGGGGCACATTTACATTTTTGAAAAAAAAAAAAAAAAACAGAAGTCCCCTTTTTTTCCTCATTTATTTTGTTTGTATATGTTTTTGAAACCATGAAGCACTTGCAATTCGTGCTTGTCCTGGCCATCGCGGTGAACGTGTGGGAATGTGGGGACGCAAAGTTCGGAGAGAGAGGAGAGTTGAGCCCCAGGAGGAGAAGATGCTACGACGGAAGCTTGCCCAAGCGTCTGAAGAAAAGGGAGCGAAAAGTACTGCTTGACGGCAGCAGCAGCGGAGAAGTTTGCCATAGGTTGTACCCCCGTGTGTCCTGTTGTCCCACCAGGAGAGCCGCCTATCAGATCCTGCACCGCGGGGATGCCCGGGTAGGTTGAAGAAGACGTTAGTATGATTTTACTGGGGAAATATACTCAAACCCCTACAATCACTGTCGTACCTATTATTAATGTAGGGAATGTGACAGAAATGTTATTAACATAGTTTGTCCTCGTCGCTAATAACAAAACCTGTACATATTTAGCGCTTATTCTCCTTTTTGAAAGCAAAAGAACAACCGTCGTGCTTATTGTGCGTTTAGAGCATGCTGGTGTAACGTTTATGTGTGTCCAATTCGCTTCTGCGTTACCATGGCAATCAATCGCCCCGATTCACGTTACATCTCGCTTCACTGTGAGCTAACCGTCCAGACAGAGCGCTTGCTAGCTAAGCTGTCGAACCCGCTCGCTCGTGAAAAAAGGTAGGAATTTGTTTTGTGTTTTTTTTAGTCTTTTTATAAGCTGGAGCTCATAGACTTGTCACTTATATCGCATGTTATAGGTTGTTTTTAGATGTTTTAAGATAAGTTTTGGTAGTTGACGTTCTTTTCATTTCGAACATAAAAAAAGAGAAAATCGTCACTCCAGCCGCAGCCTTTGGCTCACGTCAGCTTTGACCGTTAAAACGCGAATTAAAAACCCTACAGGAGAGTCTGAATCGCTCTTGGGACGAGCACAAAACGCAACTGTATGCGCCAAACAGGCGACTCCTTTGGATTCTCATCGGGCCATTCTCATGTAAAAGTGCCCCTCGGATAATTCAGTGGCTGGGTGGTATCTCACTTTGTGTGATACAAAAAGCACATATTGCATCATTTAATTTGCTCAAGTCATGCAAATAAGAGGTGGTGGTTGGGGTGGTGGAGGTTAGAGGGGGTGGTGGAGGTGGGGACTGAATAGGGCGAACTCGACTTCTCCTCCTCCCCTACTACACTGCCCACACACGGAGTCTTTTCTGATTATGGCAAAAGAATAACAACAACACCATTGTGCTTGTTGGTTTCACTAATAGGAGAAGCTGGAAAACATCACTCTCTTCTCTCCCCCTCCCAGTAATCAGCCTTGTCCGGGTGTTAATGCCTTTGAGAGGGTGTGTATTCTCCAGTATCTCCCCCTGCCAGCAAACTTACACCTATTCCCTGAGGGCAAGTGTTTTGTTTAAGCTTTAGTTCAGCCTTTGCTCCCCCATCTATTATGGTTGACTGTGGATGAGCATTTTGAAAACCAGAAGACAAGTTTTCTCTTTTTTATGTTTGTAGAGAAGCGGAAGTCATATTAAAGCAGGCATGGCCCAGTATGAGGATCAGATGATTTGATAACCTTGAGAACTGATATTACGCCAACAGGATAGCATTAAAACACACACATAGAAAAAAAAAGCAAAAATACATACCTGTATCGATTTTTCTGAAATGTCTATCCTTCCACTATAACTTGACTTCTTTATTATTAAAATTATTTCATGTTATTCCTTCTCTGTTTGAGACATAAACTTAACCAAATAGTGTGTCATTTTTCAAGGGCAAATTGAGATCAATTTTCCAAGTAGGCAGGCTATCTGTTTGGGTAGAGGTTACTCGTAGCTTCTATTAAGCGAAAACTAAAGGTGTCGCTCCTTTAGTTTTTACTTAATGTATCTCCATATTTTGCGCAACAGAAAATATTTCAAAAGAGCTGAATTTTTGTTAGTTATAAGTGAGAGAAAAGCCCACCATCCTTCTTTTAGCCTGGTGATCGACTCACTCTTTTGTGACACTTCCTTAGCATATAATTTAAAGCACTTAAAACCTTTGGAACAGTATGCTGTGAAATTTTACGGGATTTTGAGACATAACCTTTTAAAACATTGGAACTGGTGGCCCACCCAGGCCTATATTTGTGCTCTGTTAATGTTTTTTTTCCTGCTTTTCGGAATAAAAGCTGGAAGTTCCACGCTTGTTGTGGGCTTGTTGAGTACCGGTCGCAAACTAAACCCAAACATGCAATTTTCATGGTTGTGAGCGTGAAAGCAATTTTCTTTTACAAAACCAGAAACATCCTTTTGCTTATATCGGTGAGCAGGAAGCAGGCGAAGGAAGCAGGTGCATCTTCACATTTGTGACGATTGCAACTCCCCATCCTCTGAGTATGGCTTTCTTCTACCAAGTACCCAAAAAGATGTCACATAGAGCAAATTGTTAATATTTAGATAAGTGTTTCGGAGATGACTCTTTCTCAGCCCAAGTCTGTCAGTGCTACACAGGAACTATTTCCTTTATTGCTTTAAACTCTTGAAGAAAGATCTAGAAAGTTCTGCTGACAGTGACTGGACTAGAAATTTGCAAAACAAACTTTAGTTAGATTAAGAATAGTTTGGCGTTTTCATATGCAAGATTAGTCACAGCAATTCTTATCATACTTTGAAGTGGGACATCATCTAAAATGTTGAAAGTTGTTCTGGATGGCTTTTAAAAGGACCAATTCTTTCAAAAGTATACAAATAATAAGTAAATCACAATTTGTCTGAGGGATATTTTAATACTTATTATGACTTAATATTACTATATTTTGATTGAAATTACTCTATTAAGTTCTGATTGGCACAGGAGCATAGAGACAGTCTTGTTATGGCTGTTCTCCTACACAAACCTTGCAACTGTGTTGGCATCTCTTTAAAATATATTGTAATGGACTCTGACAACCTGTGTGTTTAGGCTTTGGCCATTTTTAGCCCGCCTGTTATTTTCTTCCTCATTTTGAGAATTATGCCCCCGGAGATTCAGCAAAAACACAACAAACAAAGGGCCCACTTGTTCTGGTTTGGATGATGGCAACATTGGAGTTCATCCCAGCAACATATGGACACAGGGCATGGCTGAGAGCACACAAATGCTTCTCTCTGTGGACCGTGTGCCAGGCCATGGCACACAAAATCAATAGGCACTTTAGAGCAAGGGAGCAGGCATGCCCACAACACTGGAAGGCATGAGAGCAGAGAGCGCCATGACAGAGGAACATATCAGCTCGTTTTCAGAGTAAAAGAAGATTGACTTTTGATCAATTATATCAGAAAGTGTGAGCCAGGTTGGAGTTTGTGAACTGAAATGGAATAATAACATTTTGAGCTGTTCTGTTTTTGTCCGTCACACTGTCTGTTCCAAAAATACCTTTCTTTTCCCGTTTATGGCAGCGTATTTCTGTACTGGAACATCAGGTTTTTGTCAAGAGTTCCACCACCTGTTGCACAAACATAACGCCACGCAATTTATAAGCAGAAAGTCTTTTACAGAGTTGCGGACTTATTTTGCAACCCAAGTGTAAGGTGTCCATATGTTAGCCCTGGGTCCCCTGCTTTAATTGACTTCGACAGACTGCTAATTTGTTGATACCAGAGTGGGAATGATGTGCCTGCCTATCTTGAAATTGGTGTTTACACATGGACCTCACACAGAGCAAAACACCACCAGCATGCTTGGCTGGCCCAACAGCGCAGCTTTTGACCTAAAACAGATTACATTGTGTTCTATTATAGTTAATTTGTTATGTAAATAATCCTGCTAATTTCTTTTGGATTAACTCCTTGTGTAGTTCTGCGTAATGACTGTAATTTAGACTCTATTTTTTATTTAATTTTTTTGTTGTTCAGAATACTGTCAGACGTGAAGATTGTAGTTACTTTTTAACTGTCTGCAAACTTCAGTGAGCAGGCAGGAAATTAGATTATTTGGTCTGAATAGAAAATATTATTAGATTTGAAATTAAATGTTAAAAATTTTTGTGTTTAAGCCTTAAAATTATATTTGCAGAACTTTGCAAAGACCTATTTTAATTATTATTTTTTTATTACATTTGTCAGATAGGAGCAGTTGCTTTCTATATTTTGCCTGACAATGAGGTCAGAGATCACTTCCTTTACCAATAGACACCAGGTGCAGGTTGTTAAGATTCCATAAAAATTAAAAATCCAACCTTTAATCCAGGTTTCTCAGTTTTTATGATTTTTATTTACACAACCCACTGATTCTTAACTACGTCTTAGTACGAGTTAAAAGTTTATAAGTTGATTCTCCACCCATTTAACAAGGTGCTGGCTCTCTTTGTGTGTGGTCTCCAGATTTTCTCCACCAACAACACAGAATGTGGACATCTCCTGGAGGAGATCAAGTGTGCACGCTGCTCCCCCAATGCCCAGGTGTTGTTCCACTCCTTGGACATGGATCGGATGCCACACAGAGAGCCGGACCTGCCGCGGCTCTGCCAGGACTTCTGCCGGGAGTTCTATTACACCTGCAGGGGGCACATACCAGGTAATGAAACCCATAATAAAAGCAATGAATGCGGCTTTAATTGGTGCCTGTGTGGTCACCTAGCATTATCCACACAAACACATTCACATTTTTTGGGGCCCTGCATGTTTTGTTGTGTTGAATAAAAATTCACAACAGGTCTTGTTTGTAACCGAGACTCTGCTCGCACATGTAGACTCTGCAAAGCTCCGGGTTTATGCAGAAAGTGGTGCGTCAGTAGTCTGGTCAGAGAATATTTATTTATCCAGCTCTTGCCTCATATGACCTCACCTCCATTCATAGCTGAGCCTGTCCTAAAACGTGTTCACTGGTCTGCTTCTCAATCTACTGATGAGGCGAGGATGAATCAATAAAAGTTTGATAAAAATTATTCATCAGAATTTGATCATGCAGACCAAACATTCAATCAGTCTGATAGAGCTCATTTCATCCAAAGCGCAGACATTCATGCTCCATATAATGATAAATCTACTCTATTGCTGTTACTGTGGAAAGATTTTGGTGAATAGCTATTCTGAGTTACTGTTATTGCAATGAACTTAAATTATTTATGCTTGCAAATCCCTAAAACATCAATGTTCACATGGAACATCAATACATATCAATATAGGTCACTGAAAATAATTGTTGTGTACTATTTAGCAGTACAATTGCACAACATGTTAATAGGTTTCATATATATAAAAAACAACTTAATGTATAAAATGTTTTTACATTTTCCCTCAAAATAAAGTTACTTCTCTTTAGGTCAGTCATGAAACTTTTGTTTCATGAAAAGTGATAGCAAGTATCACTTTTGGAAACACTGAAATACTGACATGGCATACATACTGTCATTGCAACTTTAGAGCTAGATAAGGAACCACCAGCAGCATGGCAGCAGTATGACATAAAATGTAAGCTGTTTTAAAACCAGATCTCTTTTAAACCTTGGTACACCTGGATACCAGGAACTGGCCTTTGTTTCTCCTGGGAAAATGTTTTGAGAAAGCATGTGAACCCTATTTTGTGGTATAGACAGCTCCTGAGTGCTTTGTTTCAGGTACAAACTGTCACTTAAAAAGCTACATCTCAGCTCCTCCGTTGCTGTTTTCTCTGAAGTTTCAACCGCACAGGGTTCTAAACATGGCTGAAGAGATAGAAATGGCATCAAAACTCTTTGATGCCATTGCATGTGGTTTGTCACATAGGAATTGTTTTTGCGCCTGAAAGCACCTGCTCTTCAGAAGATTTTCTTTTGAAGAGATGCAAGATCATAGTTCACTGTGATTTCAGAGAACATGCCAAATCTGATCAAACACTTTAGGCTGCGAGTCTCCTCAAACTGATTAGATCAGCAGGGACTTGAGAAGGCAGAATAGTTTCAAACACACATGTCGACAACATGGTAAGCTGTAAGTCAAACATATATTTCATCCAAATAGATATCTGGTTGCATCAAACATGATGCTTGTTTATAAAGTGTAACACCAAAGCTACAGCTGAGAGTGGTGACAGCAACTTCACAGAAAACAAGAAGGTTGTGGAAGAAGAACACTTGTTCTAAGTTATAGATTTCTTGCTTGAATACCGACAGACATATGGGCTCCAAGAGTCGCATCAAAAAAGCTGAAGACAGAAATGCTCTCTTCCTTTTTCTTTTCTTTTTTTGTTTTTTTGCTTCCATGCTCCTTCTTGCTCGCTCCGCTCAGCCCACCACAGATCAGCATATGTGGTGACGAATGACACATTTATTTTTCTACAAAGCTTGTGTGTATGTAAAACTGCTGAAGTGCATCAAGATGTCAAGTGCTTTGGGTGGGCCACCCAGGTTGGCTTGGAAGATAACCAGATGGAAGTATAACTTTAGAGCCGGGGAGCCAGGAATACGGACACTGTTTCTCTGTTTCTCTTTGTCCTACACCTTTTCTTAGCTCAAACTCTTATTTTTTTGTTTAAAATGCTGGTATTTCAAAATCTTTTTTTTTTAGATTTACCAACAGACAACAACAAGGAAAGTAGGAATTTCCTACAGTTGTGATGTTCAAACCAATGTGGCTTTGACTGGACCTTTTTAAACACAACAATTTTAAGTTGAACTACTAGCCTTTAAAGCATTCTTCACCTATCATCCTGCTTCCTTAAAATTTACTTCTGTCTCTTGATTAGGCAACGTACTCGGCCCCCTAAAGATGTGTCCTGCCTCGAGTCTTACTTCTGCCCCCACCTTTTCTATACTCCTCTCATATCTTCCTTCACTCATTCCCTCATCCTGCACCCAAGGTCCCCAACCACCACGGTTAAGATAACTGCAGAAACAAGTGTGTGGGTGGTATAACCAGAGCTTTGTGTGTGTTTGATCTTCATGTTATGTTTAGATGTTTGAGGGGATATCCTATCACCTCCAGTATTTGATGCGGTCAGTCGTTGCGGTGTGTGGCAGGAGAAGGAGATGAAAGGAGGGACTGGGAGAGTCCTGTTTGTGTTTTTATCGCTGGTGTATTTGCTCTCTTCTGTCCTCCACGGGATTAACAAGAGGAAACAATATTGTCAAGATTGTTGTTAGGTCTCAAAGTGCCTCCGAGACCCACTGCACATTTTGTTTTCTTACGAGAATGATGTTGTGACAGGGCTGGCTGGAGGTGTTGCAGAGCGATAACTTCTGGTCACCTTTTGTCATCATTTTAGAACATCCCGTCTTTGTTTCATAAATTAGGTATTAAGCATATCTCACCATGGGAACATCTTGTTTACGCTGAATGACAAGCCATATTGAACAGGCTGATTGTTTGAATTCACATGCTGTCCTCCAGTGCTGCTCAGTAACTCAAAACAGAGAAAGCTTTATCAAAGTTAAATCAAGTTGCTACATCTTCTTGTATTTGTTTATGTGGGATATTCAAAGAATATGCAAAATCAGTTGCAATAAGAGCACTTTTCTATTTCCTGCCATTATGATGCTTCCAACACACTGTGTCAGTCACAGGCATCCAAATTTGTTTCCACATCTGACAGTCAGATAGACTCAATTCAATTGGGAACTAAAACTCCTCGTTTGTGGTGGTAATTCTGATTTGTTAAGATTAGGAATTTGCTGATATTGATTCCCAAAGTTAAAGTTATTCAACCCGACACATGCAGCTACAGTCATCAACGACAACGTTTGAATTTGCAGTTAAGTATTAGGGTTGAATGAATTTGGCTTGTAAAACATTCATTTCCAGATAATGTGTGCAGACAACATTTCCTGAAAGATTTTTGTTCTTATGACGTGTGTTTTAGCTGCACTTTGCGCTTCTTCTCCCTGACAATTGGGGATATCCAAGTAATATGACTTTCCTTCACTGTCAGCGACATTTTAAAGAGTTCAAAACACTTATTTATCAGGGAAATCCCTGATTAGTTAGATAAACAACATAATGTGATGTGTGTGATGATCTAAAATCTCGTTTTAGATCATCAGATAGACTCTGATGATCTATCTGATCATCAGAGTCTATCTGATGATCTATCTGATGATCAGATAGATCATCAGATAGATCTGATGATCAGCTGTAAGAATTACAGCTGAATTTTTTAAAATTCAGCTGTAATTTAAAAAAAAGACTGTACTCGAGGATGTTGCTGCTGAAAATCAC
Source organism: Gambusia affinis (assembly GCF_019740435.1). Lineage (NCBI taxonomy): Eukaryota > Metazoa > Chordata > Actinopteri > Cyprinodontiformes > Poeciliidae > Gambusia > Gambusia affinis. The sequence goes on from NC_057871.1 coordinate 3,709,575, forward strand.
AGACAGTACAAGAACAGATTATAAAATGAGTTTCCTCTGACTTTTTGTGTGATATTGCTTTGATTTGCACTGAGGTATTTGGGATCAGATATGGACTGTCCTACTATATATGTAAAGACATGAATAAAGAAATTTTTAGTTAGAAACTGTCTAGACAACAAGATTAGATTCATTTAAAAGAGATACATTTTAGGCAACAGCACAAGGATATGATGTGAAGAATTGAAAACAGTATGCATGGATGTCTCAGTTGGGAATTGAGTGTTTCTGCTCTGTTCAAAGTTAAACTGCTATCCTTTTCTCAGTTTCTGTTCACTCGCTCTTTATAGCCTCTTCGAACCAGAATTGATTCAACTAGATTCCTTTCCACAAATCCTTTTTAGAAAACCTTCCTCCTTCTCTGTCCCTATGCAACTTTTGTTAGTTGTTGTATGTACATGTAGCCACAAAGCAAGACATTCATAAACATAACTCAGTTGCCTGAAACTTGTGTAAAAAGCCGTTTTAATTGTTCAGCATCAGCAGTAAGTGTCGCCTTGTATGTGCTGTATTTGCTAGAGCTGTTCCAAGCTGATGTGGATGAGTTCTGTCAGTACTATGGGAGGAGAGGGGCCGGCTTGTGTTTTCCCGATTATCAACGAAGGCAACTCCTTGGGCAAGATTCCAACTACTTGGAAGATGAGAAAATAGAAGATATCAGCAGGTTTGTACTCTGATTTTCACCTTGTTCTATTTTATGTGGCGTTTGCGTTACTGTAAGTAAGATGATCTGTCTTAGATGCTCAGGTTTCACTGGTACAAGTTCAATGTTCAACATGCTCAACTACGACTTAAGTAGGACTGAACAATAAATCAATAACAATATATATCCCAATATACATGTGGTCAATATCAGTTATGTTTGCAAAAAATGAAAATCCAATTTTAATCCAACCAAGATTATTCTCAGAAAATTTCCACAAAAAAAGTGAGATTAATCTAAAATAAAATTTGTAGAAAATCTTTGACTTTTTGATCTACAGTAATTTTCTTTTCTTTTTTTTTTTTAGAAAATCTTTTACATTAATCTCAGTATTTCTGAGTTTTGTGGTGGAAATGTATTTCTTTTTTCTGACCTTCTACACTGAACGTTGTGAAACCTAGAAATATTAATTTTGTGGTCAGATGTGTAGGACTGATACTTTCCAGGAACAATCAAGTGATCATTAAGATGTTAATAGCTACCACTTATTTGACACACATTATCCAAAGAAATGCAGATGTAGTGGTCAAACTTTTGAGACTTTTGCAAAATTGACAACAATTCAACTCACTTTAATAATTCTTTCATTCTAGAGTAAATACAATAAAAAGTGAAGCTGAGCCTCTGTGTGCTGTTTCTGATTTTAAATACTGCCACCTAAAAATCCCCTCTGCTTCTTATGCCGCTATAATTGGATTATTGAGGGACACATCATTCCTTGACCTTTTGCCTTTTCCATGTTTCCCAGGAAACACAAACACAACTGCTACTGTCCTCAGGAGGTGTTGAGTGGTCTGAGGCAGCCGGTGGCTGTGGTGCACTGTGGCGATGGCTCTCAGCGGCTTTTTGTTGTGGAGAGAGAGGGAATTGTCAGGATACTCAACCATAACCTTGAAGTTATCAAGGAGCCCTTCTTGGATCTCCACAAGCTGGTGCAGAGCGGACTGAAGGTAGGAAAGTTCCTGCTTTCATAAAATTTTTCTGCCAAACTGCAGGATCATAGACATGTTTTCATAGATTGTGTAGAGGACTTATAAGTTATAGAGGATTAATATGGACTTCATACCAGAAAAATAAGGAGTTTATATTCATGATTGATGTTCAGTACCATCAGTATATTGTAAAAGTATTTATGAACATTTTCACGTTTTGTCACATTATAAATGTGCAAATGCGAACCAAAGCATCTGGTAAACCGCAAGATCTGACCATTTGCTGTGCTAAAATTTATGTAAAAACAGTGAAGCATGCAAGCTTGTTTAGAGGTATTGGTTGACAAAAGTCCAAGTGAACTTTCCTAAAGAGTCTTTTTGGCACTACATGTCCCATTTGAAATTATTCAGTTTTTCTTTCTTAAGTTCTTTTTCTCATATCTAACCAAATCTATTCAATGCACTCTATTTATATAGCAGCATTTCAAAACCCGTCATTTCAAAGCACTTTACAAAAATAAAGTAATTTCAATTCAACTCTTAATGCAAATTATGGCCATACAACAGTACAGGTAAGACTTTATGGTTTTGACTTCATGAAATAAGCCTTATTTTTCCTGTTCTTCAGCTGTTGGTTCAGTGAGTTTTGCACATATAACAGTGATGCTTATATCATTGGAAAGAGCACACTTTGGGCTTTTAATTTGAAAAGTTGCTCATGTTGGTAGGACTGTGTTGCACTGTTGTTGTTGGGTGTTTGTCCAGAATTCATCTGTATTTTCATTTAGCTGCCTGGAGTTGGAGTTATCGTGGTAAAAAATGTTGTTTCAGTCTTTTCCCATTATGTGGGTTTTCAATATGGATATATCGGTTGACGTATAGCAGGTGTGTCAAACTCCAGTCCTCAAGGGCCGGTGTCCTCCAACTTTTAGATGTGCCTCTGCTGCACCATCTGAATAGAATAATTGGGTCATTAGCAAGGCTCTGGAGAACTGATCTACACAAGGAGGAGGTGATTAAGCCATTTCATTCCGGTGTTTTTTTACCTGTGGCACATCTAAAAACTGCAGGACAGCGGCCCTCGAGGACTGGAGTTTGACACCTGTGACCTATAGCATATGTTTGGATTAATTTCTGTTGGTGGAAGTGCTGCTGCCCCTGGTACCGGGGTCGCACCGGCCACACGGGTTAAGAAATTTTTTGCCTTTTCCTGACCTCATGTTCAGACAGGGGTAAGAACTCAGGCTGTTGCATATTTAAAAAGATAAAATGAGGTTATTTTTAGGGCAGTTACTGAATAACATGGAAATTAAAATATCCCAAACTGGCCATAAATTGCATGCATACATATTTTTTTCTAAATATTTCCAGAAGAACATGTCCTTACAGAAATTCCTTAAGCCATAACCCTGCAGAGTTGGAGAGAGGACCGTGAGATGATAATTTGGTTTCAGAGGGCACGTGAACAAGTGTCTCAGATATGTCATAAACTCCAGGCAGTAAAGCCATAACTTATACTAACTAGCCATTATTGTCCCAGTTTTTTGCATCAGAAATAACATTTGAAAAGTTTGTTGTTTCATTTTGATACTAAACATATGTTCCAAAAACTCTTTTCAAAATAATTTATTGTCAGTATCTCAGCTTCAAAGAAACTTCAGGCCTCCGGATTACATTCTGTAAACATATTTTCCATCAATAATATTTGCGTAATCAGATTTTGAATTTGAAAAATGTCCAGAAATACTTCAGATTGCACAAGGAGATGGAATAGCAGGGATGTTTTCAGGGGCACACTCCCAGACAGGAAGTTTATCCAGCTTGCACGCCCCTTGCTCCTCCACTGACAAGAGACTTTGTTTATATGGAGTCAAACGTAGCACAGCATTTGAAAATGAAACTACACCCTGCGGGATAAACTTCCTGCTCTTCTCAGCTCTCTTATCATCATTCAATCCAAACTGGCTGTGATAAAGTGACTTATTATGACAATTAGATGTGGCTCAATCCTCTGCCGACCCCAGGAGTCCTATTCTGTGATGTTAGCTGCCGGAAGAAGACCCCGGCAACAAGTGATGTAGTGATCCAGGGAGGGTTGAGGTGTTTACTGGGAGCATCAACAGGATGGAGCTGCTTTTATACAGAGAGAGGAACGCAGGCACTCAGGGGACGGGGCAGATAGCAGGTTATCTTCAGCCGCATGCAAATGGTTTGATTGCCATGTTCTGTTTCCTGCTGCTTGTCTCCCCTCTACCATACGTCATGGATCCCCCAGTACCAATTAAGACAAACTGCACAGAAACAATAGCATGCTGGGTCTATATAGGCTTCCACCGTCGCTGTGGGTGTTCTGTTTGGACGAAGGTCCAATAATTCCATTCTTTGCCCTGACGCTTCCTCCAGCATTATCACATCTACGAAATACTCTGACCAACAGAATCTATTCCAGATAATTACATGTTGAATATGACACATCAATGTCTGCGTTTAAACAACCTGCATGAGGATTTAATCACAGAGTTTAACCTAATACCAGGGAAATCCCCAAAGCATGTCTTCTGGTAAATGCTGCAAGAAACACTTTTTTTAGATGCCTGCATGATATGTCCACTAAAAGTGGTAAAGATGATGACATTTACATCACACAGGCTTTGGGGTTAAGCAGATACCAGAGTGATGAGTGAGGTTTGAATTAAGCCATAGTCTGGGGTCCGTAAACCTGGGAGTTTCAGACCTTTTGTAGTTTAGAAAAATAAATGTTTTAAATGCCTTATGCAGAAAACATGGAAGAGTGACCGGTGTAAATCCCTATAGCTGTGACTGGAGAAAAGTGGAATTTTGCACTGAAAAGTGAACTTTGGCTACATACTGAGGAGGCAAATGCAATCCATTTCCGGCTTTTTTTTTCCCCCACAAGGGCGTCTTTTGTGGGCTCTAGTGTCCCTTATTTGAAAGTAGGCTGACAGGAAAGAGGGAAGGAGAGCGGGGAAGACATGCGGCAAACGTTGGCCGGGTCCGGGAATCGAATCCATGACTGCCGCGTCGAGGACTGAAGGCCTCCAAATGTGGGTCGCGCTATACCCTACGCCACCACAGCACGCCCCATTTCCAGCTTTTTTATGATATTCTGAATGCCTCAATTGTCTCTTTCTACCCCCCAAAAATCTGATTTGGTAGTAATTTGGATAATCTGATAGTTTTGAAAGTGTCTGGAGTCAAAACGCATGTCATGCCGCATTTTATTCAACTTTTACGTCATTGACGTGAGACATGGATCAAAATTCTGCAACAGAAGAAGCCAGATGTAAGAAATCTGGACATAAATGGCAGAAAATTATAGTTCTGAAGTGATTGTGTCAGTGAAGTGCAACACGTGACATTCACACCTCTCCTGGTACCGACTATGCATCCAGACTTCTCTACAGGATTTGCAGTCAAAGTCCATAAAAGGCTATCGCTATTAGTTGTGTTTTTTTTTTTTTATTAGCTTCCTTCATCTTGTTTACCTCTGTAAACAGTAAGCTGCTCTGTGACGTCTATGTTCTCTTTGCGGACATAAACCATTCAAGTCTTTTTGCGGTTCCATTTAATTACAAGAATTCGACTAAAAATATGGTGTTTTGCTATTATTTCTGTCTTCTGTCGACATCAAGGCTTTCTATAAAGCAGGGCTCACCAGCGCAATTTGTTTTTAAAGGCGGAATAAGCAGTAGTACTTGCTGGCTGTTTGCAACTTCAACATTATTTTCTTGGCTCCTGCATCCTGACCTAATGAAAAAGACACACACTCAGTGAAAGATAGACGGATCAGCAACATTTGAGCTGAAGACGCAAGACAGTTCCAGATGCTGAACACAACAGTAAATCAGAGCTGTAAAACTTTATTTACCAATTGCTTCAGAGTGGTTACATTCTACAGTACAAATAAACACAGGCACACCTCAGCACACCTCCACCAGGAAGGTGCAGTCGACCAGATGTTGTACATGAAAGCGACTGTCTGTCGGCTAGACCTTTTCCAGTCAAAATGAGCAGATTATGAGTGGGAAACAAAACAGATTTATTTTTGTTTATGCAAATGCATTAATATGTCTGTCAGTGACCAGGTTTCCGAACTCCTGTTTACGACTGTCAATGTTGTGGCAAACCACACCAGTGGTCTCTTTGTACAGAGACATAAATTGATGTATAGTATTGATGACAAATAGGTCATATTAGCTCCGCTATTAGCACATTAGGAGAAGTGTGCCTTCTACTACTAAAGAGCCATACTTAATGACTTAGATTCATTAAGTACGCTACTTATACTTAATGACTGCAACAAACAAAAACAGATGGATGAAAAACCTTTAGCAAAGACTAGCAAACATGCTACACAGGTTTTCCTATAACCAACAAAGTTCAGCTGGACTGCATCGTCTTGTCAGTATGAATAAATACTTTTGCCAGTGCCAACAAGAGTCATAATCTTCACAAAACAATATAAGGCCACAAGCTCCAATTGTTACCTTACTAAAAGAGCAACAAGCATCCAATTATTCAATTTCGATTACACAGTTGTTATGTCCCATCTTAAAGGTCACAAAAAAAACCAGTTTAAATTCTAAAATCCATATTTTTTTCTAACCCAAGCTGAGGCAAAAAAAGTCAAAGTTCCTAATATGAAGTGAGAAATCAGTACAAATAAAATAAAATAAAATCAGTGTTGTAATGTGCAGTCAAAATATCTATAAAGCAAAAGGCGGCAGCTGCAGCAGCAGCATACCGGTGGAGAAGGCAGAGACAAGTTAGTTGGCAGTCAGGGTTTAAATAACCGAAGGGCTTACCAGGTCCTCAGGTGTCCCATATCAGTAATCAGTGTTGCATAGGAAAGATAAATACCTAATCTAACCACAAGGGTCCTGCGGGGGTCCTAACACACTGCCACAGGAAATACAAAAGACACATCTCATATAAAACTACAACTAGGTGCAGGCGTTGCAGTAGTTCTTTATTTATTCTGTGGTACTTGGCAGTAAGTTCATTCTACAACTGTCATTTTGAGACGTTTTTACACTGTTTGCACTGATCTTATTGGGCGCAGTATGACTTTTCAAATATCTGAACAGAATCTGATCTACTGCAGATTTGGCAGCAGTTTGTGCTTAGTTTTAAGAAATCTCGGCGTGGTACTTTGTCTTCTTTTAATCAAGCTATCTTCTCAAACTGCTTTCGGATGCAGTGTTTGTTTCTTATGGCTCTGCTGCCAGTTCTGCTGTTCCTCTGCTGCTGAACGAGTCAGTCATTAGCAAGGAAGGTAATATTTCAGCCCAATAAACCTCTGTGTGTCCTGGTGGTCTCCCGTTTGGCTCATGATCTATGCCTCTTTGCTTCATTCCCTGTCACAAGTTTATTTTGGGGATGTGGGTCACTGCATATCCATTTCCATCATATGGATCTAACCTTTCAAGGTGAAGTTTGCACTGTTTTCTTCCAATATTCACAATATCTGGCAAACAGAACCATCTCTGCTTTGACTAACACCCATCTGAATATTGTACTGCTTTCACATCCATAAAGCACTTCAGGAATCTGACATGTTTTGCTATTATTCATATTTTTTGGCAGATGATCTTTGACTTCTGGAGCGTCAAGGGTTTCAGCAACTTGCTCAATATTTCTCTCTATAATGAGGTTGTGAAAACATCATCTAAATTATTACTTTGGTCTCTGTTGTTACATACTGGAACTTAGAGTGCTTTCTCTGTTGTAACAGTGGACATTTGGGTTGTTGTGTACTCTCATGGGTTTGTGACAAGCTAGACCTTTCCGAGCCACACCCAAACATATGTCTTTTCATTTATTCATAACAGCAAAAATAGATACCTGTGCGCCTTTGAGTCCACAAAAAAAAAAAAACCTCACAAGTCAAGCAATTTTAAGCAACATCCTTATATGGTCACATCATATAAACATTCATCACACCTCAGCTTTGTATTCTGTTGATTCTTTTGTGGACAAAAAAATCAGGGAGCATATAGGAGAAAGAGGCTGACCCGGTTCACTTTGCCTGGGGAATGAAATGCTATAGCTGATTATTACGGCTAACTATGATGGGCAGACCACCAGGATAGTGACAACCGATGTAACTGCCTCCAGGGTGAGACAAAGGTTTACATATTACACAAGCAATTTAGATGTTTTCTAAACATGTTGCCAAGACAGTGGGAGTTGGCAGCTCTCTCCTTGTTTAGATTTCCTTTTTTTCATCCTTCCCTTACTTTAACTCTTCCCCCCCGTACATCCCCGCCTTTAATTTTGTATGGATTTTTGAGCGAATCAGGAAACAGGAGGATTGGGGAGCAAAAAGCACGGACTGAAGTACTCTGCTCTTTGTGTTCTCTATGAACTGTGAGTGAGCTAATAAATTCTTCCAGCCACTCAGGGTAGTATTCACAAATATCCCCCAAAGATTACACACACAAATCACTGCACAATGGAGGCCACCGGGAGGGACCGAGCGTCGCATAACCAGGCTGCAGGAAAAGCTCGGCAGTGCAGTTCTGCCCAGAGTCAACTGTTTTATAATGGCCTGTAATGGTATATTAAAGGGGCCTGGCGAAGGTGCGAAGCAGAACAATGCTGTGTAGGAAAAGAGAGAATGAGATAATAAGCAGAGCAGTGAAAGGGGAATGTGATGGACGAATATAAAAGAGGATTAGACAAGTTTGAAAAAAAAGGGGGGAGAATAGAGGGTGCTGGGTGTGTGGAGCTGGCATGTTAGTGATGATGAATATGACTGAGGGGGGTGATTCCAGCCCCGCACCATGGAGCAGAAGCCAAGCAGGGACATAATTAACTCCTGGATCTATTGTGTTTCTCATCTGACTGCAGAGTGGTGATGAAAGGGGCCTGCTAAGCCTGGCATTCCACCCCAATTACAAGAAGAATGGCAAGCTCTACGTCTCCTACACCACCAACCAAGAGCGCTGGGCCATCGGACCGCACGACCACATTCTCCGTGTGGTTGAATACACCGTTTCGAGGTAATGGAGAACTCTCTAACAGATATATTTCCCTTTTAGATTTTTTTTTTTTTTTTACTGAAAATATTTGTTGTTTCAAAACATTGAGAGTGATCGTGTCAACTTCTTCACATTTAAAGGTTAAAACAACAACATTTTAATTTATCTGATAGATCAACACAATCTAGTCCAAATTTGTGAAGTGGAAGGAAAATTATGTTTTATCTTCATATAAGCTAAATATTTGCTGTGTAAGCAAATATTTCTCTTCTGGTCCATAATCTAATCTCAGGGTTTTGTTAGTAGGTATGTCATGTTAACAAATTTTGCTGGACAGTAAATTGTCCCAGAAATTATTGTAATAAACAACGATATTGTTGTTTTAACATGCAATAATTTCTTACTGCGACAGGCTTGCTTTTTGGAAAAACATATTTAATAATTAACCTCGTAAAGACAAAGAAACAAAGCAAACAAGTCGGTGTAAGTGTGATGGAGGCATTTAAAGGAGGCAAAGGCTACAAAACAATATCTAAACGACACTATTAGACTCAGTAGGTCTGGCCTATATGGAAGAAGGAAGTCCAGTTTGCCACAAAACATGCAGGGGTCACAGCAAACAGGTGGGATAAGGTCTGCATTCAGTTGAGACCTTTGGCCAACATACAAAAATGTGTGGTGAAAACTAACATTACATCAGAAATGCCCTCATGGCAGTACAATAAAGATTAAAAGCTGGTCAGAAGGAAAGCTGGATGATATTACAGTGCAATCAAAACCTTTCACCTTCCAGCAGGACAATTCTAGTTTTCGGTATAGATCAAAACGCATCCCAGTTTTCAAAAGCCCCTGTAAAAGTTGAGAAATAAATTAAACTGAAAGTCATTTGAGACATTTGAAAGCTGATATTCACAGATACTCACTGTCCAACCTGAATGAGCTTCTGCCCTTTTGAAAAGAAGAATGGATAAAACAATATCTGTTGATCTGCAAAATTTAGGTGGAGACATACAGTAGACCTTGGTATTCACAGGGGATTGGAACTTCAACCAATTATTAGATGAAATCCACAATTTTAATACCTATTTAATGCCTATTTTAATGTTCATTAAAATAGGTTCATCCTCTGAACTTGTCAAACACAAAATTCAAACAGACAACTCTTAGCGGTGGATCACTCGGCTTGTGCGTCGATGAAGAACGCAGCTAGCTGCGAGAACTAATGTGATTTGCAGGACACATCACTAAATTTACACCAAATTTACACAAATATCCATTAAAACACACAGTAGAACCCATCTTAGCATTACTGCAGAAGTTACAGTCTTCTTTATTTCCACTTTTGGGAGTTCAGCCAATCAGCGTAAAGAAAAAAGAGTAACACTCTCGGATTGGCCCTTTGCAAATTCCAGCTAATAGCGTGTCAGATAGTGTTGTCTATAGACATATTTATGATTAAATGAATGGCATTCATCAGTTGAGATTTTTACCACTAACATTAGCAACAAAAGCTGTAAGGGCAACATTGTAGAGAAACACCAACCTCTTTGTGTAATGGAGACTCATGATGTTCTATAATTTGTTGTGCTGAGCAGCACTCCTATGATGATGACACTATTTTACCTGGGTTGGTACCTAACGCTCCTTTCATAATTACTTATGTTTAAGATAACTGCAACTTCTCACGAAGGTATTTAAATGCTACGTTTTAATGTACTTAACCACTGTTCTATGTTTCACTCAATGAGCTAATCTTAATTATAGTATTGCCAGGCATTCCTAGTGACGGCAACATAGTTATTAAATGGAGGATTTCTATGGAGTAACAACATTTAAAGTAGATTCTCTTTGGCAATCTGCTTTTCAAAAGTCCTAGAATTACCCAAAATAACACCTAACCTGTTACAACACATTTGTTGATGGCACTGTCCAACCAAATTCTCAGTATAGTTCTGCAACACTTTGAAGAAGTCTGAGTTGTTCCCCACCCAAAGTATTTTTCCTGCGAAAGATATTACAGTTGACAAACTGAAAATCTGCAGAAACTAAAGTGTTTTAAACTTTGCATTTAGTTTGTTATGGATAGTAATGTCAGCATTTTATATGGTAATGTTTCATTTACCCTTACTGTTGCATTTCTTGCAAGCAACCATCAAAATATGTTTAATAAGCTTTTAGTATACATGGGATTATACGAAAGCATAATACCTTGGGAATGTCTGTGGAAGTCTTTTGAGGTTTTGTTGGTCCAGTATCAAAGTAAAAACGTTTTTCTCTGCTTGCAGGAAGAACCCAAACCAGGTGGATACCAGGACTGCCCATGTGCTGATGGAAGTGGCTGAGTTGCACAGGAAGCACCTCGGAGGTCAGCTTCTGTTCTCTCCCGATGGTCTGCTGCACATCATTCTGGGAGACGGCATGATCACTCTGGACGACATGGAGGAAATGGATGGACTCAGGTCAGATCAAAAGTCAAAAGAATCACAACGAGAACTTTTCAACACCGTGTTGTGACAGAAGATTGTGTGTGTTTGAATGCAGTGATTTCACAGGGTCCATTCTAAGGGTGGACGTGGACACGGACATTTGTACGTCGTCCTACTCGATACCACGGAACAATCCGTACTTTAACAGCACCAATCAGCCACCTGAGATCTTTGCACATGGATTACATGACCCAGGCAGGTCAGTAATGCATCTGAGATTCTTGGGGTGTTTTGTTGCGATACTTAATTATACCCCTTGAGCTTTCACATTAGTCAGCAAGCAACTTCAGCAATTACAACTAGAATTTAGTGATCAGGCCTGAAATCTGCATATAATGATGGACTCATACCTGAACCTTCAGTGACATTGATTACTGCAACAGTGTCTAAAAAAAAATCAGACAGCTGGAGCTGATCCAGAACACTGCTGATTATGTTCTCACTAAAACCAGGAAAGTAGAGCACATAATCCCAGTGCTAAAGTCCTTCCCCTGCCCCCAGTAGCTCAGAGAATAGACTTAGAAAATACTTCTGTTAGTTTATAAATCACTGAACGACTGAATTCATTAAGATCGTCTGTTGTTGTATAAACCTTCCAGACCACTAAGGTCTTCTGGTTCTGGTCTACTCTGCATTCCCAAAACCAGAACTGCTTTTCCAAACATAGACAACAAGCATTCAGCTTTTATGCTCCTTTAATCTGGAACAAATTCCCTGAAAACTTCAAAATAGCTGAAACACTCAGTTCCTTCAAATCAAAGCTAAAAACCCACCTCTTTAGAGCGGCCTTTGATTAGTAGTAACTAGAACATTGACCAACATATTTGATGTATATTTGTTTGATGATTTTGATGATGGCATTTGACAAATGTTATGTTGTCTGATGGTTTTCTGGTGTAAAGCCCTTTGAACTGCCTTGTTACTTGACTTCACATTAACAACCACAAACTCCAACACAGTTTTTGCTGGAACAAACACATGTCTTTCACAATCTTTTAGGAAAAACCTAGGGGTGCTCTCAGGTAACACTTTGTAAAATGAGTCTTTTGAAGAACGGCTGAGCCACTTATGAAACCTAGATTCTCACTTTTTTTGTCCATTCGTGGTAAAATAGCTCAAGCTCAGTCAGATTTAATTGATGCTGTCTCTGAGCATCAGCTCAAACTCTAAATTTGATTTAGGTCTGAAACAGTCAAACACGCTAATAAACTTTAATATAAACAGTCGACCTGTAACTCTGGTTGTTTATTTGTGGTCGTCGTCCTGCTAGGAAGGGAACACTCACTCAACCTCTCAGCAGATTTTTTTCTGCATTCATTGCATCTTACCACCTTCTCTGTCCCTGCTGTAGTCAGAGAGTCCCACAGTATGATGCTGCCATCACCATGTTTCATGCAGAGAGGCTTTTTTCAGGGAAATTTGTGGTGTTAGTTTTCCGTCATATGTAGCATTTTGCAAGTTACATTTTGTTCCCCGTGTTTGGTGTGTCCCCTACATGGCGAGTAGCAAATTGCATCTGGATTTCTTCACGTTTCTCTTTCACAAAGGCCAGATTTGTGGAACGCACCACTAATGATTATCCTTCCGACAGACTCTCCCACTCAAACTCAAGTCAAGTGATTTATTGCCAATACGATAATCACAACCTTTGCTGCTTTTAAAAACATAATCAAAAAAATAGACAGCTGCTACTTTGATCATAAACAGATAAAACTGTGCAGTGTATTATGAAAGACCCTGAGGACCCTGGGCAAAGTAGATAATGAAATTTGTGAAAGTTGTGAGAGTTCACTGTATTATTTAGGAAACGTATTGATCTGCATGTGAGCTTCAGGGTTTCTGCAGCTCCTCTAAACTTACCAGGGGGTGCTTGGCTGCTTCTATGATTAAACTGACCCATCTGCTGTGTTTCTTGGTCTTCATGATGCTGATTGGTCACTAAACTTCTCTAGCAAACCTCCGAGGCTTTTCTCAGACATCTTCCTGAAACATCTTCCTTTCCCTTCAGTTGTTTGCTGTTTTGATTTTGTCCGTCACATAAAATTCCATTTAAATATACAAGTTAGTGGTTCTAATGTGACAAAATGTGAATAAATTACTTTGATTCTATTAAACTGCATTTGTTGGCGTTCTGTGTTTTGAAGGTGTGCAGTGGATCGGCTGCAGACAGACAACGGCAGTCTGGTTATCCTCTGCACAGACGCCAGTGGTAAAAACACATCGGCAGGAAGAATATTAGAAGTTACTAAGGGGAAGGATTATGGTGAGTCACAATTCTCAAGTTTTTCTTTTAAGAGTCATAATTCTTAACTTATCTTGTTAAGAAATAACTCACTGTTCTAAAATGTTCATGTTGCCCATCATAACATTAACTAATCACATCCTTTGCATGAGTTTTGTTTGATGCCAATACATTTTGAGTACAAGATGGAAATACTTCAGCCTCTTGGATAACCTTTCAAATGTATCCCTTTAAAACTGACATCTGTTATTATAAATCAATTTCATTTCGCAAGAGCACATTGTTTTACATAGAAATGTAGAAATCCCAGGGAAGGGTAAATGTCAAAAACCATAATTAGAACCAGAGATAACCTATTTTTTGTGCATTTTGGATTGTGAAAGGGAATGTAAGTTGGGTCACATAAAAATACTTTAAAGGCTCTGAACAATAATGGCTAGAAAGATGATGCCTAAGTGTTGAAAAGAACAGCAGAGAGAGATCTAGCTCTTCTTCAAATGAGTATCAGTTAAGACACTTTTAGTCCAACATTTCTCACCTAAATTTATTTCTTCAGACCAGCTCACATCTGGTTTTATGTGGGATCTGACCAGTCACCCTAGTTTGACTGGTCAACTGAAAAACAAGCATGCACCTCCTCGTGTTTTTTTTAAAGTAGCCAAGATCCTTTAAATTTTTATTTACCAGAATGATTGTTTCCCAGAAAATGATTCACATTACTTTAGTAGTACGATTTTCTTTTGTAACTAATGAAACCATCTCAAAAGTAGATGTTTCCTACTATTTAACTCACAATTAAAATCATATATTTACTCCTTCCCATTTCCAGTTTCTTGTGACATGTGTAGTGACAATAGGATTTAATCTAATCTAAAAGTGCAACACATTTTTTTCTAGATTCAATAAAGAGCCACTAAAAACTAAACATTGCATTCTAGGAAACTGTGCTGAATTATATTTGTTTGTACAGGTAGCGAGCAGTCTTTAAGTTCATCAAGTTGGGCTTAAATCAAACCGATATCTCCTTATTCCTTCATAGAAAATGAGCCTTCTGTGTATGACCTGCAGTCCAGTGGAGGAGCGCCACCTGTGGGGGGTTTCATCTATAGGGGCTGCCAGTCGAGGAGACTGTATGGCAGCTATGTGTTTGGAGATAGAAACGGGTAAGCATGACTGATTTTCACATGTGAAGCATAAGGGGATGATCCAAGTGTCTCAAAGTAGTGTTTAATCTTTTTTATAGTAATCAGTCTAAATGTATGTTTCCAGCAGGAAAAGGGCTGAAACAACATTTGTTCTAGTGGGAAAGTGATTTAAAAACAGTCAAAATTAGAGGAAATATAAAGATATCAGAATAAAAAAGAAAAAGATAATGGGAAAATCTGTTCCTATAGTTGACACATGCAGTAAGTAGCTGCACCCAGTTCCATCCATGTAGGGCAAATAGGTTTTCTGTTACTATCAGCACAGCAGTACTGCCCAATGAGTGTAAATGGAGCCTAGGCATCCTGTCTTGTGCTGTTCACACTTTCCCTTGGTTTGTAATTCATCCTGCTTCGCTGATGTCAAACTCTGACGCTCGAGTAAGCAAAGGAAGTAAATATTGTGCTGGTGCGCTATCAGGAGTTGGCACCGTGTTTAAAACAATGTGTGGTCGCTGAATTCTGTGTCTCATTACCATTTGGGAGTGCAGCGCTGCGGCTGTAGAAAAGCCCCGGCACGATGTTTGTTTTGAAACCAAAGCGGAGGTCTTAAATAACACCAATTGCGACTTTGGTTGGAAAAGAAGATTGATTCCTGAATCATATTATGAGAACAGTTCAGCCCGATTCCAGATATTCACTCAGGCTTTGTCGCAAGAACTGTGAATCATAAGTGTAAAATAAATCTTTCTGTTCCAGTTTGTTTCGGGTTAAAATTTAGCTCAACATTAAGTGTTCTTTGTGTTTTGTTTGTCTCAGTAACCTACGGATCCTCCAGAAGTCTCCGTTTGCCACATCGTCTGACAGCGAGCAGTGGCAGGAAAAGGCTCTGTGTCTGGGCTCGGTTTCCTGCGCCTCTCCCCTCATGGGGCATGTCTTGGGTTTCGGAGAGGATGAACTCGGTGAGTACTGCAACAGAAACCCAAAGATCACATCTTCCTCTCTAATAAACTACTCCGTCACTGAGCCATCAATCTTTGTCCTTTCCTGCTTCATCCACATTGCAGCTAACAAACTGAGAGTCTTAAAAAACTAATCATTAAGCAGTTGAACAATTTACATGACCAATATTAGATATGTTAGTCTGCTTATTTTTACTTCATTATAATTCTTTTAGTCTCTTATTTTATAAAATTTTCCAAGCTGGAGATTCATCAAATCCATCCATTGTCCGTTCACCCTTGTCCCTAATGGGGTCGGGAGGGTTGCTGGTGCCTCTCCAGCTACGAGAGGCGGGGTCACCCTGGGCAGGTCATCAGTCTGTCGCAGAGCAACACAGAGACATACAGGACACACAACCATACACACACACACTCACACCTAGGGAGAATTTAGAGAGCTCCATGCAGAAATTCCCGGGCCGGGAATCGAACCCAGGACCTTCTTGCTGCAAGGCAACAGTGCTACCAACTGCGCCACTGTGCAGCCCAAGCTGGAGATTTAATTCAAGAAAAAAAAAAAAACTGCTTCTCATTAAAATGTCTTCTTGATTAGAGGTGAGACATTGTCCAGATCAAAGAAGTAATGACAGTTTTTTTATTAATGCACCACAATAACCATGACTTGAATAACTGAGAATGAAAAGTATTTTTTCAGAAAAAAGGCCCTCCACACCAGTATGCATTCAGCCAGAAAAACGGTCTTTGCGATTTTTTCAAATCAATATTAAGAAATTATTGACCCACACCTGAAGAGGAGCTGAAGTGAGCCTTGTCTTCATGCTTTGACTTTGGTCCCCTCACAAACTACACTAAGCTAGCTCTTAGCACATGCTAGTCTGGTGTAGTTTGGTTCAAGTCAATGTTTGCATATCGTTTGAGCCACACCTGCCAAACTGGCAGACCTGGGAGGGTCTCAGGCAGGACGATTGTGAAATACACAAGACAGCATAGATGTGTGATGCAGATTTGTACCTATTTATTTGTAGGTATTATAGTAACCTCTGACATTTGCAAATTTGACTCTGCAGTTCAAACATGGTAGATAAGAATTTGATATAATAGTTGCCGTTTGTGGCTTTTAAGATTTTTTTAATGGCAATATATCTGCAAGGCTAACATGTCCAACAAGTTTAAGTTTTTTGTCAGACAATATTAAAATTTGTTGGTAATGTTCAACTTCGACATATTTTCACAAACACTGCAGTGAAGCACTATGCTCTTGGCGCTGTGGCTGTTTTTAGCACTGCGTCCTGCAGTAACGTTCTCAGTTAGGAAGAGGAGCACCCACCTCTAAATTAGAGTGAATAATAGTTTAAAAAGAAAAAAATCATATGGCTGTTGTATTATTGCTAAATATTGCAATCAAGACCAGATCATGGAAACATCTTGGGACAGAAGTGTTATCAATGGCAGTTTGACCTGGCAGGATTTTCTAGCATGCGATTGCTTTCTGACAGGATTTAAGAAAGTGGTGCCAGATCAGGACCTTAATGCAGAATGATTGAGATTTTACATGATATGGGAAACGGTTTCCAACATACAAAATGGTGTTGTGGAAAGATGAGTGTCCCTAAAACACGGAAAGTAGAATCAATATTGAAGTCATTGCTCCAAAACAATGTCTGAAGCAATGTTTGGCTTTGCTAATGATGTTAATTTCTAACAGGACAACTGTAGAAATTAACAGTTACTAAACGTAAACAGAGATAGATGCACTTGCACTTACTAAATGGTTGTCTGTGGGCTGTGATGTTTTGAATCAAAATGTACATATGATGTGAATTGCTCTCACAGGCTTCATAACTGTTGGATCGCTGTTATTGCCAGGTCTTGGAGTTATTATTTGATGAGCTTTTTATAGATTCCTGCATTGGCTCATGCTTTGCCAGCAACGCTAGAATTATATGTCCCAATGAAGGGGCCTCACAGACACATGTTTACAATTTATCCCCGTATGGAATTTTCTTGCAGGCTTGTTCCTCATTAAATTATCCGCCTGTTTCCCAGTCATGAGTACCCAATTGTCCCATTAAACTTTTTCTTAAAGAGCCTTGGGTAGTGGAGCATTGTGGAAGCTTTAGCTACATTTATTTTCTTCATCTGTCCTTTCCTTTCATCCTCTTGTTGGCCTGTCTTGTCACATGTTATCTCTTTTTATAAATTGCTTATCCCTGCATGCATGCTACAAATAGACGTATGTAATCTAACAATAAAATATTAACAGGAATTTGCTGTGACTGTTTCACTTTTGCAGGTGAAGTCTACATTCTAGCGAGCAGTAAAAGCATGGCACAGTCACACAGCGGGAAACTCTACAAGTTGGTAGACCCGAAAAGGTACACTCAGCAAATTCTTTTGTACTTTTTGTTCTATTTAATTGAGTCTTTGCTCAGTGAGTAAGTGATTCTTGTTTGTCCAGAAGGACCAACTAGTCCTTCACTCGTAATTTCATGCTGTTCTGTCTTTATGATGTATCCCTCATGGTTCCAACTTACACAAATGAAAGCAGGGATCATATTGTATCAGATTGCAATGCAAAAATGTCTCTTTTTTTTGTACTCATTTAGCTCCTGCCCTTTTCTACTTCAGGGGTGAAGTGACACTCGTATTTGTATCGAACACAATACAAGCTTTGTCAGTTTGGTACTCGCTTGCACCAAACAAATCCGGTGTTGTTTTAAACCAAAACACATGAATGATGTGTGTGTGTGTGTGTGTGTGTGCGTGTGCGTGTGCGTGTGTGTGTATAACTAAGAATGTTCTGTAGCACAACACCAAAACAAAACAGAGAGAACTCCCTGCTATCACTGAACTCTGCTGTTTGGGACCATAAAAATTATTGGTACTAGATTAAAAATCACCTAAAGTCCAAATCCAGCTGCCTGCAGCTTTCAACCAATACAAAACACTGCACAGCATAATATCACCCTGGTACCGTGGAGTGATGAATCACAACAGCTGTGCTTTTATGGTGCATTAAAGTACTTCTGGTACACTAGATTGTCTAAATATATTTTCAAAAATTCCATTGTCATTTAAACATATTTTTGAATTCTCAAAGGTCTGCATATTTATTTTTACTCATTTTCAAGTGGTTTCATTTTTGTCTAATCCATCCATGCTGTAATTGTCTTCACTCACTTGTTCGTTATTAATTATTGGTTTTTGTTCATCAAAGTGAACCAAAAGCTTACCAAATAATAGATTTTTGCTTAGCATTAGACCCCTGTTAGGTATATTGCAAAGTAATGATTGGAAATGCACCAATTATTGGTCCAAAGAGCAGAATAATTAACCAATCATATCAGTAATCTACAAAATAAATATTGAGCAACATTTTGTCTACATGTGTCATTTGAATGTATTTACTGTGATGCAGTTAGTCAGAGTTGTATTTAACTCTTACGTTAGGGCTATTTTTTCTGTTACGGTAAATTTATTACCTGTATCAAGAAACCTGCTCCACATTTTCTTTTTCTTTTTTTTTTTATGAGCGATACTTCTCCGTACACTAAACCTCAAAGAAAACCAGAAATTGTTCCAGAACAACCTAAACCTCATGTCAAGTAATAACGCTTTTCAACAAGTCGTCACCCGAGCGCCTTTTCAGAAAAGAGTTGAGCAGAAACTAGTGGATAATATTTCAAAACTGTTATTGTAAGGAAGGAACTGCTGGTAGCTAAACTGATTAACTTGTATGACTCTGTTGGTGGTGTTTTACTGAAAAGTTCACCTGTTCTCAAACATTTTAATAAGCACATTTGGGGTAAAAGTTGACGCACGTGTCACAAGGCTTCAGCACACACACATCGATTTTCTGGAGTGAAACCCAATCTCTCTGTGTGCAGTCTAATACTCAAATATTTGATGCTCCGCAACTGTAACGTGCAGGGAAATGTGCAGGGAGTGTGCATGAAAGCAACTTTATCATTTATAAATGTGCGTGTCAGTAGGTCATAATCTGTTCCACATGCATTCAAGTATTAAAAATCATTTTGAAAATAAGGGCTCTATAAAACCCATGTGAAAAACATTTGTCTTCCAAACGGAGGAAAAAAAAATATTCCACACAGTACGGGAGGAGCAAGCAAAAAGTCACAAGAAAGAAAACAGTTCAGACATAAAGAGACTTTGTTTTTCAAACCAATTTTGTTTTATGCGCCTAGCCAAACCACAGCTGATGTTTCCACCTATCTTATCATCAGCATTCTGCTCAAGATAGATGAGAACGTTCTCGTAGGACTGAGACTAACCACTCAAGTCACGAAGTCATCAAGTGGAATGTAGAGAAAATTCCCTGATCTGTTTTATTGCTTAAAGGTTTGTCATGCTTGATTGAATCAGACAGATCAAATAAGCAAAGCAGACTCTCAGAAGGAGAATTTGTATGCGTCGGATTCATAATAGAAACATATTTGCAGCTGATTATTCCTGAGTGACGACAGTGCCACCCAGGCATCCGTGCAATTAATGAAACCGCAGATGTTTCAGAGGGGCCCTCGTGGCTTGCTTTGTATTTATGTTTTCTGGAGTGGCTGCCGAACGCGTTTCTGCAACAGAACAGTTCTTTCTACCATCAACTGGACGTGTTTAGTCTGACCGGACCCTGTGGTGCTGGAGGCCCAACTCCTAATACACACCGACTTTGTTATTAGGATCTTGTTACAAAGAGAATAGAGAGGGACTGACGAGGACCGAAGCAGCTAACGTGTCTGACCTCAGCACGTTATCAAGTCTGGTGGTCTTTTCTCATCCAGACCCTAAAGCTTGTTCATACCGAGCTTTGCTTTGGGGTGTAGTGGGTTTTGTGGTCTGGTACAGCATCTTGGGCAGCGTTCTCATCGACTTTATGTTTGGGAACATAGAGAAGCAGAGGGAAAATGGTGGAACTGTTAGGGGGAGCGGTAAAGGCTTACAAAAAAACATCAGCCATAAAATCGCTCAGCAGTGTTTGTGTAAACATGTCCTGGCCAGATGACTTCATTCCTAGGTATTTGTTTGTCAGTTGGAGTACCCCTCCAATAATAAATAGGCCACCATGCATTTTGAAACACTCTGAATGTGTGCGGTATGACTGATTTGAGATGTTGGAGGGGGCTTATTTGTGGCAGAGCAGTGGGATGAAAAGATTTCAGAAGATATAATCTTTATATAACCACCATAATTATTGCCACAGCTTTAGAATGGGCATCAATGCATGTGTGTTGTGCTGCAACATTCAACAACAAGGTAATAGAAAGTGCTTTACATAGAATACTAATGTAGCTCACAGCAGGTGGGCAAAGCAGTAGGTTAACGAGACTGAGACTTGAGTTTCATTGAGACTCGTTTGTTCTCTAATCACTTATTTACACAGTTATAGTATTTTAAGAATACATTTTAAAATCCTTGTTTGGTAGCGATTCATCACTGACACTGTTATCTCGCCTCTCCTCCCAACATAAATTATTGACCAGCAGCAGATATAATATATTTTTTCCTGCTTTAATTCTGTTAAAATTAGCAAAATTATTTCTATTTGCTAACTATCAGAACATTTTTTCCTTCACTTTTTAAATTTTTTTTGTTAAATTTTAAACTTTACATAGATTTTCACACTGTAGTGGACCGCTTTAGATGGAATGGACAGACATTTATTTGGTATTTAGTGGAAATTTGGCTCTTTTTGCTTGACAAACCTGTTGTACCTTAGGCCTTCGGGCTGCTTTCATTTCACACACCTTTCCAGCTGGGCATAATTTCTTAATTAAGATCAATGCCCAAAGACGAACCATATTTGTTGAGCTATATCGTTCCTGATTTCTTTGATTTCTCATCGGTGTCAGACACAAAGCACTATTTAAGGTTATATTGGATCCATAGGTATGCCTCCAGTTAATTGAGATGATTGTCAGAAGCCTTACAGGACATAGTTTCATAATTATGCTTTCCCAAACAGTTTGAAGGCATAGTAATCTAAGTGAATATACTGTAAGCTTCTCAATTTGAACTAAGTAATAAAGCATTCTCTCAATATTTTAGCAAATGTAAATCATTTTAGCCCTAACTGGCCTTAAACAGCTACTGCTCAGTCTGACTCAATGTCAGGCAGTGAGAAAAACACAATGTATTTTCATACAGCCATTGTAAGTAAAAAGAGCTAACCCTTGTGATGCTTTCTAGTGTAAAATGCTATTTGCCTTTCTGATCAGTGCGACCCTTCGCCACAGAGTACAAGAGAGAGCATCACCAGGAAGGATTTTTCACATATTCAAGGCTTTCTCAACTGGAGGCTCGCTAATGTTCTTCAGATAGGCTCCACATTTATGAACTGTGTTAGCTCTGGAAGTTACAAATCTCTAATGTGTTCAGAAAGCGGACATGGGGTGCTTCTCTGTGGGTTGTGTGTATGGATGCAAACTGTGTGGGTGGTGGCTACTCGCACATCTGTGAGTCTTTGTGAGCATGCGTTGCGTTTGCTCCCAGCACCCGGCAGAAAAAAAAAAGCCTTTTCTCTATTTCCCTGTCCCTCTTAAATCTTCCTACATCTCTGCTGTGGTCCTTTCCTTCACAAAGCTGCATGCCAGCCCCACTGAATAGCCCCAGATTCTACAATGCACAGTAAATTTCTCGCACAAAGAGAAAACAAGGAATGAAGCTACAAAAGGAGCCTGCAAACAATGGAGTCAGATGACAAAACAGCAAAGGAGACCACACTGGGCCGTTTGATTAAGCCATTGTTACGGTGCACAATGTACACCACTCCATAGCGCTTTTCTCACATATACCTCATGTCAGTCAAACAGGGCTCACAAGCTAACAAGCTAAATACGCCCCGGCTACCATGAAGGTCAGATCTGAAACAAATTTTAAAAAGAATATTTAAGAAACGAAGGAAACAAACAGTGTGATTGTTTCCTCTATATGTTGCGTAAACAGCTGTTTCCAATCCTGAACATTATCCTATAATATATATATTATATTGTAATTTAAATGCAACCATCGAAGTTGAGTTATTTGCATCTCTTTCTTTGAATTTATCTGACCGATGTGAGCGCAGTGTTGCCTTTTTTACTCTCTCACTATCACACATGCACCACCCCTTCCAGAGTTGATAAATTCCCACAGTGGCTGTTGACCCAGCTGCCTTTGTCAAGTGGCGCTACCAGCAGGTGCTGTTTTCACAGCCTCCCTGGCAGCAGTACAGGCTGTTCAGCAGTGCTGCTGACCCCTGCCTGCTATTAACAGTGTTCGCTACAGACCCCCCAACTCTCCAGGGACTCTTACTCTTTCTCTTTTTCCTTCTCTTGTTATTTTCCTCCTTTTTTGCTCTTTTTTTAACTACATGCAGCCTGCAACAACAAAAGCCAACAGGCATGGAGTCTGCAGTTGGTTGCTGATGGGAGCATGGGAATCAAACCCCCTCCTTCCCCACCTTCAATCGTGAAATTAAAAGCTATTGCAGCACATGAACAGCCATTTTATTGTCACTGCTATCAGTCAATATGTTTATCAGAGCTTTTGATGGGTGTCTTAAGCAGAGAGGTAAACAGAAGTATCAAAATATATATTTTATCAAGGTAAATCATCTCTTTTAACTGACTGCGACCTTGAAGAAAGGTGAGAAAATGTGGAGTGATACGTGATTGAAGAATGTATGTAATAAGAATCAACCAGTGATTTTCGTTTTATATGTTTGCTTACATCGAAAACATTTAGCACAGTTAATTTTTCAGGACAAATTCTAATGTGCTAATTTTCTTGGCTGTTTTGCAAATATTTTGTTGAATAAAGTTCAACATCTGTGTTTAAGTTCTGGTTATAGACTTAAGAACTCTTCAAGTGGTTGGACATTCATATTCATGCTTTTATTTTGAAGTAGTGAAGACTGTTTATGCAGCATTTCCATTTCCTCTCGCTTTGTTTTTCTTTCCCAAACATGAAACATAAAGGAACAAAATAAGACAGGGACAGTTTAGAAAAAATAAATACAACATATAAATTCTAATGTTAAAATTAATTTTGTGCCCAATAATTGTAGTTTGAATTGCAGTTAGCGCTTTAGCATTAGCTTCTGCTAAGTATAAAGTTGGTGTAGTGCTTTATCAATAGCTAATGGTTATGATTAGCGGTTTAGGGTTAATACAAATAACTTTTCTGATAGCAGTGCCCACAACTCAGGTGATTAAAAAAAACCTGAAATTCAGGTTTCTGACTATGACTAAATGCAGGTCAGTTTATAGAGTGTTAAAAAATTCAATTAAAGCACCTGTGATGGTGGAAGGCCCACAGAAGCAAGGAGAAAATCAATCGCTGGATAAACCAGCAATGAAGTCTAGGACTGTTGATCTTGCCATCATTTCAATCAAATAATTAAGTCTTTATTTAAAAATACACCATGTTTGTTACAATTGCAGCACAATAATATTCTGATAAATATGGATTTCATCACAATGTACGAGAATTGAGCACGAGAACAAAATAAAATGTTATTTGATGTTTTTTCTTTTATAAAACTTACACAAGGCCACCCAAAACACTTAGCCGTCTTTTTGTCAGGTGAATGATATCAGCCACAGGTGGACATCATATTCATATAGAAACTTTGGCTCAAAAGGAAGACATTTTCAACACTGGTCCTGAACTGCATCTAGTCTTGGCCTCTGCTGCTGAATGACCATTTGCTCTTAGATCATGATTGATGAGGCTCGTTCTCTAATGGCCTAAACATCACACACACTGACTTCACCTCTCATGCTTGCTGCCTCTCATACCAGACTGAGTCGACCAGAGTCGTGTGTTACTGTGTGTTGTGTTGTCCAGGGTTTTGTCCCTCAGCACAACAGAAATGTTAACGCAACAATATTTCTTTCTCCCCCACAAACAGACACACTGATGTGTTTGTACATGTGTGCGTGTGTTTGTGTGTGGCCCAGAGTACAACAGACACTTCACATTTGAACTTGATTATGCACTCTGTATTATTTCCAGACTCATGGAGCGTGATGTGAAAAGATTCAGTTTCAGCCCATTTGCCGATGTGCGTGTCTGGATGTTTGTCTTAATACGGAACGGTCGCAATGTGTCTCTTTGGTTCTCAAACTTGACACATATGGTGTAGAGATGTTTGTGTTTGTGTCTGTGTGAATTTTCCAAGTCATGTTTATATCCAAGAAGTGGCCTTGTCTTAGCCATATGAATTGTTTTGCTCCTCAGATTGGAGAAATGTAAGAGAGGGAACCACAAAAAGACAGAATGTACAAGGATTGTTACGGTGCTCTGCACAAGTAGTCATTTTCTGCCTCATTATAGCCACAAACTTCAATGTATTTCACTGGGATTTTATGCAATAGATTTGCTCAAAGTAGTATTGTGTAAAAGTGAAAGGTTTCAATTTATAGTTTTATGAATAAAACTCTTAAAAGTGCATTTTGGATTTGTGTTCAGCCTCCCTTTGAGTTTTAGGCCAAATTCAGCACAAGAAGTGTAAATCTCGGCATAAATTCAGTTGTTCTGTGAAGGCTTCAGAGGTTTGTTAGAGAAGATTACTGAACAAACAGCATCATGAAGACCAAGAAACACAACGGAAAGGTCAGGGGAAAGGTTGTGGAAAAGTTTAAATGGGACTTAAAGAAGAAGAATGTATGAGTCTGGCTAAGCTGGAGATATACCAGGAGATGACCCAACATCTCTAGCTAAACTGGTAGGCTGGACATTTAACTGAAATAGAAGTAACCAAAACACACATAGCTGCAGAGGTTGACAGCTCAGGTGGGCTCAAATAGATCGGTGCCCTAGATATAGGGCACCAGAGTTATGGGTTTGTCCTGTAACCAGTGGGTTGTTGGGTTGAACCCCCATGTCAGTCACTTTGACATTGTTTCCTTGAACAAGACATTTGTTTTACCTGCTGGTGGTGGTTCTGTCAGTCCATGGTAGCTGTGAATGTGGCTTACCCATAGAGCTGGGCTTTAAATCAGTTTGATCAATTAATTTAATTTTCTGGTTTTGAAGATTACATTTTTGGAAAACTGGGATTTTGTTCCACCAATAAACTTTTGAGTTTCTGTCATTCAGAATGATGTCGGTCTACCCAGAGCCCACCATCTTGTTTTCCAGCTTGTATGCATTTGCATTTTGAATTCAGGTCAACTTCAGATGGGATGATTTAAATAAAAGCAAGTTCTGAAAAAATGCTCTGACATTACTAATTCTTTATAAGAAACGACAGTGAGAAGAAATTATATTTTGTATGAAACAATTGTAGATTTTATTTTTAAGCCATATCGACTGGTCCTTCCTGCCGCCATGAATGAATTGGTTTGTGACTGATTATAGTGTAAAGTGCTTTGGAGTAATTAAGCCTAAAAGTAACATACAACAGTATGTTCCTGATACAGTGAGACAATGAAATCCACATCATTGATCCCATCACACATGCACTATTCAGAAAAGGTGTGCATCAAAAGTGCCACGCATACTTCCACAAAATGTCCTTCATTTTGTCAGGTTCATGTGTGGTTTCCTTTATGCAAACCACACATCTCTCAATAGCCAGCAGCCTAACAGCCTATTCATCACCCTGAAAACACAATATCTAAGGAGATCCATGGTGGTGGCAACATTATTCTGTGGGGAGGGAAACATAGATGGAATTCAATACAGTTTAGTTCTAGAAGAAAACATTTTAGAGGCTATAAAAACTTGTTCTGCCGAAGGGTAAACTTACACCCAGTCATGACTCAAACCAAACACCCAGAGCTACGTTAGAGTGGCCTAGTCAAAGGATAAATAAAGTGTGATGGATATTATGTGGCAGTCAAATCTGACTCATGCTGGTGTGATAAAATCACGGCAGACTTTTATTTGTGAAAATTGTGAAAACCGGTCATCATTTTCCCTCCACTTTCCAATTATGCACTACTTTGTGTTTGCCCATCAAAAACCTCAAAATGAAATGTAGTGAATGTGTGCATTTATTCTGCCAAATTGTGAGACTTCAAGAGATATGAATAGTTTTGAAGGACTTTGTAGTTCCTCATTGGCTAATGTCCTGCATGTTATTGTTGTTATCCTAGTCTTTCACACTGATTTATAAGCTCTTAACATTTAGAAAGTTTATAGCTGTTCCTTCTGGGGCTTATAAAAAAAAAACAATGGCCGCATGATTCAAATAAAAGGAAAATCCTCATAAAATGTAATTAAAAAAGCAAATAAATTGTTACTTACTCCTTTCTTGTTTTCAGCCTCACCCTTCAACGTGCAGCACTAAAATTTGACCGAAGTTTTCTTTCACTCACACTTGGATTTCATGTTTATAGACGCAACATAAGGAAGGTGCTTTTTAGGATATATAACAAATGAAATCAGTGAAGTGCAGTGTGTGTTTGTGCTCTGTACCTCTGTACGTAGAAGAACATACAGTCACAGCTGCAAGTATCCAAGGATATCTCTTCATCAGTTTTGCGTGTGTAGAATCTGAAATAATCCCACATTTTCTTGTGAAATAGCTCAACTTTAAAATTGATATTTTGTCCATCTCTTTTATTTTATTTTATTTATTGGGGCCTGCCATGCAAAGCAATGGCAGGAACCTATTGTTATGCACCTATTACCGTTAATGCGGCTCGAACCGCTGAATGGACCCCTACAAAAGTGGTATCAAAACGTGCGGCTTGATCACAGCATTGGAGCTTTTACGTCTGGTGGGATTCTGAGTTAATATGGCGACCAAAAAAAAAGCAAAAAAAACGCTTTTTGCCATTGTTGTGTAAGGGGACAGATTGGATGAGTCATCACAGCTGCCAGTTCATGACTGACAATTAAATACCATAGCAACAGAACGATCAGCACAACAGCTCAGACAGTCCGTCTGGTGCGTGTCTCGTGATTGGTTGAGAGAGAAGGAGGAGTGAGGAAGAAGGACAGCACACCGTGAAGGTAGAGAACAGAGGGTGAGACGAGCGGACAAGAAGTGAAGAAAACAAATTTTAGCTCATGCGCTCATTTTAACATGCAAGTCCGTGTCAGTTGAAGTTCTCGCGATTCTCCTCATGCCGTCGATCGCGCTGCAGCTTTCTATGGCGTCGACGCTAACTTTCAGGGTCGGAACACCGGGTCCAGACCGACGCGCGCGCTTTGGCAGGCCCCGTTTAAATTTCTTCAGAAATTTTCTAGTTTTTTTTTTTTTTACATATCCTGCTCGGCAGTGTAGCGCTCAAAATTGTTGTCAGTGTCAAGGTGAAGCCCAAAAGATTTACTTTCATTAGTGGAACGTCAAAACTATCTTGGCAAACAAAATAGAGTTGGATTAAAGCGGACTAAACAGGTCTGTTGTGAATGCACCCAAAGTGTCCAAATATGTTCACTTATTAGCATAATGTTTGGGAATTAGCAGATTGTTTTAGATCTAATGTGATAATATCTGCTTCATCATATTGACTGTGATCTTGTTCTTCTCTGCAGGCCTCATTCCCCCAAGGAGTGCCAGCGCCCGGTGGAGCCACCAGAGCTACTAATGACAGCTTGCTCCAGAAACTGCAAAAACGGACATTGCACTCCGACTGGCAAGTGTTGCTGTAGCCCCGGCTGGGAGGGACCCTTCTGCCGAATAGGTTAGTATTA
The DNA here is from genome assembly GCF_019740435.1 of Gambusia affinis. Classification (NCBI taxonomy): domain Eukaryota; kingdom Metazoa; phylum Chordata; class Actinopteri; order Cyprinodontiformes; family Poeciliidae; genus Gambusia; species Gambusia affinis. The sequence goes on from NC_057871.1 coordinate 3,737,727, forward strand.
TTTAAGGCTGCAACCTAATCTATTAATCAGATAAACTGGCACACACTTCAGATTTTTCTTCTAAGCCTTTTTATACAATGTTATAAATACATTAAAATATGCAAATCTACTAATCATGAAATTACTATTATTCAATTGAATTTTTAACATTTACAAAAGGTAATAACATAGCTTTCCTTTTGATCATTTGTTGCCAAGGATGCCTCTGTAGCTAAAACAATACTTCAAGCATCAACATGTGAAAAGTTCAGCCTTTTCTACTTGACCTTATATCAATGCAGTCTAGATCTGATGTCTTGATTGTTTTTTTGGATTAACAGATTAATAATTGGATAACAAAAGCATGCTTAACAGGATTTTTCCCCAGAATTACAACCTGGTTACAAACAATAGGTGTTTATACAGTGAAGGTCATTTTAACTTAAAATGACCTCTAATTATATATATAAAGTAAGTTTTAGCTTAATTACTGCTCTGAATATGTTGCTCTGAAAATGGCCTTTTTTGAGTCTGTATACTCCAGTCAGTGATTAATCAATCACTAAATTAGTTGACGATTTTTCAATAGTTGATTAATCTCAATTGATCCAGTTAATTGTTTCAGCCTTATTACCGTTAGGACTAAAATACATTAGTTTTTTCCCTTCTGACATGTACAGTAATTGAAGTTTTAATTTATCATAAGGCTAATTTTTGTGCTTTTCTGTGTCCAGCTAAATGTGAACCAGCCTGTCGCAACGGAGGAGTCTGCATAGAGCCAAACAAGTGCCTGTGTAAGAGCGGCTACTCTGGCGCTCAATGCGAGAAGAGTGAGCGGGGGATGCCCAACGACCAGGAGAAAGACGGCATCCTGGATCACATCATCGACATGACCTCGTACCTCTTGGACCTGACCACCTACATCGTATAGGGGCGCGCAGAGGGGCCTGCTCCCCGCCGCCACATTGACACAGATCTACCTGTCACCGCCAGCAGACTCGTACCAAGGCGTCATTAACCTGGCTATGTAATCTCCCTCACCTGAGTGCAAACGAGCGCACACACACCAGAGACACACCGGGATCCCTTCAGACTGCTATGGATCCACTTTCACCCTAAAGAAACTCTCCTTCCTCTCGCCTATAAGCTATTTGCTCTGAGCACCGGGCCTGGCATCCAAGCCGTGTTCACATTGGAAGAGGCCTGCAGACATTTCTTCACCCGCTCTCGGCTGCCTCCACAGCTTCAGGAACTTATCTGGAACGGACTGCACCAAACCGAGACTGGCTCTTCTTCTTTTTTTCTTTTTTTTTTTTCAGGGTCTTACTAAGACCAGCTTCAGGACTTTGTCAGGGATTAAAAAGCCTGGCTCAGCTCGCGATCCAGTTCATTCTCAATCAAAAGCAAAGATATCCATCTGCAAACGCAAAACATTGAAGGAAGAGAAGCCACATTGAGCCTGCATTTTCAAAGATTATGTTCTATCATCTAAGATGTTCTCTTTAGTTAGAGGGCACGTTGTCATGACAACTAAAGCAATCTGTAGTCTGTATACATTGTTTTCCGCCATTCCTCAACATAGAGAAGATACGAAGAGGAGCAGCAAAAGCAAATGAGGTGGATTAGCAATGATGGTGTCATGCAGGAAATGTTACTGTGGAATATCATCTGAACTGTTAGCATGTCAGAGGCCTCTTCAGATTTGTTGCAAGACTGACTGCTAGTGCCCACAGCATCACCATCCACAACTACTCTTTGAAGATGCCAGGATTAAACCAGTTTCAACATTTAGTTTACCTTCGAGATGAATAAAGTTTTTAAATTGAATCAAAGAAGCAAAAACACAAAGAACCAAGCGAGTTTCAGGATTCTGAATGCGTATCTGGCTTTCATGCACTGTATTCCTTTTCACTTCCTGAAATTAATTTTAAGAGTGGTTTGACGTTAAACACCAGAAAAATCACAGGCTTCCCCCAACAAACTGAGTTCATTGTCACACACTGAAACTAAAATCCAAACTCTAAACTACAGAGGGAAGAAACAACACAGTGATGTATATTTCCAATAGAGCTTACTACTTAGCATCGCAAAAAAAAAAAGAATCTAGCATTACTCTCATAGAAGAGAGTTTATTTTTTTAATCGTAATAATATATGGGAGAATATGGTGTTCCTAGAAGGCAGTTTTACACTAAGCTTGTCAGGTCATGTTGTACTTATATATATATTGCAGCTTTTAAAGAGACACGTTTGGATTTTCTTTTCTTTTTTTTCTTTTTTTTTTTGGTCAGTGTAAATGTATTGCATGTCTGTGCCTGCATAGAATAACTCACCACAGTTGGGGGAGAACATCTATTTCCCCTGACATATGATTATATTACCACTGTCAAAAATGTGTCTCTGTTGTGAGATGATCAAAGATGGAGTCGGGCCTCCGAGTCGCAGTGGAAGTAGCTCACAGTCAGGGCTAGATCTTATCCACCAAGAGCAGATTTCTGAATAACCGAAGGGAAAATATTCGTCGTGACTAAACTGTCTCATGAGCAACAAAAAGTTAAACACAGCTGGGATTGTCAGGAGATCCATCAGTGCGTGTTTTTAGTTGGCTCACACAGGCATTCATGCATATGCACACACTTATTCCTTTAATTGATCTTTTTTTTTTTTTTCCACCAAAGTTATGAAAATGAGTCCAGTTCTGTTTAACAGTTTGGATGGTAAAATGTTTTTATTTTGTTTTGTTTCTTCTACGTGTACTTTAAAAAGCAAATCCAATAAATTCTGTATTTGTCGTTCATCTCCTGCTTCGCTCGGCTCTACCTGGGTTTAATGTATCAGGATGGAATATTCATGCTGTAAAATGAAAAAAAAAAATCATAACTTTTTTAGCACTTAATGTGAAAGTTGCATTGTAGCTGCTGAGACGGCATGGTGTGAATAGAATAACCGTTTTCATTATTTAAGTAGTTACACAAATAAAATAATTATTTAAGTTCTCTATTTTGTTTTTACCATTGTACTGTATGTGACTTTTTTTATTCCTGTATTGTAAATAAAACTAGGGATAACTTGTTTCTCCTCAGAAATATCAATATGTCTATTAAAATTTATAGCATGTGTTCAACACTCGTCTCTTTTATTCTCACCGTTACTTTTGTACACTTATATGTTCGTTTTCTATTTCCAAAAACATTTTGCAAATAGAATAACAAAATGTTAATGGAAAACTAATATTTTTATGTTTTCAAATTAGTGCACAGTACATTCAAATATTAAAGAATGAAAAATCCTATTTATAGTTTTCCAGACAATACAGGAACACACAAATTACTAAAGGTTTTTTTGTACATTAAACAATCTCCCCTTCAGTTCAACCATATAAGTTTATGTTGCCATTATAAAATAACTTGCAATCAAGAATTGGCAAAGATCAAGGAGATTTTCACAGGTGCTGCAGCGTTGTTGTTAGCAGCTGAAAGTAACTAAAATAGTTAATTTTAATGTAACTTAGTTACTTTCCAAATCAGGTAATCAGTAATCTAAGTTACCTTTTCAGGGAAAATCAGTAATCCAGTTAAAGATACTTTTTTTAAAGTAACTATGCCATCACTGAGTTCTAGTGACAGATTTTGTCAAAAAATTAGTGAAAAAACATTCCAGCTGTACGAGTGCTACAATTATTGACTTCAAACAAACATTTGTCTTGCAAAAAGTTACTTCCAAGTCATATTTTCTTATTTTAAGTGTACTAACATATTTGCACTATAAAGTAGTGAAGAATTCTTGGTAATATTTTGTTTTTGCAGTGAAATAACTATTTCACCTGGATTCTATGGAGCATGTTGCAGATGATGATGTCAGGGGTAAAAGTTTCCCACATATCATCAAAATAAAAGTGAAATTAATCTCATTCTAAGGATTTCGTGGTAGAGATGTTGGAGAAAAGGATGCAGAGAAAGCAGATGATAGGTTTAAAGGTCCCCTTTAAATCCTGCCTGACGTGGAAAAACCTGCAGGAGCGAGTGGATTGATGACCTCCGCCGCCGCTCAGCTCCACGATATCGTTTGGAGTTCAAGGTGGAAATTCTTGCGTTGCTGTGGAAATTCACTGCTCTGCTTCAGACAGACACAAACACAGCGGCGCTTGGAAGCACACACGCAAGAGCGACTGCTGATGGCAATATTAATTTCCTTTTCAAAATACCAAAGAGGCTTTTGTGTTGTATAATGATAAGTGAGCGGAGACCACCCACCTCTAACCGGTCCGACTCGCACATTCACACACGCCCAGAAGTGCTCACGCTGCCATATTTAGAGAAACGCGATCCTGAGTTGTCTATGCAACATTCAGGTCCAATCAAAATTGCATAAAGTGGAACTGTCCAATAGAGCTGCGAGGTCCAGCATATATTTGAGTTTACACACTATCTGTGGCATGAATCATTACTTCTCATTTGGAATCGTTTTCCTTTTCCCTCCCAAAGGGCCCTCGCCTGGCTGTCTTTCTGTAACAGTGTAATTCAGTACTTTTAATAAACATGAGGAGTTTGTATAGCAAATATTTGTAAGACTGAGAAGGCTGGAAGTGCATGCCATAATATTGTATACATGACTGAGAGTCAGCATAAGCCATACTTATAGGGCAACGGGAGGAGAGCGGGGAAAACAATAGCTGTGTTTACTCTGATCCAGAACAAAGTGAACATTCATTTATTATGTTGTATTTACTCCTGATTCTCTTCTGTTGTGATGTTTTTTCACTGGGATCGTTGTGAACTGTAATCAATGTCCAGAATCAGCTGGAATAATCAACTGATGCAGAGTTTCTGTGCTAAATATTAACAAACAAGATGGAGAAAACAACTACTCCCTTGATTAAACGGACCCCAGCTCTGGTGAGTATTTATCTGCACTGCAAAAACACTAAATCTTACCACATACTTTTTTTATTTAGTTTTTAGTGTAAATATCTTAGCATACTTGAAATAAGACCAAGCTGACTTACAAGTAACTTTGTAGCAAGAAATTTTAAATAAATAATTCCTTAATTCTCATTAAAAGTAATACTTTCACTGGCAGATATAACAATATATCACCTGACTGTATATGTGTGGAAAAGCAGACAAACTCAAAATAATGTACTAAATATATTAAGGAAAAGTTAAGGAGGTAAACATGTCATTATTGATGTTTATAATAACTGATGTTTGAGAACATAACAGTTTCTGTTTAATTGTGTTTGAATCGAAATATCTTAAAGGGGCGGTATTATGTATTTTTTTGGCTCATGGTGCCATTTTATAGCATGATCAAGCAACTGTGTTACCTTCAGTTGTTATAAAAATGCTGTATGTATCAGAAATGACTTAGATCAAATTTGACTTTGCAATTTAACGCCTTGAAATTGGGCCTCTGTCTCTTTAAGAAGCTCTGACACGCTGTATTCATTATGTCATCACAATGTTCCTTCATAAAGTTACGAAGCAAGCGAAGCATTTAGCTTCAAACCAACTAGTTGCAAAGCTAAATATTTAGCTTGGTAGTCAAATATTTAGTTTGAAACACTAACCTTTATGAATGAATGAATAGCATGGTGAAAATTTGACTTTGAAAAATAAAACCTTTATTGTTTCTCTTATGACACCCTGAATAATCCAAGTATTATCATCAAAATATTTCACTGTGTGACTTTAAAAACGGCTCCTCATACTTGGAGGCCCTCAAGGAACCGTTGTATTTATACCAAGATTAAAATGAAAACAGCTGGACTCCATTTACTAATAAAGTGACCTCTGGTAGCATTCGGAGGTAGTGGAGTTTACTAGGCAGTATTTCTGAACTGAATTGAGTTGAAAAACCAGACGTGTCCAAGTTGAAGGAGAATTTCTGATAAGAATCATCTTATAGAAACATAAAAAACTTCCTTCTGTTCAACGCATTCAGGAATCAACCAGCAGCAAACGGTCAAACAGCAACCCGAGTCTACAGCCGTCGCTCTGATAGCATCCGTCTCTGTAAAACACCTTCACTGCAACTGTGACGTCTCCTTCAGCTTCGTTTGACTCTCCCTACAGAATGAGTAACTGTTTCCACCATGATCTAACCGTACAAAACCACTTGACCACAACGCCACAAAAGTCACTGCTAAATGTGAAGTCTGTGGTGCTTTTAGCTGAGTTTGATGTCATTTGTCAACATATGAGGTCTCTTTAACTGAGGGATTCCTGCCGTCCACAATGTGTCTGGCTCTCTTCGGGGTTTTCTATTTAAACTGATTTATGTGTTTATTGGAAGTTGGATACAATGCTGAGGCTCTGCAGAAACTCCATTCTCCCAAACTTCCCTAAACGTCTCAATCTTTGGCTTACCGCTTCAGTAAAATATTATCAATTTCAATTGACGCAATAAATACGGGCGGATTTAACTGGTTTAGAAAAATGGTAGAAATGTTTATTTGAAAATAAAATCCATTAGAAATTGTAAGGATACTTAACTATTTATTGTAAGTAGGAGTTTCAGTAAGTCTGAAAATAATACAGACTTATTCAATAAAGTTGAATATTAGTTAAAAGGCAATTCACAAGAACATTACATCCATTACAAATAATCTGAAAGCCTTTATTTCTGTTAATTATAGCGATTTTCTACTTACAGTTTATGAAAATATGGCTTTTAAAACTACAATATTACATTAAACCAATTTAAAAAGGGAGAAAGTAAGTTTAATATACCTGCTTAAGGTTGTTACTTTCAAAAGGTTCTTTTAATCTGACAAGCAAAACTTACCCAGATCTATATTCTAATTTATTAAACAATTGCTTTGTTTCATGAATAAAAATAAAAATATTACATTTCAGAAATATTTAGGTTGAATTTGATACATATTTTACTATTTCAAGAAGATTTCTCCACATTTTTAATAATAAACTGGTGGATATTTCACCACTGACTGTCCCATTTCAGTCTGCTTCCTTTTTAATTCTTAAATAATCACATCTTAAATATATTCCTAAGAAAAATGGGCAAAAGTCACACTCCACAGAAAACCACAAATAGGCGACAGGTCCACTGTACTATGAATATACCAATCGGTTGTGTATGTATTGTATTTGAGTTAATTTAGAAAAATAATTTGATGATACATCTTATTTTTATCTCAGCTTTTACAATTAGAAGTGAAGCAGAAAATGAAAGGATCCAAACCAGATTAATTCGTCTGAAAAGAAAAATATTAACGAAAAAATCAGGCAGCAAAACCACGTTTTTCTCTTCTGTTTTTCTTCAGTTGACCCAAATTTACCCCCAGTTTTTAGACTCAATCTTCAACACAATCTGCAAAACACAAACAGCTTTTCGAGAGCAATGACGTATTTTATTAGAATAAAATAATAAAATAACTCAAGTTTGCGATTCAAACTCAGATTTGTAAACATTTATTCTGCACAAATATGTCTGTGCATTTATCTAAATGTTATCAGAAGGTTTGAAAACCTTTATTTGGCCATTTATTTCCTGTCCTGCAACTTTTGGTTGTATCCATGGAGGAATAAATTTAAACCAAAGGACTGAATTACCTAATTAGCATATTAGGATAGTTTTGTAAAGACCTGGTTAAATTCCCACAGTAAGGTCCAGGCACAAGACATTCATTTGAAAAAATCGTGCCAGAGAAACTAATAATATTTACTACATTTTTTGGTTTTGTATAATTTTCTTTAATTAATACATTTTACATTCCTGCCCAAAAATCTGGGGATATTTCATCTGTTTTCTCTGTTTTGTAATAAATTCCTTCACCTCCTTCCTTCATTCCTCCCTGGATTCAGATCTTGTTTACTCTCCCGGACCACAGCACTGACTCGCATCCATGAAATGATGCAATTAAGGTTCCTACTGGGGGCTCAATCTGTCATGTTAGCACATGCTAAACCCCCACAGAGGGCTGAGAGAAGCGCCGGAGCGACAGGTAAAACTGGCTGGCTGGTTGACAGCGACTTATTGACCTGCTCTGCAGCTGAAGTTAGATTTAATATCTGGAAAAAGTGAAAATGGCACTGAGAGGAAAGTCTTGTGGCTCTTTATGACTCAGAAAAACACATTGACCTTTTACAATAAGGGGGAAAAAATGCAATTTATGTTCTGGGAGGACACATTTGAAAATGTTTCACTGTTAGTTTTAAAAGTTCAGAAATTCCTCCAAGGTATGAAAGTATCATCATCCTCCTGCTGTTTGGAGGGAACAACAAACAGGAGGTTTGGACGCGCTGCAACCTCAATGGCACAGGCACAATGCACACTGAGCAGCTGAAGAGGCTGCTGCTAATAAACAGGTCGTCTGTCAATAAACAGGTCGTCTGTCTGCTGCACTGCACAGATGGCAGTGAATTTGCATATTAGCTCAATATTTAGATCAGAGCTAAATATTTAGCTGAAACTAAATATTTAACTCATAGCTAAATACAAACAATGCAGAATTAAATATTTAGATCTGTAATCTAAATATCTAACATTAAGATCTATGCTGATCTAAATATCTAGATCTGAGCTAAATATTTAGCTTGAAACTAAATATTTAGCTAAAAGCTAAATATATAGTTTGCTAGATTAATGTACAGTTTGAAGCTAAATATTTAGCTTGAAGGTTAATATTTACCTAAGACTTAAATATACATCTTGCTTACTTAATATATAGTTTGACGCTAAATATTCAAATAAATGTTTAGTTCAACGTTTAACTAAATATTTAGCGTGGAGCTAATTATTTAGATCTGTGATTAACTCGTAATAGGTTTTACATTTTTAGCTTCAAGCTGTATATTTAGCTTTGAGATAAACTAAACATGTCGCCCTTGTTTAGGTTCAAAGTAAATATTTTGCTTCAAGCTGTTCAGCTATTTAGCTCTGAGCTAAATATTTAGTCTCAAACTAAATATTTAGATTACTAAGATCTAAATATTTATCTTCAAACTATATGTTTAGTTTAAAGCTGAATATACATCTTACTGGATAAATAGTTAGTTTGAAATATTTAGCTAGCTAATTGAATATTTAGTTTGAAACATTTGACTATTTGGCTTTGAGAGATCAATGCTTTTTCAATGTGTAGCTACAAACAAACTGCAAATTACTTTTAGATTTAGATTTTAGATATTTGCTTCTTTTTAAACTTCAACTGATTACACTGTAGTTTATTTAGGGGTATCACGGTAAACAAGGCTTAATACAAATGCTATATTTCTGTAGGTTTTTATTGTATTTCCTTTCTGACATTACCTTTTGTCAATCTATTGCATGAAATCCAAGCAAAACCCATTTCGAGAGGTGAAAGTGCTTCAAATTGGCACCAGGTTTCAGTTCACTGTGTACTGCACGCTGTCCACTCTGGTTTTTGAGGATCTGCCTGAATCTTTGGAGCAAATTAGCATCTGAATTTTCTGCTGGGCTGTCTCTAATCTGAACGTTCGCCTGGCTGTCAAATGCAACATGTCGCCTTTGGTCTGCTTCCCCTCTCTGACCCTCAGTCTGTCGTGCAAGATAAACAACTGATGTAGGCTGGAATGGACCACCAAAGTATAAGTTTCCATGTTCCTCCTCTAAGCAAAGCGAATAAATTTTCCAAAACCCATTAAAAGAAGTTATGCAAATGGTTTACGCCAGAGCTTGCGTGGCTGCGCTGTTGCATTAATCTGCATACACTGTGGCTCCGCTTGGCAGGAGCCTTTGTTTGTTTTCACTTTTAATCTGCAGGGCTCATCTTGAGTTTACATCACTTAGATGCAACAGAAAGAGACATCAGCTTCAGATTTTATTTGGACCAAAGTTAACATGAGGGTAAAATGTCTGGATGTGGATCAGTGCAGGCGACACCTGACCACAGCAACAACTTCCTGTTTAAGACACTTCCTTCATTTCCCAGTTAGGCCGATTGTAAGGTCTGATTTCCTTCTAGAGTTAAGATGCGTTTTCCTCTGAGTCGTCTTCTTTGTTTCTGTGTCCAAACCAGTGGACTCCATCAGACGCCTGCTGCATTGTTAGCTTCACAGGCAGGAAAACAAGCATTATCCCACTGCAGCCTCAGGTTGGCATTCCTGCAGAAAATGAGCAAAAATTCAAAAGTAGTGAAGCTATTTTGATTTTAAACTAAAGGTGTGGAGTCCAGGAAATTTTTCTAGATTTTTATGATTCATATTTTGAATTTGAGGTGGGCAGAGTACCTAAAAACTGTAATCAAGTAACAGTACCTCTACTTTAACATATTTTTACTCACGTAAAAGTATAAAGTAGCTGTCCATGAAAATACTCAAATAAGAGTAATAATAGTAGTTTTTTGTCCTGCAAAAGTCATCTGCAGTAGAAGGAGGCACAGGGTCGGTTGGCAGGGTTTGTGTCTGTCGGCCATATTGGATTTAACAAAAATAATTTCTTACATTTGCAGTAGTTGGCCAGTAGTTGTATTTTATGATGCCTTAGTGTCCACTTCAGTGGTCTGTGTGCATTTAAAACATAAAAATCCACAAGAAGCACAAGAAAATGACTTTTAGAGAGCTGCAGTGACCACTATGCATGAAAGGTTAAAACATGTTTGTTTTTCATTCAGTGGGTAGAAATTCCAGAAATTTTACTCAACTAAGACTAGAAATACTTCATAATAAAATTACTCAAAGTACAGTGTAGTAAAATACTTCTAAAAGTGCTCAAAGTTACTCAAGTAAATGTATTTGGGTAAATGTAACTAGCTGCTACCAAACTCTGGGCTTAAGTAAGAATAAAACTAGAATCCAGGCGAATTTAGGCGAATTAGATTTATTCTGTTAACTCCTCATTCCTGGCGATTTTGCTGTAGGACTAACTTTGGTGCAACTTCAAACAAATGACATCAGAAGTTACAGTAAAGTATTTAATGTTAAAATGTTTTTTACATGCCTGTTACGGCCCTGGGCCTTATGGGCTGAGTTGCAGGTGGCTTGTTGTTCGTCTTTGTGCTCCTCCCCTTTACAGGTGCTGCTGATTTGTTCATTTGGGGCACAGATCATTTAAACCTGGCCGTCTTCACCTTCTGGGTCGCCTACGGCGTCCACTCTGCCACTTGACACTCGTTGTGTTTTGGTGCCAGGCCTCAGCTCCCCTCCTTCTGCACATTTAAGTTTGTTTTTGCACTTCAACACTTCCATATGCACTCATACACCACATCCAAAAATTCGCATTACACCACTGACACCGACATTCACAATACATTGTTGTTTTTGTTAATAAATATTCTTTGTTAAGCACTTTAACCACTGCATGGTCTCCCGTTTTTGTTATGACCTTGAGCTAGTCGTAACAATGCCGAACAGGGACTGAATATAGGCCACCATGATGCCTTTAACAGCGCTGTTTGGGGAAGAATATGATTCACACTGTTTTTCAGTGGAAAACTTTAAACATTTCATGTGGAAACAAGCAACAAAAACAAGAGACTGAGGTCAGGATGCCAGTTTCCAACGCTCCATCATCATCAGGCAACGGTTTGCAACCCACAACAGGATTATGACGGAGTTCCTCTCACCCTGCTCCTCATTCCTAAACCCCATTGAGGAATTTTTCTCAGCATAGAGATGGAAAGCATGAAGACTGACCTTTAATTCCTACAGCACTTCATGTACAGTTTTCCTTAAGGAGATTGTCTAACGTTCCTATAGCGACTTTAGTTTTATGTTTTTCCTTTGTGACATCAGTCTCTCTTGAATTGTCTCAAGATGACAATTCACAACTCGCCATTAAAACTTTTTATATCAAACGTCCCTCCAGAATACACAGCTTTATTTACAACATGGCTAATAAATTTCACTCTCTTATCCCAACTCAGTGAAACAAGGTCTTGAAATGTTCATTGATGCTAATGTTTATTTATGAGAAATAAACTATGGATTTTGAAAAAGAAGCTGGATTTTGTAGGTAATCCATGTTCGTATGAATTGCTTTGAGAAATGCACTCACTGTTTTGCAGATGTGAAAAAAATATTCAGGAAGTGAAGCAAAGTTTCTTATAAAAGCAGTAATTATTTATGAATGGGAGACACAGCATAGGAACTGAGGAGGTTTTCTTCCAGGTTCAGGTAAGGAGCCAAAAGAAGAAACAAATGTATCTTACTTAAAAAATTGTAATTCTTAAATGCTGAAACAGAATCAGGCTCTGCAAGTTTTTAGTATTAATTCCTCTTTTGTCCTGGAATAATTGCACTGAATTTCCACAACTTTTTAGATCTATTTTTTGTCTTTAGTTTGGAAACTCTAAATGTGTCTACCTTATTTTTATAGAATTTGATGTTTTTCTTTATTTCAAAATGTAATAGAAATAATATTCTGGTTCTTTAAAAATAAAAACAAAAGTCTTGTAGTAGATGTATATATTTTCCCTAAATGTGATGTATCTGAAATGAAGCTTAGAGACCTTCCTGACTTTTTGTTTAGATGTTTATTTCACCTCAACATGAACTGAAATGTCCAAACTGTGTATTTTACAACAAATCTTTTAACTCCTTCCTCTCCTTGCAGTTTGTGTTACATCCTCCTTGTTTTGCCTGCTTGGCTGCAGCTGAAGTGGAGGCACACGGAGAGCGGAGAGGCGGCGCGGCCATTAGACACAGAGCTGTGGAGAGATTAGGATGCACACAGCACAGCAGCACCACAGGCAGTCTCTGTACCAAAGCGAGGATTAAGGATTAGGCAAGGCTCAGGCAGCAGCACCAGAGACTCCAAGCCACTCAGCTCGCCAAGAAGATTCTGCTTTTCTGGTTTTTATGGCACTGAGGATGAACTGCTGGTACTTTCCAAAAAGGAATGAGACATACAATAATTCACTAATCGAGATATATAATTTTACTTTTCTTGATTTGTTTCATCTTGCAGAACATCTGGTGCTGGAATTGATCTGAACCTTGTTGCTTTTTAGCCTTTAGTCCCACAAAACATGATGTTTCATATGCAAATTTATTTCCTTGTTTGTTCTTTTGCGTGTTTAGATTCCTGTTGAACTTTGGTGGAACTTTAAGTAAAGTCAACGACATGCTGATGTGGGAAATCAGATATTTGGTTAAGAGGTTTTGGAGAAAACATGGATCTAGAAGCTGGACTTGGGCATCCTTGATGAAGAAAATGTGGATTATGTCCAGAAAATTTGCAAATAATATATAAAATCTGGTCAAAATTAAAAACTGTGAGAAAAACTCTATCTATCTGTGTAAAACGTATTTAAAGACACAAATGAAATGTTTAATTTGCAGTCATCAGTTTTGATTTAGAGAATAGAATAGAACAGAAACAGACTTTAATGTCTCTAATAAAAGGGGAATTAAGGTGGGACAGCAGCACCAGGTGTACAAGAAAAGTTCTTAGTTTTGTCACACAATGCAACCAATCTCAACTTTAGATTAAATTAAATTTTCCGACAGAGTATTATGGCCAGGGTAAGAAAAAAAATCTAATTACAAGAAAAAAAGTCAGAATATTGCAAGAATATAGTCATGCAACAATAAAGTTGAAATATGAGAATAAACTCATAATATTACCTATAAAAAGTTGTAATAGTATGAGAATGAAATGCCAGTATTACCAGATCTTGATAATTCTTGAAGCTTTTCTGTCATTAAAACAACTTTTTTTCCAGTCATTTTACAACTTTCTTCTGGTGTTATTGCATCTTCATTCTACTTGTATGAAATTACTCTCATAATTTAAAAAAGCATCTCTTCCTCTGACCCGTTGTGGAGTCATAACCCACATCTGCCTGAGCTGAGCTGCATGTTTAGAAAGAGAAGACGGGTTCAGCGTTGCCGTGTCAACACCTGAGGCCACGTTTCCCTTCTTGAACCTTACACATTGTCCTGCTGTCAAAGCCGTCCCAGGTGTCCTCATCACGTCCTCGCAGGTGTCCCGCCTGCCGACCTTTGGCCTTTCAACCCTCCCACCTGGGCGACGCCTTGGCCGACCCTCTCTGAACTCTGACCCCGCGTACTGTGGATCATCCTGGGGGTCACCTGTTAAAAGCATTTCTGTAGCGTTGAAAGTCTGGGCTCATAAATCAGAGCAGGATGATGATGCAGCCGTACTTTGACACGCAGCGTGATTTTTCACTCAGGTCTCCCAAAACAGTGACCAAAACTGTAGGCGAAACATTTCACATCTAGAATCATTTATTTTTTTACACACAAAACTGTTTGTTTTTGTCAGATCAAAAGTACCTTTTTATCTTTAAGCAGGTGTCAACCATACTTTTCATTAATCCCACATTTTTGTTTTTAAAAATAGATTTCTTTCTCATTAATCTGATCTTAAATGTTGTGTTTTCATTTGCTGTTAGCAGAAAGTCATCATAATTAAAAGAAATAAAGGGCTGCAGTTGCTAGGCAACTGTCGATTCTGACTTAACAAAACTGCAAAAAACATAAAAAAACAGCTGGCTGGATTTTTTTAAAGCAAGGTAACTTTATTTATGGAGCACCCTTGAGAAAGAGACTATTCAAAGTGTTGGTACAAGGAAGTTGAAAACAACATGCAATAAGAAAAATAGATTAAATTTAAACAAGTTTTAAGAAAAATACAATTTATTCTTGCTTGAGCTGTTTTTACGAGTAGTAGACCCAAACAGAAATACAAAAATGTGAATTTTTCCCCTTTAAATTGACCTAAAGCAGGAAGCATTTAGTTTAAAGTCAGACAGTGAGACATCAAGCTCATATTTCTTCTTATTCAATGATTACGAACATTTGAACACATTTGTCTGGCCAAATTTGCACAACTCTGTTCTGGAAAGTAAAGTGAGCTGAACCAGGAATCAATCAATCAATCAAGTTTATTTGTATATCAGATTTCAGCAACAAGGCAGTTCAAAGTGCTTCCATTACATTTTATAGTTCTATTGTTAAACATCAGAATGTTGATTAATGTTTCATTGATAATGTTTAAAAAAATGACAAAACAGGTGGGTTTTTAGCTTGGATTTAAAGGAACTCAGTGTTTCGGCTGTTTTGCAGTTTTATGGAATTTGGTATTTATCAGTAAAACCTGAAATTATTACTTAAAAGCATCAAAACAGAACAGAAATACATCTGAGGAGTTACTACTACATACAAACATGTAAATTTAACAGAAATCACAAAGCATTGCTCGTACGTTCTGTGCAAATGACCACCAACAAAGTTCCAGGAATCATATTTTCAACATAATTGGATTTGCTCGCCTTCCTCGTTTATGATGGAAATGTTGCATTTTTTGAGCAATTTGAGGTGGGGCAGGAGGTTTAAATGATATCTGATCTCGTTGTGGGGCATCCCGTTTCAGCTTGAGGAATCAAAGACCACCAGAGTGTTACACCTCTAATGTGGTCAGAGGAGGAGGAGGAGGAGGGAGGAAGAGGGGGAGGATCTGCAGCTTTGGCCCCAAAACATCTCGGTTCTCTCCCACCGTGTCCAGGCTGGCGGATGGAGCAGAGCACGGCTCCACTCTCTGATCGACTCCTGCACTTGCCACACACTGAGCGGACGGCGGTAACATTTGTCATTCTGTTTTACAGTTGACGGCCACTTTCTTTTCCTCTCACCCCCCCCTCCTTCCTGCTTTCCTCTTTGGCAGGCGGGAGTAGGTTTAATTGTATTGTGTATGACAGGCTGGAGCTTGACACTAATTCGATACAGGCTGTGGACAGCTATTTTGTGGTTTCCTTCCACTTCACTCACTGATGTGTGGTGGTGACACATTTGACAAAAACCATCCAAGGTGAAGGGTTGGAGTTCAGAGAGAGCCAGAGTGGGAAATGATCCAGGACCAAACTCACCAGTTGTACCTAAAAGCACCTTCAAGGATGACTTTGTTTTTGTTTTGTTTCCAGTAATCTTATAAAAGTTTTAATGGATCTGAAAGAAACCACAGAATATGTCTTCAGTTGTTTTGAGGTCAGAAAAAAAGTCATGTTTTTTTTTCTAAGCTCATTAAGCTAGCATAAAAACATCTGATACTGGAATATTCTGCCCTACAGAGCCCCCTAAAGGATATTGGGGGAATTTCTTTTGTGTTCTCTGGCTAAAGAGAAGCAACGTTGCATTCCCATGAAAAACGTTTGCTTTACCTCAAAAAAATGAAGAAATATACATTTTTATTATATTTATAACAGTTTTAGGTCAAAAGAAAACATTTTTGTTTGTTTGTTTGTTGTTGTTTTTTTAGTTTTTTTTTTAAACTGACTAAACTAGCATAAACATATCTGATCCTGGAATGTTCTACCCTTTAGAGCCCCCTAGAGGATATTGGGGGAATTTATTTATTTTGTGTTCTCTGGGTAAAGTGAGATAACGTGACTAAAGTGTTATAAAAACAAACAAAACATGTTTTTTTTCTTTCCATACTTAAAAAGGTTTAAATGACAACATATAATACAAATATCTTTTTACTGCAAAACTTTTGCAAGTCAACGCAAAATTATTGCATTTCTATCCACACACCTGACCAGTCTGATTTACCTGACACCAATTTCACAAAAATAATCCCACAATTTTGATTTTAAAAAGTGTTTAATGATTAGAAAACCTATTTCAGTTAGACTGATCAATAAGCCATTACATTGAAGCAATCCAAGCAAATTGTGTTAATGTGAATGACCTTCATATTCAAAGAAAGTCACAAAAAAATCTCTAAAAACTTTTAATGCTTAGTTTTCTGGCATTTAGCAAATAGAAATTATTTTGGTAAATCTAACAGACGTAAAACAAGAAAAGTTTAGTCTGATTTATCTTCAAACTGCGAGAAAATCGTGTCTGTCTTTCTGTTAGGTGGAAATACCTGTAACGTTTTTCAGATTGAGACTTTTAATCAAATGTTAGGTTGTACTTTATCACAAAACCGTGCAAAAATCAAGAACTTTCACAACCTCGATTTGAAATTCAAGCATTTTCAAGGATTTCAAGCACCTCCATTACCAGAATTCAAATTTCAGATTTTGTCAAAGGCTGTTTGCTTATAATAGGGACTTGATTTTCTTGATTGTGGTAAATTAGTCTTCATGTTATAAATCATTACATTTTTAAAGTGAAAACATGATTTAAGGTTTGGACAATCTTGAGGAAGTGCAAGCAGTGATTATGGTTAAAATTAGAATAAAAAAACCCTCCAGGGGGAGAACGTAGGTCAGAGTAATGTCTAATCTCTTAGATACACGACCATGTGTTCGCGTCGCTCAGTGAGTGGACCACCGGGCGTCCAGACGCAGACTCCGCCTTTGAGCTTAATACAACTGATTGTGCTCTGATCAGTCCTGGTAATAGTTAAAGCTTCAAAGACACCACGTCTGAGGCTGGCAGCAGTTATTTCCGTCCATAAGATCCCAGTTTGAGCCTTCAGAAAACACACTAAGCCCCAAGATTAGAGAGTTTTCTTCTCCTTGCATTCAGAGCAAGGAAATGCTTAACGACGATTAGAAATTATTGCCTCTTTAGCCGGCAGGTTACAGCACAAGACAACTTAAAATCACAAAATGGGGGGGGGGGATTTCAAATCATTATAGGAGCAAAAACTGATGCAAGCACAAAAAGAAGGCTGTGACAGCTGAAAACCTAGAAGCATATGTACACGGAGGGAGTCAATATTGATATAGAACAGATTTTATAATTAAGAAACAAGAAGTCTGTGTGCAGAGTTCCAGCCAAGCTGAGACAAAGCAGTGGAAATAAGGAAACTAAATGACATAAATTACACCAAACACAAATTATAATGGCTCTAACAAAACCTTAACATACCCATAAAAATGCAAAGTCATGAAAGAAATGAGAAATCAAAAGCACCACAAAACCTTAGACTATTACAGAATGAAGATGAAGGCGTAATTTAACAAAACCAAGCAAAACAAAAGCTGCAGGCTACAGCTTCATGTAGATCCACAGATCAGCGGCAGAAAGATTCAGGGAGGAAATCGTGAAGCAGTGCAATCGGAGGGAAGTTCTCCTGATGTCTGGTTCTGCTGTTTGCTTTATTTTTGCACAATGTTTGCAACACAGTTTGCATTGAAGACATGCAGACGCAAAAACGGCCACCAAACACAGCAGATGGGAGCGATTTGGACTTAATGCAGTCATCCACTACAAAACACAACATTTTACCAAGTATTTTTTTCTACAATTTAGCACATATATCTCAGTACAGTTGAAATAAAACAAAACTAACATACAAGTTATTTTTCAGCAAGATGTAGGAGGTTGTTTTAAGTAAACAATGCAGACCTTTTCACTTAAAACATGGGAAATAAGTTTTGTTATAAGTGAAATATTTTGGAGTGGAACTTTTTTTCTTGTCAGTCAAACAACCTAAACAGAATCTCTGAACCGCTTGAATAGAAAAATTGGTTTCTGAATCAAAACTTATTTCTGAATCAAATTGTTTCAGAATTGAAAATCATTTCTGAATTGTGTAGTTATCCTGAAAATTAAAATCCAGTCGTTAGACACTGAAAGATTCACATTTACCTTTTGTCAAACTGAAAACGATCTTATCGTTTCACAGAGCGCGGAACAAAAGTTCAAACTGTCATTATTAGGATTTTACAGGTTTTTGTATCATTTACACACCAGTTTTTAAAATTCATTTCAAATTTCTTTTTAATTTATTCTTTTAGTAACAAACTCTCATTATTTAGAGGAAAAGGTGCATCTGTAAGAGTATTTTTGTAGTGTCTTTGTGCTCCTTTGCTTTTCTCTCTGCATGAAGGTAAGGTATCTATCAATTACTCCCAGCAGCCTACAATTAGACCACAGGAACCTCCTCTGCTCTGCAGAAGAGCTAAATAACTGTGTTTTGGAGACAACAAAACACACTTCTCAGCAGATAGAGACAAGATCATGGCAGATGGAGGACTCTAATTTCAGGGATTTGGTTTTAAGGTTGGAGAAAATGAGCAAGATAGGAAAAAATCTTGTTGTGATGCTTAATATTTTTCTGCTCTCATCAGGTCGTCTTCAGAAAAGGTAAGAGTTACTTCAAGCTGTTTGTTTTCTAAAACAATTTGGATTTTATTGGACTTAATTTCATTAAATATTTACTATATTATATATTGCTATAAGTAGTCCCCCCCCCACCAAGACATCCAACCCGATGCAATCTAAATAAATGAGAATGTCTCTCTCATATTTGTGAACATCTTAGTGTTGAAACCTTTGCCAGAGACTCAAATGTAATTGGCTGTTGGCCAATCATTTGAAATCAGTGTTTTGCAAGTGTGTTGGAATAAAAAAGGTGGTTTGCGTCAGTGCAGTTGTTTCCACATTAATGCAACAATAAATGCCCACTTAATGGTGGAAAAGATTTTTCAGAAGAATGTTACCAACCTGAATGACATAGAGGGTCAAAAATTACTCAACACAGATTTTAGTGCCTCAAAATTTCTTCTTACATTTTTTTCTATTTTTGACTTTAAGTATTTTTGACTTTTTAAAGACTTTAAGACTTTAAAATATTCCAGATCATTAAACAAAGATCCAAAAAGTTCATTTATATGTATAAAAACAAAAATCATGTGCAAGGTCATCCGATTCCTAATTCTTGTCGATGGTTTTGTATTTCTGTCTTTCTTTATTCGCTCCAGGAGACGTCTGGGGTCAAACACGGCCGGTTCCCATTGGACAAACTGCTTTCTGTTTTTTCGCTGCAGAAATGCGAACGGTATCTCAGTATTTTTGCAAACAGTTACATCCCCATCAGAGTGACAGATTCCCCGATGTGGTTCTCCGGATGCTTTTACAAAGCACTGCAAAGCTGAAACACAAACACCATCACTACCAAGATGTGTGCTAATTTGTGAGCTTGCCCCCTAGTGGCCACAGTTGACAGTGACCTGACAAGCCAGCATTAAAAGGGACTGATTATGTAAAATTATCTTTTTGCATGCTTTTCATACTTTCATTTGGCTCTCAACTGCTTAAGTGACTAAAAAATTGTTTGTTTTTCTCATGGATCTCTTTGTTTCTACTAAATACTGGATGACAAAATGCTTCAGTCAGATGTTCTTCTAAAAACAATGTTTAGAAGAGCATTTTTGCTTACAGATACTTCAGCATCCTTTTTATTTGGTTTTTATTCAGCTTTGTTTATTTACTCTGGATATTTAAAATATCTTCCAGTTTCAGTGTTAAATGTAAAAATGTAAGTAGACAGCAATATTATCATTTACAGCAATAACTTCTGCAACAGGCCTATTTATAAATGCACACAGTCACCCTGACACAGCAGGTTTGAGGCTGTGATTGCTGCTTCTAATAATGGAGAGAACGAAGTAAAGAAATAAATCTATATGTGAAAAAAGCTGCCTGCCAATGCAGGCTGAAGTAATGCAATCATGGTTTCTACTACAGACGCAGTGCGGCGTTTTTGGCAAACTGCAAGTGATCAGAGAGCTGCCATCTCAGCACTCAGTGCTTTCCACTGCTTTGGAAACTGAAGCAACTGGACCAAGTTTAACGCATGATGCTAAACTGATGGACGCTACTACTTTGGAAACATCCAAAATCCAGATATGTGAATCATTCAGCAAAAAGGTTGAAGGTTGAAGATGACTCTGACGAGATTGCATTGACTGATGGAGTCGTAGTTAGTTTCCAAAAGTATGTGAGTATGTTTAGAATCTGCTGGAAACTGTTAGTTTAGACATTTAGTTTCACCCATCATACTTACAATAACGATGCATTCATATTATTTTTATTTTTATTTAGCAGCATAAATAAATAACAGTTAGGGGTTAAAGCTGTGCAGGGTTTTTGCTCCACAGCAGTGTGCAGGAAGCCCTGCGTAAATGGAAAATGTGAGGGACCAGACAAGTGTTTGTGAACCGCAGGATATAAAGGACCACACTGTGATGAAGGTGGAGTGCAATTTCTAAAACCACTGCCAGGCTCATGTTTTCAATTTCTTAACCATTACCTGTGTCCTTCTGGATCATTTAGCGCAAGGATTTCTATCTACTGTGTTAATGATGTTCCGTATTAACTCCAGATGTGAATGAGTGTGGTTTGCAGAAGAGACCCTGTTCCCAGCGCTGCATGAACACGCCAGGCAGCTACCGTTGTTACTTTGAGCCCAGACACTCCCTAACTGCAGATGGATACACCTGCACCAGTGAGTAAAGCCCTTTTTCAACCACATATTTACATCTCCACAACGTATAGCCAACAAATTAAAATCAGGAATAGATCTCACAGCCACATTTGAAGGCAAATATGGCAAACTAGAAGTAGAAAAGCAGGTTTAGATATTGATTGGCTTCAGTTCTTGTCTGATTGTTGCAGACTGTGCTTCATGGCGGCACAACCTCTCTCTCTCTCTCTCTCTCTCTCTCTCTCTCTCTCTCTTTTAGGAGATACCACATGTTTCTCCCTGCATTGCCAGTTGGGTTGCCAGTTGGAGAGATCGGGAACAGTTCAGTGCCTGTGTCCACCTGGCCTCCACCTGGCGACCGATAATAAAACCTGTAAAGGTAGGGGCCCCTTTAAAGAGACACACATCTTTGCACAACAGACCGAACATCTTAGTAATACATAAAAATGTCAATTTCTTCCCATTTTTCACCACGATGATGAGTTACTGAGATATTTCCTCTAATGAAGCTATAAGCATGTTGGTACTTTTGGGATTAAATGAAAAATCATGAAAGAAACAAGCTGTTACGACTGACCTTGTTGAAGTTATAACTGCATTTTATCAATGACAGTCTCTAAAACTAAAAAAACGTAACACGCAAAATTAATGCTCACTTTATTTCACTGTAAGGAAGCGTTTTGTAACATTATAATCTCAGATCTCAGTGAATTTTATAGGTACTTTCTACGCTAACAAAAAGTAAATAGAGTCACCATTTGCTATCTAATTCAACTAACTCAAAAGTTAGCTGCGCTAGCTTCAGAGTGATAATAATTAGCATTATTAATTCTGCTAACGCTAAAGCGCTACACTGTCATGGTGTTTATCATACACTGTGCTAAAGCGCTAATTTCAAGTATGTTTCAGGAGTTTTGTTTCTATTGACCATATAATTGTGACAATTATGATCACAAAAATTGACTCACTTGATGGAAATAAATAAATAAAATAAAAAAGGAAAATCATGTTTTTCTCTACAAAATGTTCTTGTGTTACATTTCGATTTATAAAGGAACTCCTTTAATTGTGGTCAAAAGTCAAAATTCTTTTTTTACTTTTATATGTCATATATCAGAATACAAGATACAATACACAAGTGAAAATGTAGGTTAAAGAGAAAAACGTCAGAATTTTGAGAAAAGTAGTCAAATTTTTAAAGAATTTTAAAAATCTGCCAACTGGTTTGAGACCAATTGTCCTCTTTTCCTTTGTGAATCCATAAGCAGAACTTTTTTCTGTTCATAAAAACAAATATAAGTAACTTTTACTTAAAAATAACATTTTAATTAGATACATTTAGCTTGTATTTGAGTAGCATTTTACATCTGTAACTTGACTTAGGTACAATTTAAGGAAAGTAACTCTTCTTTTGCATCCTCTGAGATCTAAAGTCGGTCCCCTGGTTCTGTTCTGTTAGTGATTATATGTGTTTTAAGCCAGTGATTGAAAGAGGATGATAAATCAGTAGACCTCTGAAAAATGTTTCCCTAATCCTGTAAGACTGTGTACAAACTGTCTCTAAAAAATATAATCCAACTCTTCCTACCACAGGATGTTCAAGTCACTTTTCCAGCGACCCTTGTGATCACCAAAAGAAAACCTGCACACAGAAACGTTTGCATGAATCATCTGTGTTACGTTTGTTTTTAAAGAAACTAAAGAACAGTTTTCCAGAGATGTTAGCTCAGCTCTCTGCAGCTCTGTTAGTAGTGGCGGACTGCCCAACCAATTATCAAAAGCCTCTAATTAGCTAAAGTAAAGAAAACTGCGGACTCTCATCAGCGTCCAGTGGAGACCTCCGATAATTCAGCAGCCGACAGCTCCTGTCCTGTAATGAGCCGAGTTTCTCCCACGACTGCTGGGGAAACATTCTCACACTGTGGGAGCAACTCTGGGCAAAATCTGAGCCAGAATGAAGTCACAAATTTATCCTGTTAAAATGTTTCTGAATTATCACTGGATAATATTGTGTTCTGGCTGGATGTTCAGTCTCTCTTTTTAGCAGAAATTGTTTGGTTTCCTGGCAAACATTTCTTGTCTTTTGAACAAAGTCCTTAAATGAGTTCAGACGCCTACATAAAAAAAAAACACAAAATATTAAAAAGTATTTTTGCTCTAATTTCTAGTGCAAATCTCTTAGTACACTTGAAAAACGACTAACCTAACTTACAAGTAGTTTTTCAGCATGATATGAGAGTTTAAGTCAGTAATTTCTTAATATTGGTGAAAAATGATTAGTTCTTCTAGCAAATTGTTTCACTTAATAATAAAACATGTTTCCTTTATTATAAGTGAAATAATCTGCCAATGTGGCTAGTACTTTTTCATCAATATTTAGAAATTATTTACTTGAAACAAGCTCTTATATCTTGCTGAAAAGTTACTTGTGATGTTATTTTCCCTTATTTCAAGTTTACTAAGAGATTTG
Organism: Gambusia affinis; assembly: GCF_019740435.1. NCBI lineage: Eukaryota > Metazoa > Chordata > Actinopteri > Cyprinodontiformes > Poeciliidae > Gambusia > Gambusia affinis. The sequence goes on from NC_057871.1 coordinate 3,761,286, forward strand.
CACTAGAAACAAGACAAAGATACTTGGTTAAATTATCGAGTCTTCCTTAATCCAAAATCAGTTCTCATGACAATAAATTGGAGAAACTACAATACAAAAATTAAAGGAAATTTCTACAGAGAATTTGAAGCTAAAGTATTGATCTTACCATGCTAGTATTGATCCAGGACTGATATTATCATACCTGGTATCGTTATTATCGATATTTTTGGACCAATCTGCTCATCTTTACTGTACGAAGAGAAACTTAGAACAAGGTGCTTGTTTCTATCAAGCAACTGAAAGCCAATTACTTGAACTCAAAAATCTTTATTCCACATGCACAAAGTGAACTTTATTCCTGCAAACAACGAGCTGCCTGTTCAGGCCAGATCACCGGTTTCTTTTAAAAGTACATTTCAGTTTTGATCAAAGACAGAGACACGCTTTGGCATCCTCCACGGCGCCGGACCTGCAGGAACCCTTTCGACAGCTTTGTTTGCGTCTGCAGCAACGACTTCGTGATGGGAAGTCTGCAGGGATCAGTGGAGTGTCGAGGTAAAACGTCATAAAAAAATATATATATATCTATATATATATATATACAGTATATATATATATATGTATATAGATATATATAGATATATATATATATAACTATATATATATATAGATTTATATATATATATATAGTTATATATATATATATATATATATATATATATATATATATATATATATATATATATATATGTATATAGATATATAGATATATTTTGTATTTAAGATGAAAAAAAACCTTCATCTGTAAATATGTTCTACCCAGAACTCCTCAAGTGACAGTTTTAGTTTTAGCTTCACCTGGTTAAAATTATGTAAAAATAGATAAATAAATAAAATAAAACAAAATAAAAAAAGGCCTCATAAGCAGCTTTTGATATCCAATTATTAATCCAGAAAACGAAGAGCAGACTAAATGACAGTATTGGTTTAGCTGCAGATACATCCTTTGCTACAAATGATCAAACATTCACTTAAGGAGTAAATTTATCATTTTCTTACAAAAGGGATTGAATTATTTGCTTATTTGCATCTTTTAATGTATTTTAATATTGTGTATATAAAAAAAGGTGCTTAAATGAAAAATCTGCAGAATTGTTTTATCTTGTTAATCATTTGATCATCAGAATAATTGATTAGTAAAATAACAATTAGTTGCAGTTCTTGATAGTAGAAAATAGTTCTGATATATGAAAATAAACCTTGTTTAAATGATATGTTTTCTGGTCTTTCCCATTTTGAGGAATGTCTTGAGGGAAATGGACTCCTGTGTTATGCAGTAAACGTGTAGAATAAAATAAATGTACCCAGATAAAGATTTTTTTAGGTTATATGAGATGATGTTAAATATAGATTTAAGGTTTTTCAAACCTACATTTAGCAAGATTGCCAATGAATATGTATTTAATCTGCAGGTTTTGCCCCAATTACACAGCAGTTATTTTCAGTTTATCTGTATATTTTCTTTAGCAAATGATTCATCGCCATAATATTGGATGATTGCAGCACACAAAGCAAATTTCACACCATGCATGCAAAGTCGACGATCAAGAAGCGATCAGTGGGAGCTTTTCCTGGCGAGCTCTCTCCAGAACCAAACCAGAAATGTAAAGATGACCGCCAGCGCTGCAGATTTCGCTCACATCACATTCAGATGTGTTTGTCATCAGGCCTGTAAAAGACTGAGATGATCAGAGCGCGTCCCCAGATGTTCGCCTCCTCTGCGCTAACTGGCAGGGAGAGTGATCTTGTGAAGAAGAGCTTGGCAGCGGAGAATCCAGAGAGACCGTGTTTATTTGACGACTCACCCACTCAGCTCTGGAATCAGCCACCAGCTCTTTCTGTTTTCATCTTCAACCAGAGCTCTGCTAAATTATCTCTCAAACAGGATCCGCAGCAGGCGGTGCTGAAAGGCTTTGCTTTCTCAGTTTTAACTGGTATTAAAGTGCAAAGCAGCTTTTCTGTGAAAACGATGAATGACCAGAATACAAAATGTATTTTCTTAATGTTCAATTCAATTCAAGATCATTAGTTCATCAGTTCATTATTCAAATTAGTTTAAAGGTGACCTATTATGCTTCCTTAAATAGGTTTCATCACATTTATTGCACAAATTAAAGCTTAATGTCTTATATAATTAGATTTCAGTCAACTCAGTTCTGCCTATTTTCAGGTGTTTTAGGGCGTCCTGTCTCTTTAAATCCAAATACTCTGCTGCGGGCCACGCCCCCACACAAATGGTTGCCAACAAACGTGATAGAAGTATACATCCTTGAAAAACATAAGTAGGGCCTCCTGCACAACCAACAAGAATGCAGCATTTTATCCTTGTTATTTTATGACTTTATTCTTGCAAATGTATTTTTTTAATATATATTTTCTTAGTGAGTCTAATACAAGGGCTGCACAGTGGCGCAGTAGGTAGAGCTGTTGCCTTGCAGCAAGAAGGTCCTGGGTTCGATTCCCGGCCCGGGGTCTTTCTGCATGGAGTTTGCATGTTCTCCCTGTGCATGTTGGGTTCTCCGACTTCCTCCCACAGTCCAAAAACATGACTGTCAGGTTAATTGGGCTCTCTAAATCCTCCCTAGGTGTGAGTGTGTGTGTGCATGGATGTTTTCTGTGTTGCCCTGCGACAGACTGGCGACCTGTCCAGGGTGAACCCCGCCTCTCACCCGGAACGTAGCTAGAGATAGGCACCAGCAACCCTCCCGACCCCATTAGGGACAAGGGTGAACAGAAGATGGATGGATGGAGTCTAATACAGCATCGTAGCTTGTAAGAAAAGTACAAAGAAATTCTGTTTTTTGATCGAATCGCCCCTTGTGTTTTTAAGCGTGTTATTAATTTCTTGCTCTTTTTCTCCCAAAGATAAAGACGAATGTCTCGCTGGAGAACACACGTGCAGCCGCCACGCTCGGTGCATCAACACGGAGGGCTCATACTCGTGTCTGTGTTTAGAAAACCACTATGGAAACAGACGCTCCTGCAGGCCCAGGAGAGCACCGCAGTCCAAGGCAGCCATGTTCCTCACCTACAAACTGTCCAAACGGACCAAACCCGAACACACCGTGTTCTTCTAGAGCTGCTTTTTAGAACCAACACTGCTCCAGTTAAACAGAAATAAATTATATACTATAATACAGACCTAAAACAATAATAAATTTAGGCTGAACTGTTCTTCTTGGAATCATAATTTGCATTTATTGGGAGTTTTGTTTTAATCTGACTGTGGGTACATTCACACCCGACACAGCTGGTCCAATTTAAATGGGCCAGAGTTTGTTTCCGCTGTTGATTTGGACATTTCGTGTAAATACACTTGCACGAATCCTGGTGTGAACCAAACAAACAAACACGAGCAAGGCTTAAAACTATCAAGAACTGTAAGGTCAACACCTGTCTCCCAGTGAAACCAGTGTTATTTCAGCATGCACTGAAAGGGGATTGATTAGGAAGACAAAAAAACACTAAAAACAAGTTTTAGGGTGATAAAAATGTTGCAGCTGCCCTTGTTAGCCAGAGAAAACACTTCTGCAGAAAAATGTAACAGACGAGGAAAAGGTTGAGCTGTTTTAGTTCGAATGACACTGTACCAGCATGGTGGTGGCTGCATTGTGATGTGGGACTGTTTGCATTGCACAAAGTAGGTTGAATAACTTGATAAGGAGACTAAATATTGGAGGGGATATATGTTTACATTTGATTCTGTAAAGATAAGCTTAACCAAGTGCAAATTAAAACATGCAAATTTCCTGATTTTTATTTTTAAAAATCATCCAGGATGATGGCTGATTCTCATCCTAACCCTGAGAAAAATCATAAAAAGCCTAAAATTAACTTAACATTCATGTGAATGTTGAGAGAAAGCAAACTTCTGACTGCAGCTGTTTTAACAGAGAGCTGTTTGGGGTTAATCTGTGATATATTTTGCTGTTTTCAGGGTTTATAATCACTGTTTTCCCTCCTTCAGCTTCATTTATGATCCCAGCTGGACTTTAAAGAACCTACTGGAAGTTTTTCCAACGATGAAGTCACAAATATGACACGCACCATTGATAATTTATGCTATCTTAGCTTTAATTTTGGTTTTGCATGACTTTAACCCTCACAATTCGTTAATAAAAGGCTGACCTCTGCTGGATAGATAAAGGAAAATAATGTTTGTTGCTATCTTCTTAATTTCCAATAAGAAAAGGTAAAAAATAAATCCTGAAAACGAGGCTGGAACAGATGTGACGCACTTGTTGGCGCTGCAGAACAGACAGTTGTTTTCATATCTCAGTGTTTATCCACCAGCCTTCGCTTTATTTTATGCCTGAGGGGGAATGTTTTCAGACCCACTGAGTCACATGCAGGGCAGACTACCACACAGCAAGAGAGCACAGACAGGTCAGACCAACCAAATACCAGGAATCCTGTCTGTCAGCAGCTGTCTGCAGACCTCTTCCTGTATTGGGAGAGCTGCAGGAGGGGAAATTGAAGTTTGTTTTTGATGTTTCCCCTTGGTCAATTTCAAGTTTCCTTCCCGACGATTACGTCCGTGACCCCAGGAGAGAGAGAGGGGTCGCGGTGCTTGGAGATAATAACTGTAATGAGAGGAGATGATGGTAGAGGGCACTATGTGTTGTGTCCTTCAGTTGTAGTCCTTTGATGCGCTGAGGGAGTCGGGTTTGTAGTGAGAACAAGCAGCTGCTGCCTGCTGAAGGGCCCTGCCACTGACCCCATTCATCCCAGCAGCAGGTGTCACACCGAGTCCCCGCCTCGGCCGCACACACACACACACACACGCACACGCACGCGCACACCGGCGTGGAAAAAGCACCCGTGCTAAACGAGTGTGTGCGTGTGACTGTGAGTGAGGGGTTTTGGGGCGGAGGGGGGACCTGGAACTACTTACCGAGAACAAAGAGGGAAATCAGGAAAAAATGCAGCCTCTTAGAATAAATCTCACCACAATGCCGAGAAAAATCCCCAACCTCACCCCCAGAAACACAAGAAAAACCTGGTTTCTCTCTTTTCAAAGCAGTCAAAAGTGTCTTACAAAAGCAGAAATAGAAAACATTTTGGATAAAAGGATCCAGGCCCCCTCTCTGAAAGGGACCTCACACCAAGTTGTGTGTAATTCCAACCAGAAACTGGTTTATTTAGCAAAAAAAAAAAAAGATTTAATGCCAAAGCACTTAGGCTGCACATAAAGGACAACAAGGGGTGTACTGAGTTGAGTATGGGTGTAAAACAGGGGAAATTTTTTTTGTTATTTTCCGCTTCTCTGTTTATGCAAAACATGAGATGTCATCCGGGAACCATGGAGGCGCCGGGGCGAGTGACCTCTGCAGGGGAAAAAAACTAAGAAAACAGTAAACATGTCAGAGGAATTCAGGCAAAGGGAAACCTCGACTTACCTGAGATAAAACCAAATCAACATTTTCATCCAAAGGAGAGCAAAAAGAAGAGAGAGACGCTGACAAGTGCACCAGAGTCAGTGACAATACGTTGGAAGAGATGCTCGGAACAACCGTGCCACCCACGTTGCTGGAAGGCAGAGCTTTCAAACGCCACCACTGAGCTGTAAAACAACTAAAACCCTTGTCTCCCCCATACTGTCCTTTTCACTTGAGCTTGAATCTTTTCCGAAAGCTAATTCTCGCATTATGCTCCCATTTGGAGCCCATTCCCTCCGAGACACGACCCCATATAGAGGTGAAACACCCAGTACTGTTTCCATGAATGAATTAAATCAAGCCAAAACTTGAAGCCTTTGGTATTTCAAATTATAAATCACGTTAGGAGAGTCGACAAACTCTGCCTGCATGCAAACACAGCTAAGCGCATCTGTTCTAGTGTTATATCATCAACCCCTTGCATTCACAAATCTGTATTTAAGAGCACAACATGAAAAGGAAATCATTTGTTTCGCTGCAGAAATGAAAGTAGAATCACATCACGGCAGTGTGAATAACTCATTATTCCCAATTATGCCACGGGGATCGTCGAAGGCTGCCGATTACCGGTAGCTTAAAAGCAGCAATGTCCTCTCCGTCACTTTTAAATCGCATTATATGCGAGAAACACGTGTGGATCCCAGTTTTTCACTGGGATCCTGATATGAAAAGAGCTTGTGGGCGCCCACAGTCTCAATGAATTTGAGCTTAGGTGTAAAAAAAAAAATAAGAAATTGCTGCAAAAGCACTAAATCTGACCAAGTATTTCTGGTCTAGTTTCTATAAATATCTTAGCTCCCTTGCAAAAAAAGACAAAACTAACTTACAAGTAGCTTTTTAACACAATATAGGAGCTTGTATTAAGTCAGTAGTTTGTGAATATTGATGAAACAGTCCTGGTCATAAGTGAACATTTTAGCTTATAATCTCTGTGAGATGCTTAAAGCTTGGAGAATTGTTTTAAAGTAAATTCAGATTCTCTTAGAGCAGTGTTTCCCAATTCCAGTCCTCGGGGCCCCCTGCCTGCATGTTTTAGGTGTTTCCCTTCTGCCACACACCTGGATTTGAATCTTTGGGTGATTAACAGGCTCCTGCAGTACTTGGTGGCTGCAGGCAATCATTTGAATCAGCTGTTCTGGTATAGAGGCACATCTAAAACATGCAGGCAGGGGGGCCCCGAGGACTGGAATTGGGAAACACTGACTGAGGGCACCCAAGTCAAAAGATGCAAAGTTTGCTCATACCACAGGCCGGCTCTGCTCAATGTGCATCTCTTTTCTTTCCAGTTTCATCAAGAGCTTTGGAGACGATTGAGATTTGGACTGTTTGCAGGTCATGCTTTTGGTCATGCTTATTTTTCCCAGCACAAATTTTAAAATGCTCTTTGCTCAGTGGTAAGATGCATTTTTACAACCTTCCTGATTTAATGAGATTTGCTTCAAATTTCCATTTTGTCACACTTTTTGTTAATTTACCTTGAACTCTTTTTCAGTATTTCAACAGATGGATGTCCTGCTGGTTTCAAGCTTCCTATCAATCAGCCAGCTGCCACAGCTTCTTATGATTAGCAAGTATTCACTTTGAATTGGAGCCTTAGTGACACAAATAAACCTGCGTGAGTTTATTATTAGATTCCAGATTTTATTCTTTTACTTTCTCTGAATAAATGCCATTGATTTCCATTCAGTTTATTTAAAAGACAGAAATTGTTGTTTCAAGACAAACAAATCCAAGTTGTAGTCAGAAATATGTAAATTAAGTTCCAAAACAATGACAGATTCAGATAAAATTTCATACATTCCCTTTCGATCCTGTTATCTGTTAGGAAAACCTTTCTCTAAAGAAAGAAAACCAGGCAAGTGTGTCGAGAAAATGATTTCTATTACTCCTTAAACAAATGTTTGGTTACTGTTGATTGCAATGAGTTGTTAATTTTACAAGAATCCCCACAATCAGCATGCATGTGGAGACTGTGGAAAGAAAAATTAAAGTCGTACAATGGTAGCGGTTTCTTCTTTCATGACTTTTGTTTGGTTTTTGTTTTTGATAAGCATCCTTTAAGAATTTTGATTAAATTTCTTCTGATGATTTTAGTGAGGTTGTAGCCAAACTTCTTGCACTCCATTGTTTATTTCATATGAAAGAGCTTCAGCCAATCCATCAAATTACAATTTTAATCTTTCTATTCCCTTTTCTTTGATTTTTTTTTCTATTGTCTCAGAGAGGAACGTACAAGGCCTTGAACAGCCACATTACAAGATAAAAGCAGCGACCCGACCTGTGCCCGATTCAGTCTTGGTATCAGAGAAGTGCGGCAGTGTTTGAGGGATTATCCACAGTCGAACAGGAAAGATTTGCAGCTAATCTTTTTTGGAATGCCCACTCAAGAGAAGTTGAGGGGAAGTGGTTGGGACCAAAGGTTTGTTCCTCCTGGAAGCTGGTACTCACAGCAGTCAGGGCTAAACGATGACTAAGTCTGTTTACAGCTTGTTCCCTCTTACAGCATCAGGGAACTGAAGTCATGTGCTGTCCTGGATTTAAAAAAATAAAAGATTTTATTGCATTAAAAGCTGCAGTTTGTAACTTTTATTTGAAATATATATATATATATATATATATATATATATATATATATATATATATATTTACATATTTTTTAATGCTGTCACTATGTTATAAGTTTATAATATGAGACAGATTATGTATGAAAAGTTCAAGCTCCTCCACCTTCTCCCAGTCAAAAATCATGAGGAGGATCAAAGCGCTGTCAATCAAGCTTGTTTACATGTTGCTAAATGTGCTAATGATTTAGAAACAACTTACTATTCCAGATAAAAGTGTTTATCTGCTGCCAGGCACTGTCCCTCACCAACCATAGCAAAGCACAGCCTCGTTACCTAGCAACCATAGTGGAGCTCAGTCCGTCACCTAACAATCCAAGCAGAGTTCCAGCACATTTGGTTAGCTGGTTTTACCGCTGTATCCGCTGTACAATGGCTGCTGGAAAAGACAAGTGTTTTGCTATTGACTTAATATCCAGAAACCACTTGCTGCATTCTTGTTGCTTGTGCAGGAGGCCCCACTTCTGCTTTTTAAACATATACAGGAGTTCAAAATAGGCAGAATTGATCCGACTTAAATCTCATTGAATGATTTTTATTTTTTTGCAAAAAAATGTGATGAACATGTTTTGTATAGCCCATAGACCTATCATAACCTGTTCAAGGAAGAAAAACGGGTCTCCTTTAACTTGTTTTTTGGAGGTTGAGAACAAGAACCGAGCCAAAATGGGAGAAATAGTTGCCAAAGTGCAAAACAAAATACAGGTATCTCATGCACAGCACTACATGAGTGAAAGCAGCTTTCTATGAGGAAATAGGCACAAGTTTAATAAGAACCATGCTGGATGACTGCAAACAGCTGTCACTCTGGGGATGCATTCTTCCAGATGTCTGTTTTTCTTCCCCCTGTTTCTCTGCTGCTCATCAGATGTCTGGGACAGTTAAAGGAGAACAAGTTGGCAGCCAAACAGACATCCGAGAGGGTTCGGCCTTTTTTCCCCGACAGCCGTCAGTGATCTCACAGAAACACCAGACGCAGGCTGTGCATTGCCTCCCCCCGTTAACGGCTCTGCCCGCTGGACACAGATTTCCAGCTGAGAAATGAAAAGTCTGTGTTCTGTCTAAAGGAAATTGTTTGAGTACTGCAGTGTTTAAATTATAACTTTGGAGATCCATTTTGACATCCAGCTGGAGATGTAAGACAAAAGCAATATTCAGTATTTACTCTGTTCACTTATTCCAATTTCCACCTTTTAGGTTCGACGTGCTGCTAAGGAAGTGTATCAGTTTCTCGTTATATTCCCAAACTCACACAAACAAGGCCAAGCCTGACCTCAATGTCCACTTAAGCTAAACTCAAAGAGGAACCAACAAACCACAAAACCTGGCCTCAACCCGACCAGGCCGCAGCCCCTGCTGGCACCCTCTCCCATCACTGAGATCTTATAAACTATCGGTTGAAATATTGTTTTACTTTAGGCTTTTCTTTGTCCATTTTGGCAGCTCACATATCAACACTGGCTTCAGCGCTAGATCCATGAATTACCGGCCCTACATTTCAGTTTGAAAACGGGTCTCAAACAGAAAAACGTGGTCTGTTTTGATTGAACCTTCAAATAATTTAACGTGGAATGTTTCTTGAAGCCTGACTTATGGTTGGAGTTTTTCTTCCAAATTCACCAAATGTTTATCTGTGAGGCAGGTGCTGCCAAAAACTTCCCAGAGCCCCAATTGATTCAGCTTCCTGGAGCATGGCGGCTTTTGCTTGTGCAACACTGACATCTCATGGAGGAGCAGAAACTCTGCACTCACATAAAGCAAAGTAATATCACCCAGAAAATACTACACAGATGTAATATTACTGGGATGTGTAACTCTCTGTGATTATTGCTGGACATTCAGTCTGGATAATTTATGTCTTGCAGTATTTATATCCCTTAAATTGTTGCACATTTTGCCACATAACAGCCACACTGCAATAACACAAAATGTTCCAAAGTAATTTTGATCCGGTTTCAATTGCAAATATCTTAGTATACTTGAAATAATACAAAACTAACTTACAAGTAACTTTACAGCAAGACACAAAGAAGGAGTTTGTTCCTTTATATTGGGTTTAAAAAGTATTTGTTGCATTGGCAAACTATTTCACTTATAGCAAAACATGTTCCCCATGTCAAAAGTGAAATAATTTCCAATGAAAAAAAAACAACACTTTTTTAAAACTTAATATTAAGAAATTATTGACTTAAAACAAGCTCCAAGCTCCTTCTGTAAATTACTGATAAGTTAGTTTTGTCTTATTTCAAGTGTACTAAGATATTTGCACTAGAAACTAGACCAAATATATTTGGAAAGATTTTGTTTTTTTAGTGCACGTGCATTTTAGAGATTTTACATGAATAACCGACACAATCAAGTACATAGTTTAGAAGTGGTGTTTGTTAGACAACATTAGTGAACAATGTGAATAATTTTAAAGCAGAAAACTAAACGCCAAGTCTTTCGGAGGAGCTCTTCTCAATCCATAAGAAAATTAAAAGAAGCTGAAAACCCACCACAACATGCTTCCATCATAACTGAGAAACTGAGCAAGAAGAGCATTAATCATAGTAGAACTGTGGAGGAGCAGCTGAGATCCTGTTGACAGGACCGCTAATAGATGTGCACTCCACAAATTTGACTTTGATGGATAAGTTTCAGGTAATCTATGGGGCTTTGCTGTTTGTACAAATTGTTAATAAATGCACTTTTGCAAACGTAAAGAAATGCACTAAAGCGACTGAGAAAAGTAAAGTGATTTTTTTGATTACACCAATTAAATTGGATTAATGTAAGTTTTTTTTTCCTAAATTTTCCAAAGAAAGGTTATTCTGTTGCCGTAAAATATAACTGTTATTTTAAAGCTTATTACAAACCTTCCCCGGGGGTACAAATATATTTGAAGTGGAGTTTTTTGTTTTTTCTTTTTAAATCACAAAAGTGTGTCTCACAGTCAACCAGTAGGGGGTGCTAAAGATTGATCAGTCTTTCCGTGTGGGCACGCGATGGATGGATGTATAAACTTCATTAAAATGGATTGAATATGTCTTTATATGTATATATAGTTGTTTTTTTTTGTTTGTTTTTGTTTTTTTAAGTAGAGTTAATGCACTGCATTGTGTGAATTTATATAATTGACCAACATTTTTTGAAATGACTGACAAATCATTGTCTTGGTTGGAAGCATTTTGGCAAACAGTTTATATTTTGAAATATAAATTTCTGCTAAAGTCTGTTTAAAAGGTTTAGCTTTCTCACTGTTGTGTAAAATGTGAACTGAGTTAAAAGTTCTCATGTGTTTCTATGAAACATAATGCTTGTTGATTTTTATTTTTGCACCATATAATTGTAGGCAGAGCCGGCCCAAGGCACAAGCAAACTAAGCAGCCGCTTAGGGCCCCCGAGCCACTAAGGGGCCCCCTCAGTGGAGCTGATTTTTTTATATATAATAATTTCTGTGTCTGTATAATATCAAAAACGCACAATTTCACTATGAACTGATGCATTTTTACAATAATATATATTTGATAATGTATGTAGAAATTGTTATTTTACTGATAAAAAGAAAACAAATAAATTGTTCTTGGGGCCCCCTGATGGTCGCGGTAGGTACTGCACGCTTCGCCGGTAACGAGCTGCCGTACAATGTGCAGAGCGCATCCAAACGTCCAAAGCTCCGGTCAGAAGATAAATAAACAAAACAGTGTCTCAAAATAGGACTTGTCCTTCAGGGAGGGAGAAAAGAAAGAGGAAGAATAAAAAAATGCCAAAATAAAGGTTTGTTTTAATGTCCCTTGATAATGCAATGTAAAAGATTTGTAAAGCTGCTAATAGAAATTTAGCTTGAACGGTCCAGTTCAACAGCCAAACATTCATGCTAGGGTCTTTGTGTTTGTGTGAAACTTGAGTTTAAACTTTGAAAGACTTTTTTCTCATAGTTGACTCTGCATATTTCTAACGTATTTTTGGCTTCAAAACGCCGTGCTTAATAACGTTTGATAACAATAACTAAAACTTCTCGAGCAAAATGTTTTTATATCACGCTACATAGCTGTTCTATGCTGTGGTTGGAGATATGTTGTTTGCTGCTGAGTATAATCATTTTGTGGCTAAAACAAACTTTATTTTTACCTCAACTAAGTTATGTGAAACTTCTGCTAAAATCATTTGAAGGCTCTGAATCAGTCGATCCACATTCTCAGGGGAGAAAGACTCACCTGGTATAAATTACAGTTTTAGGTATTGAAGTAACTCTTGAGAGAAATTTTTTAATCAAAGAATGTCATGAATATGTGTGTATGTATTCCATCTTAAGTTGGGCTGTGTCTGGCTGATCCCTGGTTACCGATCTTTAAAAACCCTGACATGTTGATTTTGATTTTACTTTATATGAATTTATTATTTTTTTTTTGTCTGAAATGTCGCTAAATATAGCAAAATGTCAGTGAGTTGGCAACAGTGGGGTGAATATTGTTAACTGCAAACATGCAGACATGACCTGGTGGGTCGGTCTGTCAGTCACTCTTCTCACTGCAGAGCAGAAGAAGACAGAGGCTCATTTCAAAACCTTTGCTGGCAAAGATAAGATTAGGGGATAAGATCAGCTTCGCTGTAAGTAACAGCAGATCACAATCCCCCAAAATTAAGAAAATTGCCGCCCAGAAATTTCGCTTAGGGCCCCATGGAGGCTTGGGCCGGCCCTGACTGTAGGAATTATATGTAGAACCAATAGATGAAGCATTGATAATACTAAAAAGTTAAGTGGTTTTGTTCCATAAAAGTCGAGTTATGTTCCAGTCCCAGTAAAACCAATAACAGCCTGTCCTGCCCCCATTATGTGCTGGTTACATGACAGCCACAGTTGAAACCTGGTGACATCATTTCTCACCCTCTGGGTACAGTTTCTGAGGCACGAATTCCCATGTGTGTATTCCGGATCCGGTCTCGTTCATTCAAACAGTTTGACCTTCCAGTAACATTCTGATGTCAACAGTTCAACCACGTCATTTACAGATAATGTTGCCGCTCTGAAATATTGTATAAGCTGAAATATGAAATATGTATAACATGATTTTTTAAAATAAACCTAACAAGTAAAGTATTGAACACCACCGTTTAAAAGCTACAAAGCACATGTATCAAACTCCATCTGGATGTTTAAACTCCAGAGGGGAACATAAACAGAGTGAGCTTGAATATTTTATCAGTCAAATCAAAGCAGTTTTTATCTGTATATTGCCGAATTACATCAGTCACTACAGTTTTTCACAGAAATTTGTGGAAAATCAACACGTCCCTGCAATGTTTCGCCACAATACATAATTGTGAGTTTATTATAAATTTTATGCAAAAAAAAAAAAATGTGAAAAACATTGGGTTATAGTGATACCTACACCAACCTGCAGGTGGCAGTATTTCTTACTTCTGCTATACTGCTGCCTCAACTTTGGAGATGTCTAATTATGGTCCATGATCAACACAGCGAATAACAGTCATATTTACCGTCATACAGAAGCGTTAATATGGCAAAATACCTTGTAAATATTTCTAAGTTAGCTTAAAAAAAACCTAAATAATAATAAGAAGAAGAAGAAAGAGAAGAAGAAGAAGAATTGATTTAATAAGAAACAAATAAAAGGAAAAACAAATGAAATCTTATCAATGTAAAAAGATGTTCAGTATTATTTACCTTTACCTTTAAGAAGTATTCATCAAATGTGTAGACATATACAAATTAATATTTTCACTGTTTGCTTTTTAATGGAAAAAAAGTGTTAGGGTTAGATGTTACTTTGCTAAGGAACAGTTTCCCAAATATTAGTGGTGGTTTATTTATTTATTTAAGTCTGTATTAATAATTTTGACCACTTATGGATTATAAAATATCCATAAAAGGGAAACATTACAGTTGTACACAGTATAATAATTCCACTTTGGAAAAATATTTATTCCAATGGATAAATAAATGCCTCAAATCAACGTGTATGCTAATATCTACATATTAATCTTCTCATTTTATCAGATTTTTACATACCTGTACATAAAAATACTTTTGAAACTAAGCTTTGGTTCTGGCATTAAAGATGAAAATATAACTAAATTAATGCTGATTGTAAAATAATCTAAAATACACTGCTGCTTTTTATCCATTTGACATTGGACTCATTTAGAAAAAGTCCCTTCCCTGCTCCCTGACTCCTCATGTCCTCGTAGTTTGATCCGTTGGTGTAATCATTTTTCCCGTGCACAATCAGTCATCAGCATTGTTTGAGAAGCGGTTTATTTTTGCCCCTCGCTGCTTGGCTAAACCAGGAAGAGGTGATGTCATGATGGCTATCGCTTACAGAGCCCCGGCTGCTCCAGATGTACAGACCTCCACCTCTCTGGAGATATGACATCAGACTGAGTGTCAGCAGGGGAACATCTGCTTGATGACCTTGCTGACCTGATGCAGGATATAAAAAGCGCAAGATATTTTTTTATGCTTTATATGGAAACATTTAAAGTCTAAGAAGATGAGAAAATCTTAGTCTAAAAAAGCATATTGAGTTGGTAAAACATGTTTTGGTCATTGCTTGATTTCTGCCTTTTTCTTTCATCTTTTTCATAAAGTTTCCCAGTATTGATTGTACTTGAAGTCTGTAGTTCAACAGTAAAATAGCAAATATCTCTTGACTCTGAAGTGTTTCCTGCAGCTCTCAAATTGAGAGCAGTTTTTGTGGCCCTGAAATAATAGAATAACAGAGCTGTTTGGTTTCTATGAGCACTTTAGAGTGATTTCAGGTCAGCATTAAACATGGAGTTTCAAACCATGAGACCCTTCTTCTTCTTGAGTTCAACTTGGCTCAAACATTTTGTGTATCCTTCTATAAGTTTCTCACATTAGCTTGCTGGAGGTTTGGGCCATTCCTTCTAAAAGAACTGGTGTTGATAAGTCAGGTTTGTCTGCCATCTTGCTTTCACATACATTTTCAGCTCTGCAGTCAAGTTATCAATGGCCACTTCAAAACACTGACTTTGTTGTCTTTAGCTTAATTGTAACTCATTTATCAGTATGATTGGGGGTCATTTGACATTTGGAAGAACTATTTACACTTCAGCTTTAACCTCCTGAGTTTTTTGTTTTTGTTCTGGCCATTCAGCGAGGATGAAGCAATTACTTCTAAAGAAACATAAAAACACAGATTGCTGTTTGCAAATGAACACAGAGACAAAGACACTCATTTTTTAATTTTTGCTCTGTAGTTTTAGGAAGCTAAAGTGGATCTATGTCTTTTTATTCAGTCTGTGTGATCTTCTGGTTCCAGTTGTATATATGGATTGTTTTTCTGTGCATTTATTTTCTCAGTGGATATTGTGTTTATGTTGCGGACATACAATAAATAAATAGGAAGAACTTGAAAAACCTTTCAATGATTGATTTTCCCCACCAAAGACATGAGGTTGAGATGCAATTCAAGAGTCAAAACATGTAAACCTTAGTATGTTTTTGTAGAAATTACAGTAACAATTTAACCAGTTTTATCACAAACATCTGACGTTACAGACGGATAGTAGTGAGCAGGAGACAGGTGACCAGCAACAGGTGTAGAGGCAGTTGGATGAAGTCTAACATGTCACCCTTTCTGTGTGCAAAATGAGCTGCAACAACTGTGCTATCGAGGGTTAATTGTCCTTACTAGCAAGTGACTGTGACAGCTGCTGTCGGGCTCTGGCTCTTCAGCTCAGTAAACCATCGCAGGCCTCCTGCCACTCAAAGTTTGGTTGATCTGGGGAGCAAGGCACAATTTCAGTTTACACATGCTAAGAAGAGAAAGAGATTTTTTTGAGGGATAGGGATCAAAACTGCAAATGACAACAGTGACTTCTTTACCTTTTTATGTTACAAACACAGATGCTAATATATGTATTTTTGGGATTTTTTTGTGATTGAGCAACATAAAATGCTTCATAATTGTGGAGAAGGATGACAAGGATACACGGTTTCAATGTTTTTACAAATAAAAATTTAAAAATTGTGGCACACCTTTGTACTTGGCCCCTTGACTCTGCCTATGCATTCAAACCGCACCAGAGTTCACTTAAATCAAACCGAGACCCAGGTTTGTTGGCTGACCAGAGTTTTATTTTTTGGTCTGTATCAGAGTTCAATTCTGCATTCACACCTCCCCAAACAAACTGGACTTTAATAAAACCAGAGTTTGATTAAAACGGACTAAACAGGGCTGGTGTGAATGCACCCTTAGTGTGCCCCTTCTTCCATCAGAATAACAGGGGCTGAATGTTCTGTTATTCCATTGCATGAAATCCCATTGAAATGCTTTTTTTGGTAACAGGACAAAAGATGAAATGTTTATAGGGTATGAATACTTTATTGTGCATGAGTACCTCATTTCTCTATACTTTCACCACAAAATGAAAGAAATTGTTGGAATATAATAGAATCAAATGTATTGTTCCCTAGGGTAAATTTGTCATGGATTCAAGGGTGTTTTATGCGTAGTAACAGATGCTTAAACAAGCAATAAATACACCTAAAATACATATAAAGAGCTAAAACAAAGACTATACATACAGCAATTTGAAAAATATTATAACACAATGTTATTGCACCCCTTCCAGAGCTCAGCTTACTGTTAATCCGTTTAGCATGAATAACTACTGATAACACCCTCTGATTGGTGCATTCGCTGTCTCTGTGCAGCAAACGCTGGAAGAGGTACACCAAGATCCCCTGGAGACAGCATTCAAATATTACCACCCTCAATATTTCTAGAAGGACTCGCAAAGCGGGAGCCAAATGAGTTACCCGTTTGAAATGAGAGCTGGCTCGATCCACTACTGTCATGCTTTGCAATGCTGCAAAAAATTTTGCGTCACTGCCAAACAGCCCTCGTATGACAAAATGAGTAGCATGCCCGAAGGAGTGGCGGCTCCGCTTGTGTGTCAGTCATCGTAAAGCGTTTGGATCTAGTGCCAGTTTATGGAAGTCCAGTGTTGTAATCGGTCCACTCTTCCTCCGGGTGGTCAGAGACAGGCAGCTCTCCAAGGTTTCTAAATGGCTCCATCTCTGTGTGAACCCTGACCTAACAGAGCTTACTACCATAACGCTGATGTCCCATCTGCACTCTTCATAGTTAGCATTATGGGGTTGTGGAGTTTGGCCTGTTTTGGGTCAAAGCAGGGAAGTAGATGGCTGTTTTAAAAGCAACAGGTTTGTGTTTACATAAGGAAATCTGCCTGTTGTAATCAAATGTTTCATTGTGATTTCTGTCTTCCACAGCCCAACAGCAAAATATCCTTTCAACCTCTTAGTAAGTCAACCTCTGCAAAACACAAAGTCTTACAGTCTTTGTGTAGTTCCTAGTGCAAATAGAAACTTTCCAGCAAGACAAAATATTTTTAACATTATAAGTGAACTAATCTGCTGCCAGTTGAACAAGTACATTTCCATCAACATTAAGGATTTATTGACTTGAAACAAACTCCTACATCTTGTCGTAAAGTTACTTGTAAATTAGTACTGCTGGGTGAATTCTTCAAACAAATAGCAGATGTACAAAATGCCAAACATGAAAATAATTTGCATTTATTTAGTTTTGTTTTATATCAAGGGTACTAGGATACCAGAAACTAGTGCATGCATCTTGGTAAGAAGGTGCCAGATAAACACAGTGACACAAACAGATGCACCTTCTTCTGCTCTTTATGTGATTCTGAAGGTTGAGGTCTGAGTCCATCACTACATCCAGATTTTAGGCCTGATCTCTAGTTTACAGCTGCAATAATAGAAGTCGTGTTCTGACTTTAGATTGTTCCTCTTTATGTCCACAGATAATAATGAATGGAAGTCAATGCAAAGTTCCTGTGAAGACAGAAAAATGTAATATGTGTGTGTGTTTTAATATTTTAACTTAATCTGAAAATATTTACAATAATAAAAATCCTGTCATTAAAGACCCTATCTGTTCCAGTCTAGATTAGCTTCATAGAGTACTAATATCTGCAGCTTCAGGTCACTGTGGTTAATTTACACATTAAAATTCACTGAAAGGGAGCGTAAAGACAGCAAGAAGCCAGTCCCTCTGTCTGTCCTTGTTAGCCTCTGTCAGTGGTTGGTGTCCTTCTGTGTGATGGCTCAACAATAAGGATCGACCTTTAGTCCACAGAAGACTGCTGTCTGAGCAAAATCTATCAGAATATTTATAAATATTTATGTAAACAATAAACCTGAAAAACTCGTTTAAGGGACGAACACTTTGGAATTTTTTTCCCTCTGATACCCTAAGTAGATGAGCATAGTAAACCAGCAAATTTAATAAATTTTTCCCATAATCTCAAGTTGTGCACAGCATATATTACCTGAAATGTAATTTCTTTCATGTTAGACGGTTTAAAGATGCAAATGTTTGCCTTGTGCCAGCATTATGCTCAATGAAAAAACAGATGTCTGACACTCTTTTACCACAAAATCTAATTTGTCAGCAAATCTTTTAAGCAGCAGTAGAAGAGAAGCAGCAGCAGCATTCTCTTTCTTCCAGTTTTCTATGATAAAACACTGCAGAATGACTGATTGGGCACTGGAAGTAACAGCTTTTCTAATAAGTACAGTAAATATAATTTATTAATATTTTCTGTGTTTTTGTAACAGCATTCCAGTTTGTCTGGCATTGTTTTTCAACCTTGGAATGATCACATGCAATCATTTTAGATTTTTTTCATCTACGCAAGATTAAAATGATATTTCTAGGTGAAAATACACTTAAGATTTGTATTATGTTGTTGCACATAATGAGCAATGGTTTGTCTTGGATCTTATGCCATGTCTACATGTGGTATACCAAAAATGAGTTCTGTTGCGTATCTGAAAAGAATTTGGTTTATACAGGAGAGAAAACAGTCGTTGAGCAAATGAAAACACAAATAGTGTTGGAAACAATGCAGAACGCTCGCAAGCGTAACCCTTGGCTTATGTACTGCAAAAACACAAAATCTTACCAAGTACTTTTTGTCAAGTTTCTTGTGCAAATATCTTAAAACACTTGAAATAAGATAAAACTCACTTACAGGTAACTTTTCAGCAAGAAAAAGGAGCTTGTTTTAAGTCAATAATTCCTTAATACTGATGAAAAAGTACTAGTATATATTGGCAGACATATAACAAGACATTTTTCCCATGTTATAAGTAAAATAATCTGCCTAGGAAAATAGTACTTTCTCATCAATATTAAAGAATTATTTGTAGTCATAACTCAGAAATTCCAACTTATCTATTTGACAAATCAACTGCCACCCTGGTGAGTTTCAATATGGCCGCTACTCGCATCAACAATAGTAAGCAAAACCGTGTTTATTTTCCAAGACACACATGTAAGAGCTGTTGTTACATGTAGCAACTCTTAACTGTACAAATTAAATAAAATTGGAGTTTGCATGTGGAAACGACAAAAGTTTCCACTTATGTATAACAATGTACATAAGAGGTACTGAGAATAATGACTACTTGGGCGTCGCCATATTGAAAATCAAACTTCTCCGGGGTAACTGAATAAGATGCCGTGACTGACGTCATCATTTCCAAATGTTTTCTGTTTACTTTTACAGAGACATGATTACCATCACGTTTTGCAAAGCTTCCACTTTGGAGCCTGTTGTCAAATGCTACTACCGTGTAAACGAGAGACCAAAACGCAACAAAACATCTCCATCTTATTGTCCTGGCATTGTCATAGAAATGGGGCCTTAAAATATTCCCTACAACTATTATGCTACCTATAAAAATGTTGCAACAGCACATCAAACTTCCTTTTGAATGGTTAACTTTGAGATTAACGCGATATTCAGTAGTTGCATCTCCAGATGTCAGAACGGGCTGTAACAACTGCGGCAGGTTCTTCTGCAAAGATCCAGTTTAGGTTCAAAACTGTTTATTCAACTGGATTCGCTTTAGTATAAACGCTCAAACCGAGACGTTTGCACGCCATAAAGGTCAAATTAACCTAATTAGGGTGCTACAGGTTTATTACGAAGTTGTTGGAAGATAAAATTCCTCAACGCCCGACAGTGTCTGTATAAACTCAGTGGGTTCCTCTTTGTAATGGGACAGTAAATCTGCGGTCCAATGAATGAGTTTACAGCGGCCGCGCGCGCGCGTGGGTGTATGCGTTAGTGTTTGTGTGTAAGAGGGAATCCTCTAGTTAAAAGTTTAGGAAATATTTCTACTGTCTCCTCTCTCCTCTCATCATCATAGTCATCATCATCATCATCATCATCATCATCATCATCATCATCATCATCATCATCTTCATCAACAACGACAGATTACCCCCACCCGTTCCGTCCACGCTTTTCTTTTCTACCTTCACGCGCTGTTTTCCCAGATTTATTCACGTGCAGCTCGCGCCCGCCTCACTCAGACATGCTGCCGCCAGCTCTGTGACGTCACGTTCGACAGCAGTCGCCACAGTTTGGAGCGTAACCCTCCGCGACTCCTCAAGACAAACTAGTCCCTCTCGTTGTGGCAGGCGCGAATTTGAGAGATTTAGTAAAGAAAAAAAAACTGATGTTATTTGATTAAAAAATAAGTTATATAATATATTTTAACTTTTTTTCTTCATACAAATATCTTCTTCTTGATAGGTAATTTTCTTCCTTTCACCTGTTTTTTAATGCACTCTAAATGTGATTTTTGCTTTCACTTTAATGTGTCTATGAATAGCTCTGGTAACCAAATTTCTTAAACTGGTGTAAGTATTCAAGATATTCTGGGTTAAAAATGATATAATCAAATACTTCTTCAGAATCAGACAGTTTAAAATTTGCACAATATGAAAAATAGGCACCAAAAAAAATAAGTAAATGTTTCATACTTAATGTAGCGGAATAACCATGCATGAACCTTAATGGTAACATGTGTAAGACATGGCTGTGTTCTTGTTCACAATATTTATAAGACCACTTTTTATCACATTGCAATCAAAGTGACTGAGAGGAAGATTAAGTGCAAGAGTTAACAGAAACCACCTAAACCAAATTTAAAATGACAGAAAACAGAACTGACTTTATCAAGGGCAGACATTTTTAAGTTTTAAGAATAAATTTACTACCAGGCCAGGAGAGTTTAAAGTAAGAGTTTTGTCCCATTTGAAACTGTTATAATACAAATGATAGGATGTGTTTCATTTGACTGGGAGAGGGATAAAGTAACACATCCATAAAATTGCATACAAAATTGCAAAGTTTACAACAAAAGTTGTCAAACTTTTGTTTCTTATGACTGCAACTTGACCTAGAGGAAACAATTTGAGGAGGAAAAAAGTCTCCCCCTTCATGAGAACCTCGAGTAAATTAGTGAGAAATTTGCATTGTTTCACAGTTACATAATCTATGATTGCCCTGCTGTGAATGAAGACGTTAATGTAGAAAAAAAATGTAGGTCCTCTTGTTGTCTGGGGTGATGCTGCATCCCGCGGCGTGATACTGGCGCTCAGCAGAGAGTGAGGCGGCCTGCCGACTCTCTGACGCCAGGTCGAGCTGCAGACTCAACTGAGGCGGTGGGAGCGCTGAGTAGGGGCCGCATACAGACCCAGCGCCGGGGCGACAAGGACAGGAAAGGTAGCGTAAAACTTTTATTCATTTATATTAAAACACAAACGCAACGTTTCTTCATCTAGGTTTTCTTCTTGGTAAACTCTGCGCGGCTTCGTTTCTGAGAAAGTAGATCCAAACGGTCAGCTCCTCTCAGCTGTGTGTCAATTGGAAAGCTTCAAACTTTTCTTCTTCCTTTTTGGCTCACATTGTCACTCTAGAGCCATATTTAGCTATGTTTTTACCAAAACTGTTGCCTTTTAGCCTCCTGAAAACTTTAATTTTGTGGTCTTATTGTAAAATATATATCGATTCAGTTCTGATTCCACTGTTAACTTGATTTAAGTTTTTATCTTTGGCAATGTTTATTCGGACCCATTCCAAGTACAAACTAAACGTGAAGCTCTAAAAGAACAATTGGGAATAAATGCATGTTGAGTTACACCATGTGAATATATTGGTGGTGTTATTGTGTCACACATCTACTTTCTTCATATCCAAAATGACAATTTATCTGAGTTACTTATAAATATGTGCTAAAAAGGCTCTAAAAATTAAAGAATGTGTCATCAAACTGATGTGGTAATGTTTCATTTATGATTATTTAAATAGTATGAACACTTGGGATGAATGACTGAACTAAGCCATGTCTCGGTGACAAATGTAAGATCACTGATTCATCCTCTGAGGTTCTGATGTTATGCAAACCTTGAGTAAAAATATCCCAATTTTAGGGTATCATCATATTTACACAGATTAAAACACAAGTGCATAATGTTATCTAATTGCTTTTATTTAAAACATAAAAGCAACAATTAATACCACTTCTGCAAACGTAATGAAATATATTGATTACTACAGTTATAATAATGCCATGTATTGATTAATTGATTACATTTTGACACAAAATTATAGGTAGCAATATACAAGATACTCACCTGTTAAGAGTTTTATGTTCAGAATATTACACCTTTTTTGCTTCTGCTCTATATGGAGTAACAATCAAGTATACAAGCTAATATAAGCAGATAAATTATCACGAGTAGAGCCTGCAGTTGGTTGTTTAGCAGAAATAGTTTCAAACACCTAATAAAGTTGATGGTTGGCCCTAGATTTTTATTCTGATTTTATGCTATTTGAGTTTAACACCAAGAAAATAAATAGGTAAACACAAGTCAAACTTCATATTTCCTAATTTTTTTGCAAACAAAAAAATTGGGTGCATTTTAGGCAAAATATAAAATTAACAGCCAACACATAATAACTTATAAATAAAAAAATTTCACAAAGAAAGCCCAAAAGACTCAGAATGAGCATTTTTCCACGGCCAAAAGATTAAAGGTTAATAATAATATGGGTAATTATTAGATTTTTTCTGTCAGTCTTGTCATTCATGAAATCCTTCAAAAATATTCCTCCTCTTATGCATCTCTTCATAATTTTCCCACTGTTATCATTATTATTTTTGTACATTCAGATCTCCTAAGACCTTTTCTGGGACTTTACATCATAGGACATATTTTGTTGTGTTGCTGTATCCGTGAATTCATATATCTTTGCAAGAGAACGGAGGAAAACAAAATGAGGGACCTACAGCAGCTAAGCCTAGATCTGCTGACATTATTGAGGATGACATATCAGATTACCCCAAAGGACAGGAATTTGTCCTTGTTCATGCTACTGTTCCAGTTGGATCATTGTTCTGCTTTTTCCAGCATGGGAGCATTTTTAGCGCTTTGTGAGACTTGTTTCTTTGAAAAATTAGACGTGATTGTTGTAATCTTTTCACTTTATATCTGTGCATGGTAACATCTATCAAAAAAATCTGCTGAGAACAATGCTAAACCAATGCCAAGTTGCAGAGCTTCTTGTATGTCTGCTTGATGTGGATATGGTACACTGGATGTGTCGGGGCGAGGTGTCCTCTCTAACATAACACTGAGTGCCAAGCGTGTTTGACATGGCAGTTTGAAAACCCATGTGTTTGCTAGTTATGTCTGCCATGGTCATGTGTGGACAGCTGTGTCTGGGATGTAAAGAATCTGATTCCAGTCAGGCAAAATATGATTTACCTCCAAACAACACAGAAAAACATAGTGGTTTGCTTTTGTTCTTTGTTTGAAGAGACACGATGGCTTTATTTCATCTTTACCGACCCTCGTTCTATGTTTGTGTTCATGTCTGTCAGGAAGAGTGACCCTAGTGGCTAAAATGAGCCTCTTGGGTCAATGCCATGTCTAGTCAGGGAGGGCAACACCTCCTGTCTGTCTGTGGTTATTTCCAAGCCCTGCTCTTAGACTGCCGTATTGACTCGAGTGGCTATGTCAAGAATCTGCATCTGCTACTGCATGGCTGCTTGTCTGCAAGGGATGGCTTCCATAGAATCATATGAGGTATTTACTGCCACTTTGTATGGTTGTTTTTTTCTTTTAAACAATCTAAAATCTTCGTTTTAAACTCATTTAGTGTACACCTGATCGTCTGGTGGACAATTGTCGACCAAAGTTGCAACATTTGTTACATTTTCAGATGGTGCAGTTCACTTTCACATTGCACTGTGACAAATGAACCAAACCCTTTGAAAAACTTGTTTTGCCCCTGTTGTGGCCATTTATGCTAAGTTTTTGTAGTTTATAATTTCTACCAATTTAGCTTGTTCTTTGGGTTGTTAGAATATGTTTAAATTAATTTAGAACCAAAATTTGTAATTAATTTTTATATTTGGAATTGTTTAGATTACGTGGCTAATTGTTAGACCCTCCCATTAATTTGTGTAATTAAGAACACACCGGGTGCTTTGTGGAGGAAGTTTGTTTGGCAAATGTCTGGTGTGGACGGGAGGTTTTGTAGAATGATTTTTTGACCACTTTTTCCTACAAAAAAAACTTTTTCCATATATTCAAACCACTTTGTTGTATCGTCAAACATTAAAGTGAGATTATTTTTCGTTTTGACTAAGCTACAAGATGTTTTTAGTTATTAATTTGTCTATACTTTTGCATTAAATAAATCAATACAAAAGTGCGTTCAAATCCGAAAACTTTCCTGTTACCCACCACGGCCTTTATTGGAAATTTTGGTTTTTTGGAACAAAAGGCTGCGACAGCCCCCTTGCCTGGGGTGGTGCTACACCAAGAACCACTGAAGGAAACGACATGAAAACTTTAAAGAAGACACTGAGCGCAATTTCCGTATTCACGAAATGTAAACAGACATGGAGTTGTGTCAGAATTTAGGGGGTGTAGACTTACTCTGTAGTTAATGGGGAAAGACCACAAGCCATTTCTCCCAGTTGTGCTACACTCATATGTTTGTCAGTTCTTTATGTTCTTCCAGACTAGAATTTGTAGATTTTGTAAGGGAAGGAAAAGCATACTAGCTTTCATTTAACCAGCTGACCAGCAGTGTGCAGCAACAGGTGGTGCTACTCTCCTCCACACAGCCGGACAAACTCACATCACCTCAAAAAAATAGTTTAAGGTGTAGAAATGATGTCAAATCTTAGTTATGCCATAAAGTTTGTTAAATGTCTGATAAATAATGTAGCTTCTTCATAATGCCCCGTCCCTAGGGAGGGTCCAGAGAGCATCATTACTGCCTCCTCATTCTACACAGCGCAGGCTTAAATTGATTAACAGATATCGGAGCGGTGCAAAGTGATCCATGTGGCTAGTGTAGTGGCTAACAGCTCGTACCAGGTGGGTCAAACCCCTCGTCTTCCTGTGTCGCATGATCCCACTCTGTGCTCCCATTATCTCCAGTCTCTGTCCAGTGGACTAATTGATGACCATAACATGCTACCGCTAAACTAATAGAGAAGCTCTGCGCTTGGGCTTGACTGGGGGGGAATGTCAGGAGAGTTTTTTTATAGGCCTGTTGTGTAAATGATTGTGAGTGTTTCAGGTTTTATAGGGACGAGAGCAGCTCCATAGTCACTGCTGGCATCTGTTGGCTCTTCATTGGCTAGGAGGAAGTTTAAAGCTCCATGGCAACATATAGGAATTACTTCAATATAAGGAGTTAATTTAAAGGCTTAATTATGATATTTACTATTTTGTCTGACTGAAAACTAAATATAGCATATGAACATATTGATCACTTATTAAAGTATTAATCATTAATTTTAATGCTAATAATGTTTGTTCCATAATGCTCCTGAAAATATGGTTTTTAAAGTTTATTGATTGAAGATTAACCATTTTCACTTTTTTATGAAATGATTTGCTTTTGTTTTATGGTTCACTTTTATTCAGACCTACTAAACTCATATTTAATACAATTACCATAGAATATCTGTGGAAGGAGTTCAGTGACTGAAAAGATGAACAAAACTTATTTTAAAAAAAAGAACAATGTCAAAATGTGTGCACAGTATGTTTATCTCTACAATCAAAATTAGTATTTTTATTTAAGAAAAATATAGCATCTAATATTTTGAATATTGATTCAAAACTAAATATTAGTAAAATATTTGAGAATAAAGAAATGTTGTCAGTCACTCCTTGATGCGGGACCAAGATGTTTACTTGGCTACAAAAACTAAAACTGTATGAAATTTTTTTTAAATGTATTAAGAAACAGTTATTGCACTCCAACAGTCTTTTGTGCCACGAATATTGCACACACTGACATCACAGTGAGAATATATTCACCATATATTGTGCATTCCTGTGTGCTGGGATGTATTAAAAAATTTGACATTTGTCAGACTAGATGCTCCAGTCAGCTTAAATGGTTAGTAAAACTTTGATGTTTCATCACAAATTGGATTTCTAATCACAGCCAAACAAACCGAGCAGTTTCCTGTAAAGTAGACACAAGAATGTTACATCAGAGATCTGGTGTTACTCTTCAGAAAACACAAATTGTATTGGAATTTATCAACCAATAGTTCTGAAATAAAAAAATAAATAAATAAATCAACCAAATGTAGAGGACTCTACATTGGCACCATTGTACTTTGACTATCCCTGATGAAGCAGTAGAAGAACATTGTCCTAACGTGCAGCACAGTGCCTCATCAGGCTCTCTGAATGCGCTTGTAGTGAGACAAGCAGTCAGATATGATTGACTGTCAGCGATGGAAACATCCAGGAAACATGGCCTCCAGCTGCAGCTGAATCATAGCAAAAGATTGTGTTAGTTCTCTTCCAGATGTTACAGTCCAAACTTCCATATGAGAGTTATTTCTAATTTGCAAATATATTCAAATGCATTTTCCACATAATTTTTCTTGCTAAAGCCACAAACGTTAATGTATTTTCCTGGGATTTTATATAACGGAACAACACAAAGTAATGCATAATTGTGAAGTTAAAGATTTATTGTTTTTATTCATGTTTTTTTTTTTTATTCATCCCACTGATAGCCTTAAATAAATTCTGGGGCAACTTATTGTTTTGAGAAGTGAAGTAAAAACTGCTGGAATGTAAATATTGCACATACGGATAAAGTGATGGTAGCAATTTAATCCTTTGTGCAGCTGTAATATAAATACAGCTGTTCTATGAAGGTCTCAGTGGTTTGTTACAGAGCTTTAGTAACAAACAGAGTCATGCAAAACACTGTAAAATGTGCACATCCCCCTGAAAACCCAATATAGTGATGACATCATCATGTTATGGGGATGACTTTCATTAGCAGGGATAAAGAAGGCTGATCAAAGTTGGTAAGAAGTTGGATGAAGCTAAATACAGGGAGGAATGAGCAGAAATGTGTGAACGTGTGCAAAGCTAGGAGAGAAAACTTTAAAAGACTTGAAACTTTCCAGGGAAAGTTGGTTCCACAAAGTATTGACTCTGAATAGAATCAAAGTTTTATTTGTTAAAAATAAAAAAAGCCATTTAATTTTTCAACCCTGCACTATTTTATATTGAATTCTGTGGTTATTACTTATACTTTTGCAAAACATGTTTCTAGTTCAGCTTGCAGGTTATTAAGCATTTGTTTACATCAGACTGCATAATATTGAGTATTACAAACAGTGATGACAAAGATGGGATGGATTATCCCATAAGCTGCATCACCAGAAATAACTGCAGCGTGGTCTTAAATATGTATCGGTTCTGTACAGGCTGTTGACCTACTGTCAGATGCTGATGCATCCTCACTTAGTGCCAATTTTCTGGTCAGCAGTTCATTGGATTCAGGACATTTATCCAGAGCCAAACCTCAAATATGACTGAATTTTTCTGCCTAATTTTATTCTGACAATAAAAAAAAAGAGAGAAGGCAAATAGAGCAGAAAGTTTTCAATGCCGTTTAGATTTTCCTTCTAAAAACTGGAAGGTGTGGACCTTCTGGGTATTTAATTACCCCGTTGGAACCCACTGAATGGGCCCTTTTATTCAGGGGTCCACATGTCACATCCCTTTAATTGTCACACAAACACATGGTTGGTGTTTACAGGTTATGTAATTTACTAAATTAAAGCTAATCTGTTTGTTAAATAAACAGATTACTTGTCGAATGCTTGGTGGTTTTACAAGCCTGCAAAATATTGAAGTCACAACAGATTAAGGTTGAAATGATTAATCGCATTAATCACAATGAATCAGTTATTGAAATGATTATCAACTAATTTAGTAATTGATTAGTTGTTGATTGAAGTAAAATGGTCAGTTAGAATGACATATAGCCAAAACTCTTATTGCATTTAAGATAAATAAAAACTGAACGTGTTCTACCCAGAACACCTTATGTGACAGTTTTTGCTTCACCTGGTTCTGTTAAAAAAATCTCCTGTTAATCACCTTTTGCTATTCATTTATGAATCAGAAAATAATAACTAACAAATTAGTCCTAGTCTGTATTGATGTTAAATCCAGCAGAGCTGTCTGAGCTTTTCACATGTTGATATTAGAAGTATTTTATTTTGGCAGCAGACACATTCTTTGCTACAAATAATCAACCACACACTAACTTTTAGGCTCTTTAAAAAATAGTTTATTTGTAATTTTTATGCATTTCTAATGTTGTATAAAATAATCTGAAGCAGTCAAATGAAAAATCTGCAGAAAGTGCCAGTGTTTTTATCTGATTAATTATCAGAAGAATAATCAATAGATTAATCAATAGCTAGAGTAATTGTTAGTAGCAGCCTTACAGTGGATATAACTGTGTAGTGGAACAACAACAGGTGCTGAGCATGAAATACCTCAGTAACCTCATTCTGCAGGTTGTGGAGGTTGCAGCATGCAGACTTCTTCCTGTAAGTGACATTAGTAATTGGTAGTAATGTGACAAGTCATGTGGACAGGAAGAATGTCAGGCTGATGTTCACAGAGCAGTGCCACTTTCCCAGAACTCATGACTGACAGGTGTGGCTGCAGCAGTCACTTTTAACTTTACCTTTCTGCTGTAGAAAAGAAAAACTACAGGATTTATTTATTTATCTTTCAATTTACAGCTTCATTATAAAACCTTTTTGTTTTCTTGCAGGACCTTGGAAACTTGGAAAGTACTTGCGGAAAAAAAAAAGAAATCCAAGAATCAGATAGTCCGTCCCTCTTTTCTAGCTGATTCAGCTGATTCTGCTGCTTCTTTTGGTGACTTCAGGAGGGAAAATTAGTCACCATGAATGTTACTTCGCTCTTCTCCTTCACCAGCCCGGCCGTCAAACGGCTTCTGGGCTGGAAGCAGGGCGATGAAGAGGAGAAGTGGGCGGAAAAAGCTGTGGATGCTCTGGTTAAGAAACTGAAAAAGAAGAAGGGAGCCATGGAGGAGCTGGAGCGGGCGCTCAGCTGCCCGGGTCAGCCCAGTAACTGCGTGACCATCCCTCGCTCGCTGGACGGACGGCTGCAGGTGTCCCACAGAAAGGGTCTGCCACATGTCATTTACTGCCGGGTGTGGCGCTGGCCTGACCTGCAGTCCCACCACGAGCTGAAGGCGCTGGAATGCTGCGAGTATCCCTTCGGCTCCAAACAGAAGGATGTGTGCATCAACCCATACCACTACAAGAGAGTGGACAGTCCAGGTGAGAAATATCAGTCTCAAGGCAACGGCTGAATTACAGTATTTTGGTTTTGTCACTTTTTACTCCCCAACAAGTTTCGACACAAAAGCAAAAAATATACAGGAAGGTTTTTTTTTAATTATTATTATTCAATAGGGGAGAACCAATTTCAGTTTCCTGGTCGATCGCAGATTATCGATCGTTAAAAAGCCTGTACCTGCTGGTTCCAATTTTGGTTGATACCAAATGTTTTTGGCTGAAATGTCAAAAAATGTCTTCTCTAATATAGAAAAACAGTTGCTGAGTTGGCAACAGTGGGGAGACTGTTGTTAACTGAAAAGGTGCAGACAGGACTTGGTGCCTTTCTCAGAGCAGAGCAGAAGAGGACAGTTGTTGATTTTTAGACCTTTGCTGAGGTTGATAAAACCTGGGGATAAGATCGGCCAATCAGCGTTCCCCCAAAATGAAGGAAATCAACCCAACCCTATGATTCATTATAAAGTACTAGATGTTTTTAGAAATTAAGCATTGGTGATTGGAATCCATATGTCTACTACCATCTAGCAGAAAATAAGAGCAACAAAAATCTACTTATGTGATTTTTATATAACTTTTCCTTTAATTTCCATTTAGATAACTTTAGTCGGTGCTCAGGTAGTTTACTGTTCTGTTTTAAGCTGTTTTTGTTGAGAAATGTAATGACAAAAATTATAAATCAGCAAGTTTCTTCATACTTTGCTTCAAATGAGCGAGTCAGATTTATCAGCTTTTAAAGTGATGTTCCTTTTCTGTTTCTTTTCTCTGGACTTTGGCTCTTTTATCCCGTATTTTCAGTCCAGTACAGCATATCGTACTGCCTAAAAATAAAAATGACTCTTAAGTGGAAGACAGAATATTGTCATTGTATGAGTCACTTATATTAAATGACATCAAGTCTCTGGTGTTGAAAGAAGGCGTTGGTATTGTTGAGAAGCGCCCTGTATGATGAGAACATAACATCTCCTAGCAGGCAGCTTTCTTTTGTTCCTCCAATAAGTGAGTACAATTAACTCAACTTAAATCACATCAAGTCCCCTCAAGCGCACTGCTCTGGTGTGCGCGTTCCTCTACTTTCTCACCGTTTCACCCAGGGTTACTACCAGGTGTGTAGTAACAGGATCTGGGCTGGAGGTGAGCAGCCGTCAACAGAAAGAAAATGTTCCTGTAGACCCTCAGCTGCTAAAGGAAAGTTCAGCCCCAAACCTTTGGTGCTCCGAGCTAAAAATGTCTAATTGTAATAACATTTAACTGCAGCATATATGGAGAGCCAAACATGACACAATGCAGTTAAGTCAAAATAACCCAAAACTGATATTTATACATGTGGAACTAAAACTTAAGTCTAATTTGTTCATCCAAGTAATATATATTAATTAAGATAATAATGATATGACTTAAAGTATTTTTTATTTATATTTGAAATTGTATTGATATTTTTACTTAATGACTGTGCTGAAGGCAAGGCAGTTTATTTGTATAGCACATTTTCACCAACTAGGCAACTCAAGGACGTTTTCATGATTAGGAAAAAGGAAAATAAAACAACAAACAAAAAAAAAACATGACATTGCAGTGGCAATGTAAAGGAAATGATGACAGGTTGAAAGATCGACTACAGTTTATGATGTTACGGTTATTAACTGAAGGCATCTCTAAGCAAATGGGTTCTTAGCATCGATTTAAAGGAACTGTGTTTCAGCAGTTTTGCAGTTCTCTGGAAATTTTGTCCAGATTAGAGGAGCATAGAAACTGAATGCTGCTTCTCCATGTTTCAGTTCGACTAAAGATAAACGCATGGATGAGTATTCTTAATATCTTGTTGAGAAGTACATGATCTCATGAATTTATTTTTATCTCTCCATCTAATGACTCCAATTTTCCCAGAGGTCCTAGAAAAGTAGAGTTCACCTCTCTGCGATATTTTGATTTTTAAAACAGTTTGCTTTAAAGTCACTGTGCGGTTTAATCAGTCAGATATTATTAGGGTTTATTTAGTGAGACACGGATGAATAGAAATTATTTCATAATGTCCTTCATAACACTTCCTGAATCAGTGACCATCTCTCCTATGGTCTTTTTAATGTCTACAGTCTCAGATCAATACAGCCATGCCCTCCAGCACTATCAGCAGCAGGAGCAGCAACAGCAACTTTATACCCCATCAGGTAAAACATAGGCTACTTCTGCTTCACATACCTGATGACAATGGTATAGAATGGTGCCATTCTATGTTAGATTCTTGATGAACATTGGCTGTTGTAGTTGTTATTTTGTAAGTTTTGTTTTTAGAACTTGGTTTATGTGCACCTCTTCAAAGGTTTGGTTTACAGGTATCGTGTGAATTAGATTTTGGTTAAGGTTGGAAAAGGAATGTATTGGTAATGGTTAGTGTAGTGTGATACTTGAGAAGGTCAAGTATCACACTAAGTACAGAATGCTGGTTCTGTTCTGAAGATTACTTTGGAATCTCTGGAGGCGCAAAGAAAGATTTTTCATAAAAATCAAGAAGTGCAGAAAAAATGTATTCCATATAGAGAATCTTTTTTAAAAATTGATTTTAAAATGTGTGTAAGTATTACGTCTTTGCCGGTTCTATATTGCATCACCGGTCCACTCTGCAACCGTGTGGATTTTGAGTAATTCTTTGATTTTTTGGGGGGAATTTTTTGATTTTGTTTTAGAAAAAATCCGACAGCTAAGCTAACCTAATACTGGTAATTTGTTACGGTGTTTTATGCACAAACCTATTTTTGTTTAAATGTAAACTTATGGGATTTGATACAGTATGCAGCCTTGTAAAGTTGTTTTAAATAAATAAATTTACAGTCCTTTCCTCTTCTCAGTCATCGATTAATAGAAGAATTGTTTTCTGAATTGAATTGTGAGCCTAAAAATCTAAATAAAATTGATTGAAAGATTTGCATATGTACAGAAAACCCTCAGCTACTTCATCATCAGACTTTTATACAACAGCAGTGTCTTCAGTCAGGGGCTTCTTCGGAGCCACTGTAATACAGACTGCTGCAGAAAATCCTCTGTGCCTGTAGCCATCAGCATCTATAGCAACTTTTTAAGGAAAATTACATGATTTTTAGTAACATTTCATTTCTCTTTGGAATTAACAATGTAGTTTTGAATTGAGTTGTAATTGATTAGGCAGTTGATGCAGTTACTAGAATGAATTGAAGTCAATATGAGGTTGTAATATGGGTAAAAATGTGTGTGTGTGTGTGGGCGTGTTCTTTGATGTGTTTTTGGAGCAGGAAATTCCTTGTCAGGGAGAACGGGGGCTTTGTTATACGCACGCTTCATATTGTAGACCCCTTCTTCTGCACACATTGACACAAAGGCACACATGCTCATTCGCTTACACACAGTCTAGAAAGACTCACCAGATCTCTCTTGCTCTCACACACACCCATACACCCGCCCGCACACACACACGCACACACACACACACTTGATTCTTGATTGCATGAGGGTTTTGTGAGGATGGCTGGAACAGGAAGAGAGTCGCTCACACACAAAGGGAGGAAAGACTCGCTGCCTGCCTTGCACACGTTTAGTTTTAGCGGCGGGTAGCTCAGGGGATTCAACTCCAGACTACTTGTCTGTTCACGCCCCCCATCTCACACACACTCTAGCAAACACACACCTCACCAACCTCCTCTCGCTGCTTGAACATCAATTTTTAACCTTTAAAATAACTTCTCCTCTGATGTATCAGCCTCATATAAAATGTCAGCTCCAGCTTTTTGAATCTACTCAGGTATTTATAGACGCAAGCGGAGCGTATCACTGTGGTTTCCGCTGCACCTGAATAGCCATCAGCCGGGATATTTACCCCAAGTGATGAATTCCACAAGAATGTCATCTCGCACCATCTTTCAGGGCAGAAACCTGAGAGTCGGAGCCAAATACTGCTGGCTCAGACCAACTGCCTGGAAGCTGACATTTGAAAAATGCAGCGACATCTGCACTCAGAATGTTAAATCATGGAGAGCAGCAGAAAGACGTTAGGGTTTAATCATGTGATTGTAAGTCACGTCTGTTGTTAACTGATTACTTGTGTTTTTATAATCCGGATCTTCTTCACTTCTGAGACACAAAACAAAGGCGATTAAGAGTGATTAAAAATATTAAACCTCCCGCACTTTTTTGCCGATTTTGTCATTTAACAAAATGAAGGGGGATGGAAAGGAAACACTTATTTTCTACAAGTAAAAATCTGAAAAAATGTGCCTGGAATTTCATATCAGCCTCTCTCAGCTCCCATTGGCCAAACTGAATATCTGCTAATCCGCAGCTACCAAAGGTACTTTTGGAGGAGCTGTAGTCATAACACAAATATGACTTTTATGAAAAAGCTGCACAAAGAGGACTCTTATTATATATTTAATGTCTGGAGAAAAACTGGTGCTGCACACTGAACACAGTCTGCAAGTTGAAACAGTCTCCATCTACTCTGGCTGAGCCGAGTGTGCAAAGCAGATGGAGATGTACCCCAAAAGATACACAGCTTTTACCAAGCAAATGCATGTTGCACTTTTCTGACTTTTAATTTCTACATTTCTAAAAATAAGATGTAATCTATTTCTTCAATCTAAAAATTACAAGCTACCTTATGTTGGACTGTCACTCAAATTCTCAATGAAATCTATTTAAAGGTGCATTCACATCAGCCATGTTTAGTTCTCGTTTATCAAACTCCAGTTCGTTTGCCAGAAAGTCCAGTTCATTTGGGGAGGTGTGATCGATGCGTAATAAAAATGATGCAGAGCAAAAAAGCGAACTCTGCTCTGCTAAAAAGCTGGGTTTCGGTTCAGTTGAAGTGAACTCCAGTGCAGTTTTGATGCATATCTGAATGCAAAGCAGATTGGAGATTGATCCAAAAGTAGGAAGTGGACTACAACGTGGGGCATTCGGGGTAAAAACAGGCAAAACAAATGTTTTGTGTCTAGCGCTAGAGGGAGAAACAACTCTTGGCCTTCTGCCAGTGAAAAATGTAAACTCCTACAGCCACTAAAAGCCGAGTCTGCCAGACTAAATGGTGGTGAAAACACTAATGCTGACGCTAAGTTTGAGGTACAACACGACAAAATAAGGGAAAATTAAAGTGTTACGAATACAGCAAGACTGTTGAAATATTCTGTGTCTGATTGTAACGACGTGCATGTTTTCTTGTATTTGTGGAGTCTTTTCATTTACTAGGTTACTGAACCCGCAGCTTATTGATCTGATTTGATCTGGTCAGCACCAACACAGTGGTCAGTGTTAGTGCTGACCAATGTTAGAATGGTGGCATCAATGTTCATTTATGAAAAAAATTAAACAATACACTGAAGAGGAAAATGTTATGCCTTGTTATTGTAAATTTTTTCCAAACAGTTGGAGTTTTATGGAGCTTTTTATTTGTAGACAGATTGTCGGCCAACATTATGTCATCATCAGTGCACAAACTGAAGTATTATTTTTCTTCTTTCAGTGTTGCCTCCTGTTTTGGTACCGAGGAACAGCGAGTTCAATGCCAAGCACACGATGCTGCCTCGCTTCCGCAACCCGCTTCAGCAGAACGAGCCGCACATGCCCCAGAACGCCACCTTCCCAGAATCCTTCACTCAGGCAAACACTGTTCCTTTCCCTCATTCTCCGGGAAACGGCTTCCCAAGCTCACCCGGAAGCGGCAGCAGCACCACCTTCCCTCACTCGCCATCCAGCTCCGATCCGGGAAGTCCGTTCCAGATGCCTGGTAGGAGCGTTGAGTCTCCGTTTCCTCCACAATGTGCCACAGTTTCACTTTTTACATCATTCTGGGCCTTTTTTTTCTCATGTAGAGACCCCCCCTCCTGCTTACATGCCCCCTGAGGAGCAGATGACGCAGGACTGTCCTCAGCCAATGGACATCAACCTCATGGCTCCACCTTTGCCTACAGAGACAAACAACCGGGCAGGTAATGATGTGCTCACACATCCTTATGATGTGCAGGGCTCATACATCGTTAATGAAAATATTTATTTATTACCTCTACTTTAATAGCTTGGTGCAATAATCGTTTATCTTAGCTTAGTGGTTTTAATTTTCCACATAATAAAAATAAACTGAGTTTGTTTAAGCTGTTAGATATTTATGTCTATCGGCAATGAAACAACATTTTGAGTAGGTTAAATTAAAAATATTCATTACTGTAAGTACTTCTTAAACCTCTCTATTAATAATATTAAGAAATATCACTATCTTTAATATTGATCATCAGAATGGACATTATTGAGCTCATTTTAATTTATCATGCAATTAATTGATTCATTGCTTATTGATATGCAGTTAAAGCCATACAGACTTTTGCCAAAGAAGACTGCAATAAATTTTTTTATTATCATCATAACAAATACCACAAAATATCTTAAGTAAACTAAAGTTTATATCACCCACCCCAAATAGGTTAATGTTTAATTGAAGCCAGTGGAAAATAAATCTTTACCTGAGTCATGTTTTACTGTTTTAGTTTATGCCCCCGATTATGAAAATAATCACTGATTTACATTATGAAGCTTGTTAACAAACTTTTCATGGTCTTAATCTTTTAGCACACAAGATTAGGAAACATTGAGGAGTTTGTTTTGAATTAAATCTGACTCACCACAGACAGGGCAGGGAGTGTATTAAAACCTTTGTCTGAACTTTTATCTCCTTTTTATGGCCCATAAAGTACATTATTTGTACTTCTGTATCATCATTCTCTTAAAGCTCACAGATTTGTCTTCGTCCGGTTGCAGCAGTAGCAGGAAGAGGCACTGAAAGTTTTGTTAGCTGGTAACGAGAGGTCGGAGGTGTGTTAATGTTTCTCTTTTTTTTTTTCTTTTCCACAAGCTGCATCCTGTAGAGGGGAGCAGGTTTCTATTGTAGATCAGCTCTGGGAAGGAGAAAGACAAAACACACCTGCCAGCCAGTGCCACACTGCAGAGGACGTTTGGGGGGTGGGAGGATGTTGCACCTAGATAAACATGATTTATTCTTCTTTCCATATGGGGAGGTCATCCTGGAAAGGCCCAGAACGCAACAGGATCACAACACAAAACACAGGCTGCACCTTTTACAGTGCAGCAAGAATGACAAAGCTACTCATTAGCTTTTGAAACTTTCATTTCTATTTTCGGGCTTTTTAAAGAGTCAGATTCATTGTGATAAACTGATAATTCAGATAATTGTAAAGTAATCTAGTAATATGATTAATTTCTAAATGGAGTGTGCTGGCTCTAAAAATACAATTTGTTGAAAGAACAACAAATTCAGAGCAGTAATTAACACAAAACTGGACAAAAACTATATACTTTTTGCATTTATGATTTAAAAAAAGACCTAAGCAAACATGTTCTACCCAGGACTCCTCAAATCACTTAGTTTTAGCTGAACCCGGTTTAAATTCTGTGAAAAAAGAATTTAATGAGCATCTTTTTAATTATTAATTATTAAAACTCTAATTATTAATTGGTCAACAGATCAGCTCCACACCGTATTGAAGTTGGGTTGCACATCAACATGTGTTACAAGTATTATTGTAGCTGCAGATTCATCCTTTGCTACAAATGTTCCAGCATACTACTAAAATAATGTTATAGTATATTAGGCAATAAAATATTTATTTTCTTTTTTTAAAAAGGAACTAAATTATATTCATTTGTATTTTCCAGTGTATTTGTAAAATTTTATAAAAAAGCTTAAGTGTTTAAAAAATCCACAGAATGTACCAATTCTTTTTTCCCCTAATTAATTGATTATCAGAATAATCAATGGAATAATTGATGACTAAAAGTCATCAACTAAGACCATTAGTTGCAGCACTAATGGTCTTAAACTTCTGATCATCTAACAAACAGTCTTTGTGAAGTTCTGATTCTTTTGATCCAAAAGTGAAAAATATGAATTCTGGAAATTGTTCAACTGGTCTTTTTATCAGAAGTATTTCTCTAGCTGCGTTTCCGTTATAAATGTGCGCAAAACTTGTGTTAAAAACACAGAATTTAACAATTGTGGCATTTCCATTTAATAAGAAACAACCCCTGACCCACTTCTTGTCGTCCTCTTCATCTTTTCCGCATGTAGTAATATCCCGTTGTCATTCTAAAGTCAATGGAATCAGATCTTCTGAAATATTCCTGAAAAAGTTTGGAATAATTATGTGGATGAGCTGGAATTAAAAACAATCTTTCCAGCTCAGTGACGTCTCTCTCCCTCTGTGTCTGGCGGTTCTCTGACCTCGGCTCCCTCCACTGACCCTCTCCTTGCGCTTCCTGTGCAGATGTGCAGCCGGTGGCCTACGAGGAACCAAAGCACTGGTGCTCCATTGTTTACTATGAGCTGAACAATCGCGTTGGCGAGGCCTTTCAGGCTTCCTCCACCAGCGTTCTCGTCGACGGCTTCACAGATCCCTCCAACAACCGCAACCGCTTCTGCCTCGGTCTGCTCTCCAACGTCAACCGCAACTCCACCATCGAGAACACCCGGCGGCACATTGGGAAAGGTGAGCCATCTGAACAATGAGCTCATCATTCAGCTGTACCACAGTGCTGGTGCTTTTTGGAATTAAAAAGCCCGTTATCACGTTTCTGTCAGGCGTTCACCTGTATTACGTTGGAGGGGAGGTGTACGCAGAGTGCCTGAGCGACAGCAGTATCTTCGTCCAGAGTCGTAACTGTAACTACCATCATAACTTCCACCCCACAACTGTGTGCAAGATTCCCAGCAGATGTAGCCTGAAGATCTTCAACAACCAGGAGTTTGCCGAGCTGTTGGCCCAGTCCGTTAACCACGGTTTCGAGGCCGTCTATGAGCTCACCAAGATGTGTACCATCCGGATGAGCTTCGTTAAGGTAATCTGCTGTAGAAGTTCTTCGGAAAAAGACAAGTTCTGGTAAAACATTTGATCAATAAAACATTAAAGAATTGAATATGAGGGATGATTTCAGACTTTTGTAATCTTTTATATGGGACTAAGAAATACATTGATTTTACTGATTAATCAAATTTTCTGTTTTGAAGATTTAATTTTTGGAAAATCTGGATTTTTTTTCACTAATTCAGTTCTTGAGTTTCCATTCTTCACAGTGAGGTTTGCTCACCCACAGCAGCCATCTTGTTTGACAGTTGAGTTTCACAGCTTCCATTTATTTACCCTTTAATCCAGGTCAGCTCACAGAAGCAATAATTGAAATGAAAATAAGGTCTTTAAGATACTTTTTGTCTTGCATACAAAAGGTTGATTGACAGCACTAAGAACTTACCCCTGGCTCTGATTGGTTGTTTTTGACTGGGAGCTGTACATTTCAACAGATCATAATAGTATCACTAAAAGAAGGTGGAGAAGCTTAATTTTATTATTTTTTTTCTCAGATTATCCGTCTCATACCAAACTGTCACAAGAACATGGTGACACTTTTAACAAATATGTAAAAAACAGATATTTTTAAATTCTATAAAAGATATATATAATATACATTTATAATATATACCAGCTTCAATGGAGAAAAATTGTAATGGCATGCTGAAGGTGGACTGTTAGAAACACCAGGAGCTTCTTAAAGAGGCAAAATTCTTTTAAGTCATATTTCATATATAAAACTGAAGGTAACATTCTTCATTGTTCTATTAAATGCCGCTATGAACCTGTAAATTACATAATCCTGCCCCTTTAACAGTCGAGACTGGAGTGGACGTTCACCTTCCAGCAGGACAACAACTCTATCATACAACCAGAGCTAAATTGACATGGCTTACATGAAGACATGTTCGTTTCTTAAAATGACCTAGTCAAAGTCAAATCCTTTGTAGCAGTACTTAAAGATTAATGTTTATAGCAGATCTCTGTGACCTGATTGAGCTTGAGATGTTTTACACAGCAGATGTGCAAAACTGCTAGAGACGCACCTCAAAAGACTTGCAGCTGTCTCTGGAGAGAAAATAAGCAAATATGAATCTTGGTGTAAAGTGACAAAATGTGAAGAAGTTGAAGGGAGATGAATGTTTTTAAGAGATGCTTTCTGAACAGTTCTACTTTGAGATCTAATAGAATCCTGCCTTTCAGGGCTGGGGAGCGGAGTACCACCGTCAAGATGTCACCAGCACGCCCTGCTGGATTGAGATCCACCTGCACGGTCCGTTGCAGTGGCTGGATAAAGTGCTGACCCAGATGGGTTCCCCCCACAACCCCATTTCCTCTGTCTCCTAGGCTCCTGTAACCCCAGTCTCCTCAGCCACTTGGCTGTCCGCACCCCAGCATCTTGGTCCAAGTAGCGAGAATAGCAGCTAACTGGTCCCAGACTGGTTTGTAGTCCAGCCATTGGTCTGTAACTGATGGGAGTCCAAGCTGATCTGGGACCAGTAAGGATAGGTGGACTGTTACATGGTGTTTCTACTTGAAGGACATCCAAGTTGAACACATGAACAGGTTGGGAGAGGAGGAAACAACGTGAGTGTGACACACTGAAGATACTTGATCTTTGTGACCAACTGTAATAATTGAGGCAAACAACTCCTCTGGTATCTTCCTACTACAAGTGCTTTCTTCATTGTTCTGTTATTCTAACTGAAATCTAGTTTGCATTTCAATATTCCCTTAAAAATACAGCTGTATTTGTGTTACTATGACAGTGTGTGGGACATTCCAAGTCATCAAATTTGCAGTTTTCTGATGTTTTCTGTCTGAATAAGTGGAATTGGCATCAAATGTACAAACACTGCAAAAACACAGAATCTTATCAAGTGGTTTTGGTCTAGTGAAACTATCTAGGTACACTTGAAGCAAGACTATTTCAGTAAAAAACAGAAGCTTGTTTTACGTCATAATTTTCTTTAAAAAATGATAGTTCCACTGGCAGATTATTTATCTTATAATATGGAATAAATGTCTTGTTAGTGAAATAATCTGCCAGTGGATCTTTTTTAAATCAATGTTAAGAAACTATTGGCTTAAACCAAGCTCCTAAATCTAAGTTAGTTTTGTCACATTTCAAGTGTACTAACATATTTGTTCTTGAAGGTGGACAAAAATACTTGGTAAAATCTTGTCTTTTTGCTGTGCAGAGTACAGTGGTTGATATTTTCAGTAAATGAATCGATGTTATGCCATCAGAAATCATAAATAGTCACACAAGGACAAAATGAGGGGTTTAAAAGTGCAAAGTGTCTGGTTGTGTGTGGAGCATGGGACTTGAACAGCATTTCACAAGATAAACACTAAAACTTTCATTGTCATCTTGTTACACTTTTTGTTTACTGTGTAGATGTTTTCACCATTAGAATATGTGCTATCTGGTTTTGCAGAGCATCTTTTGGTTAGTGTGGCTGAACATGACATGAAGTTGAGACAAAACACAAGAGTAAGTTTTCAGCCTACAGCAGAATGGTGTCTGATGTTAGAGCACTGGGGATTGACACCATCATTCAAAGATTTTGGAAACACTTCATGATCCATTTTATCTGTTAAATATAAAGTTCCATCCTGCAGCATTTTACCCTTCTGGTACTGAGAGTAATTACATAAACACTATTAATGAGGACTAATAATGTTTCATTTTTCATAAAATGTCTTTTACACTCTCCCTGCAACTTACAGGTTACTTTAATGAAGTTTACAGATTTAATGCTCTGAATCAAAGATTAGAAATTAAACCACAAAAGTATTTTTGGAATTTACAAGTTACTTTCCAGTAACTCTTCTGTACCTCCAGGGTTTCTTTCTTTGAATTTACAGGTTACTTACTGTTTACTCTTTTAAAACTCTTTTCTGAAATTCAAAAAGTACTTTTGAAACTCAAGGGTTTTGTTACTGGAACGTACAGGTAACTTTCTGGAGCCTACAGGATACTTCCTAAGTTCTTAAAAGTTACTTTTAAAGAATTTGTAGGTCATTTTTGAGAGCTGAAAATGTATTTCTGAAATATACAAGTAAGATTTCCTGAAATTTATGTTGCTTTCTGATACATGTTGAAAAGTAACATGAAAGTCTCAGAAATCCCATTATTGCTTAAGAAAAAACGTAAAAGAATACACTTTAAATGTTAGCAACGCAACCTGCTGGTTCTGAAAATATCCTAAAAGTTTCAAGAAAGTAACTTGTAATTATTTTAGGAAAGTACAGCTTGTGTTAAATATCCCTGCTAGTTTCTTTGTTACTTCGAGAGAGGCATGAACCTTCTTTAGATGCTTCAAATATTTATTTTCTGGTTCCCCCTGTTTTTACCCGTTCTGAGCATGATTTGTGCTTCTACTATGTCAACACGGGACTGATTGTCACAAAGACACTGCAGCAAATTCTTAATTTTAACCAAAATATCTACTGAATTTATTTGGATGCAATAGCTGAAATTTATGTTTGAAAGCGCTTTTTGTTTCCACCCACCTGTTTCATCTTGTTACATTATTTACACATTTTTATGGAATTCTTAGTCCGTCTATTTTCATTTTTAACTCACCCGTTACTCCTCCTTCAATACCATATGGTCCCAACTGTTTATTTTTATGTGGTTTTGTTCTGAACGCTGGTTTTTAAAGCTGTTTTTACACATGAACTTGCATCAATTTTCTTCATCATTTGACTTCAAGTTTCAATAAAACCTGTAGGAATATTTGTTTTGCTTTCAAACACTTTTGAAAGGTAGTGTAAATATTCAGTGACTGCTCATTCTCTTATTAAAGTGACTGAACAAAGTGTATTAAAATAATGTTTAAGGGAAAATGTTGAGCATTCAGATTTTAATCAGTAACTTGAGAAAAATATGCCAGTTACTGTCCTATTGTTTTTTATTAAATGCAGATTTTGCTATTTGTTTCTTTCTTGCTTTTAGCAATCCTCTTTGAACTGAACTGATTTACTCATAACA
Source organism: Gambusia affinis (assembly GCF_019740435.1). Lineage (NCBI taxonomy): Eukaryota > Metazoa > Chordata > Actinopteri > Cyprinodontiformes > Poeciliidae > Gambusia > Gambusia affinis. The sequence continues at coordinate 3,803,825 of NC_057871.1, forward strand.
TTCTTTTTTTTTTTTTGAACGTGTTTTGGTTTGTCTGCACTTTCACATTTTTGCCTCATTGTTGTTTTCTTTTTTTTTTTTTCTTTTTTTTTCTGTTTTGCTCTGTAAAACTCCCAGAAAAGCAGTTTTATTCCATGAATATCAAGTCTCTACTGGAAGATTGAATAAAATTGTTTCATTAATCACAAAACCGGTTTCCTCTTTGGATGTGTCAAAATTTTTCTGGGCAAACTTTCAGAAGTTGAAAGCTTTATGTGTCTGCCTTACAAATAAGCATTATGTTTGTATGAAGGTTGAAGTCCACTTTGGCTACCAATACTGTATCTGGTGTAAATGTGTGAATATTCCTTTGTCCAGATGGGTCAGTATGAGTAGAAAGGCACTGAAAGTTAAGATTGTTAGGGACTGGAATAGAGTCATAAATAAATCTCTTGACATATTTGTTTGTTCTTTTTTCAGTAGTGTGGCATTTATGCAAATAAAAAAACGTAAAACGAGAATTTTGGTCAGATTTCACTTCAGACAGTATACCTGAACATCTGGTTTCAACAGTAAATAAATAAAAATAGGAGTCTTACTGTAGTAGCAGAGTATTAAAACAATTCTGACAAAATCTTTTGAGGTAGTTTACAAGGTATTGGAAAAAAATACAATAAATAACTTTAAAAATCCTTTAATTTGGTCACGAACTCTAAAAATTGGGAAGCAGTGGCGTAAATTGCTACAACAAATAAAAGTTATTTTTGTTTGGATGTGGCGCTTTAGGAATAAAGTTGTCAGGGAGTTTCCTGGTTGCCGCATATTGTTTTCCTCCGCTGCCATCTAGAGGTAATGATTGCGAAATGCATCCATCTAAATACTTGGACTTAAATATTTTTGCCTGTTTATTTAATACATTTTAAAAAAACGTAATATTTTTACAAATGAAACATAAAAGAAAGTTAGATTATTTAAAAAGTATATATCTTTTAAATCATTAGCTTTTTTCGGAGAATTGAAATGACGTCACCGGAAACCGGAAAAGAATGAATTAAACGGGGTTGACATGTAAAGTGTTGCACCTCTGAGCGGCTGGTGCGAGGTCACAGTAAGTTCTGTCTTTGGTTGTTTATTGATATTTCATCTGAGAAAACAACTCTATCACAGTTTCTGTTAACTTATTAACGCACATGCTAACATTGAGCTTTAACCGTTAGTCAAATGTGAGGTGCATAAGCAGCCGTTAACAAACCTAAAACAACTGTTTTTGGAAACTTAGGCGGTGTTTGGTAATATCGCCCAGAAAATGTGATCGTTACCATTTTTTGGTGAGACTTTCAGGTGGTGGTTCATGTCCCATTTTCTTCCAGACAATGAGACGGTTAGGTGTTCGTCTCCTCCGCCACTTCTACCGTCCTCCGCTCACTGGTCATAGGCTTCGCCATCAGGGGCGATTCTTAACAGGTTACCTCCCGGGTCACAGCAGCATTATTCCGGGTTCCAGCTGCCACATCCTCAGGAGTGTGAGCACCACTGCTGTCAGCCAGCACATCCAGGACCTGAGTGGGCCCGAACAGAGACTGTTGGATAAACTGTATGATGGACTAATCTCTGGACAGAGGGCCTCCCTGGCGGAGTCCATCACGCTGGTGGAGACCCAGCATCCCAGGAAGAAGGAGCTGGCTCAGGTGTTGCTGCAGAAGGTGCTGGTCTTCAGGAGGGAGCAGGAGAGCAGAAATGGAGGAAAACCAGTGGCCTTTAGAGTAGGTGTGTGGTACAGAGACAGCAATGATGCTTTTCCATGCCAACACATAAATAAGAAATAATGTCCTTAACGTCAACAAAAATGAAGGAAGTTTATTCCTATTCCAAGAAGTTTAATACGATGGTGTATTAGGGCCATAAAAAAGGAGTAAATTTCAATTTGAAAAAAAATTGCACATTCTGCAGATTTTTCATTTAACCCCTTAATCTTATTTTTGTTCAATATTAAAAAGCCAAATAAACAAATAATTAAATTGTTTTATTTAAATAAGACAAAAACATTTTGTTGCCTATAAATACTTTTATAGGCAACAATAAAACATTTAAAGGCAACATTCAGCATTCACCAAAGAAATGTTGGTGAATGCTTCACCAACATTTCTTTGGTGAATGCTGGAAAAAGGGTGGATCTGCAGATAAAATCTTTTAATATCAACTTTTGGAAATCTCAGTCCTGCTTAATTAAACAGCAAAAATTAAGTAAGAAATCATTCAATTTCTTACAGAATTTGAATGAAGTTATTAAAAATTGACACTTGAGTTCTGTGTACAATACATTTACAGACTAAGAAGATTTTTTTATTTATTTTAAATGCAAAAATACTCAAATTTTACTCTGAATATATTGGTAATAGCCTTTAAGAGTCTCTATGCTCCAGTTAACGATTAATCAATTACTAAATTAGTTGACAATTATTTCAATAATTGATGAATCATGATTAATCTTTTTTTTACCCAGGGTTATTATGTTAGAATTTCTGCATTTTAGCCAAAAATAAAAATTTTAAATGCAGAAGCATTATGTTTAGAATAAAATAAAGCATAAGGTATGTTTTATGTAACTTGCTTTCTCCATCAGGCTGAAAAACGTTCTGATCTATACCACAGCTTTCCTATAATGTTTATTAATTCTCTACTTGTTTATTGTTTAGGTTTATCTGGCCCTCCTGGAGCTGGGAAGTCGTCATTCATTGAGGTGGTGGGGAAAATGTTAACTGGACAGGGACATAAAGTGGCGGTGTTGGCTGTTGACCCGTCCTCCTGCACTACAGGAGGTGACAGAAGTTAAAATATGGTCCTTCAAAATAAAATTCAAGCTCTAACTAACTGGGTTCTGGTTGCAGGGTCTTTGCTAGGGGATAAAACTCGTATGACTGAGCTTTCTAGAGACATGAACGCTTTCATCAGGCCGTCGCCGGCGTCAGGGACGCTCGGCGGCGTCACCCGGACAACCAACGAGGCCATCGTTCTTTGTGAGGGAGCAGGATATGACATCGTTCTAGTGGAGACTGTTGGTAAGGCAATCTGTAGTAAAGCGGCATAAGAAACTGAAGCATAATTGTTGTAATTTGATTTAGTGCTGAAACGATTAATCGATTATTCAAATAATCGTCAACTAATGTAGAAATCATTTAATCGTTAACTGAAGTATACTCATTTGCTGAATAAATAACACACTCATAATATTTTAGCCAAAACTGTATAAAAAATATTTACATTAGTCTGTGAATATGTTTTATTCAAAACACCTCAAGTGACAGTTTTAGCTTCACCCAGTTCAAATTCACTAAAGGAATGCTAAATATTTATTTTATTATAAGAAACCAATTAAATGTTGTTTTTCATCTTTTTAATGTTTTTTATTTTTACTAAAATTGGGGATTATTTATTGTTGATGTTGAACACTATTACAATTTAATCCAGATATCCGCACATCCCTAAATTCATTTATCTAGAATTAAGCCCTTAAAATGTCTTAAATTTATTTAAAAAGTAAGTTGACCTTTAATCACAAGTCTTAGATTTTGTCTTCACACTACTATTTAATCTCGTATTTTCAATGTATTTTATTTTTCGCGGTTCTTTTCTGTCAGACACTCAGACGTCTTCATTGTGTTATGTGACTCGGGACCATTTAAGCTACCGCTAACTAGCTAGCTAGATTTTTTTGTGTGTGTCTGTCATGGGTAAGTGCAAATTTATTTTTGCCTGAACAAAGTTCTTACATTTCTGTGCAGATATAGGTCTTAAATTTCATAATAATGGTCTTAAAAAGGATTAAATTTGATTTGGTGAAATCTGTAGAAATGTTTTTCATCATTTCTGATATGATATAGGTAGGTTATTAGCCTGAAAAGAGTTTTCTTATCAGATTAAAGAACACCTGATAAAAAGGATACTCCAGCAGATGGGTGACTTAATTGTTCAAACAAAAACTAATAATTTTGTGTTATACTGATTTGGTGAAAGTTTTTTTGGTTCTTCTTGTGCTGCAGAACAAAGCTAGGAGTGACAGTCACAGGAAGTACTTGTAACTGTTAATACACACTTTTCGATCTTTAGTGATACTCGGACAGTTTGGTCACCAGGCCCCTGATTTGCATATCAAGGGTAAAATTTATTCACTGAGAGGAATCTCAAGTTTGTTCGACTTCATGAATATTCATCTATGATTCACCCAAACAATTCCTCAGAAGAACTTTTTTCCTTATCCACTTCTTCATTTGCTGTTAAGACAGTCAAAGTTGAGTTTACAATACAAATAAATACAAATTTTTCTCTGTAGGAGGTGTTTTTATGTCGTTTTGGTACGACCTTCTGGCTTTTTTTAGTGAAAGTTAACGTTCTGGTCTTGCATTACTGACTGAAACATTTTTTGCTGTTTCAGGTGTTGGCCAGTCTGAGTTTGCAGTGGCAGACATGGTTGACATGTTTGTGCTTCTGATCCCACCAGCAGGTGGCGATGAACTCCAGGTCGGTGAGGAGCAACACACTGAAACAACAGAACATTATTTATCTGTTTATAAAAGAGGTTTTTGGTTGTTATCGTGTTTTCCTAATAATTATCGACCGCCACAGGTTCAGAAGTTGCTTTTACAGTTCTTACAGATTTTATGTCACTGGATTTCATCCATGACTTTAATTTCATGGTATTCTGGTAATTTAAACATAGAATGTCTCTTGTTTTAGGTCAGTTGTAATTAACCAAGTTATTTCTATTTACTAAATGCCACAATAATGAGAGAAAAAAATATGTCGGCATGTATCTACATTTAACTAAACACAGCAATAACTTCACCAGTAGAAGGGTAAAATTTTCCCAGTGGTTTAGCCTGATGTATCAGCTTATAATGATAATCTGATAGATTTGGAGACATTTTGCCAAATCAAGATGTGAGATGTTGACTTATCCTACCTTGAATGCTTAAAAGGTGCAACAACTAAGTATTTAAGGTTGTTTACATTTAATCAAACAGCATCTAGAAGATTTTGATCATTTATTTTCTTACTGTTGAATTATTATGGAAAAAATGGGATTTATTCTTTTTTTTTTTTCCATTTGCACCAAACTTGTTAAAATTAGAATGCATGTGCATTTTTTCCTCATGTAGAGTTAACATTTTTTGTCAAAACATATGAGTTGATGATGTCTTATTTGCGGAAGTCTAGGTTTGTTTTGCTGACAAAAACTATATGCTAATCAGTTTATTAATTAGGATAATTAGTGGCTTCATTAGGCCAGCTCATTATGATTCATATTGTTGTGATTGAGGTTAGACAGGAAGGTGAGATGACATTCGTTTTGATTATAGTAGAGGTTTTTTCATTAGAAATGTGATGCAGACTTAAAATCAGATTGAAGAATTTATTAACACTGAAACAATGTTAGAAAAAAAAGTTAAAATATGTTTCTAATTACATAATTTTAATGCAGTTTGGTGTAATTGCCCACCACTCCACTGAAACAACTGTATGCTTTTTTTTATAGAGAACATTAAATGTTTGTTGGGAAATATTTACTATTTTTTGATCTTGAGAAGGTGTTTCACACTGCCAGAGATTACGTTCTTCTGATTATACTTATTAAAATCTTTCTATGAATGTTATATTGTTGCTTAAGTCCTACTTATCAAACAAAACTCAATGCATCACTGTAGAGTGTGTCAGACCCTCCCACCTCATATATAATTAGACATATTACATGTTCCCACAGGGCTCTATCCTGGGCCCTTTTATTATTATTCTTCAGACATACATGTTCCCACAGGGCTCCATCCTGGGCCCTTTTATTATTATTCTTCACAGGTAAAAATATGTAGACTGCTGCTTTGACAAAGATGCAAGATTGACTAAATTATATTTGTCAATTATTTACTATAAAAAATAGCATTATGATCACTAAGCAATCTGTATAGTGAGAGGATCCTTAATGTTTCTAGAGGGGGAGGAGCTGGAACTAGTTACCATTTTAAATAAATCTCTATAATTCTGCACTCCTGTCTCATGTTTAAACAACACATACAAAAAGATAATTCAAACAATTTAACCTGCAAGATTTTAAACTGATTAGGCCTCTTGTTTTAACAGAAGCTGATAAATTTCACCTCAACTGCATGATTTTATCACATTGAATACTGTTTCCCCAACACTGTCATTTGCTTGTGTCATTGCATTAAAACCTATTAAGTAGCTTTTACAAAAAAGCTATAAAAGTGTTTGATTGGAGGCCACAATCATATATTTGCCTAAGCGACCCCAGAAGGATTTTCTTATAAAGCATCATGGTATAAATAGAAGCAGGTCGACCTGCAGGGGAGGCTGTTCAATTCAGAAAATCCTTGTTTTCACTGAAGGTTTTTATCCATTAAAGGAGCTGGAATACATTGTCTGTCACCATTAGCAATAGCTTCAGCCATTTGTCCGTAAAGCGGCAACGACAGGTCAGTAATCAGTCCTGTGATCATCGAACCTCAGGCACCTTTCAGGAACTCCCTGTTTCCATTCATATTTTATGGCAGATATTGTCTTGTATACACTTTAAAACATAGTAGTACTTTATTATAGTTATCTTAAAACAGGTTTAACCCAACATTCTTGTATATTTTGTTCTTGGTTTTTGATTAGCTTTCTATCTGAAAAAATAGAAGAATAGAAATATTCTTGCCTCATGCTGGAAAAATTGAAGTGTAACAGCAGCATTGATAAATGTAGGTTCACACAATAATCCAAAGGTGTTGAAAATATATAAAAAAAAACAAGATTATAGTGCAAAAGTAGAGAAATACTGTGTGAAATGGAGTAGGATAACTTTTTATGTACTTAATGTGCATTAAAGACAAAACTATTAACAACAAATGAAAAGTGAATAGTACAGAAAAAATGCAATACCAGTGGAAATGTTTAAAATGAGTAAAACTGCAAATACTACCATCTGTGTAAACAGTTATTGTTTGGAGGAAGGATAAGATAATGCTCCTTTGTGTACTTAGGATGCAGCAATCGGTAGGAAATGAAATTAGCGTTATGCTAACTGTTGCATTTATGGCATTACTGTACATTCATTAATATGCACTATCCTGTTTAAATAAAATATATTTAACTTCATCTGTAAGAAAAGTGAATATAGTCTGTGTAAGATCATATAAAGTTAAATGTTTGACCTAAGAAGAAGAAATGTTGAGAGGAAATTGACTTTTTCATCATGTAAACAAAACTTATTTTATCCAGTACTCTATTTAAAGCTAACGTTCTTAACATTGAATTTATATTGCTTCGAACCTGCTGTGTTGGTAATAATTTGAAACAACAAAGAGTTTGAACTCAGATGAAATCATGTGGCATAACTTTACTGTCAGTTAATAAAAGCCAAGAAAACATTGATAGGACGCAGCACTAATTGTAACTACAAAGATAAAATTTCAACAGAAATGGCATACAAGTTTTAATTATTATAAAATATAAGTGTTAAATAAAAAAACTTTGGAGTAACATTGAAAACTTATTCTTAATTTCCATGCCTATATTCTGCAAAAGTCCTTTTTGTTAGAGTAACAATTAATTATATTAACTTAAACGATCCTGAAAACCATTCTTCTTTCAGTCTGTGCACAGATCTGTCAGAGTTTACTTCTTAATGACCTCCTTTATTCAAATATTTTTCTGTCCAGGGCATCAAGAGGGGCATTATTGAGAGAGCCGACATGGTGGTGGTGACAAAGTCAGATGGAGATCTGGTGGTGCCAGCCAGACGGATCCAGACTGAATACACCAGCGCCCTGAAACTGCTGAGGAGACAAACCAAATCCTGGAACGCCAAGGTGAGTCTGTGTGAGGAGACGATGGCTGCATGCATGTTAGCCGACACAGGAGGGCGGAGGAAAGGTTTGACAATAACGAAGACGTAATAATAGTATTTTTCATGCTCCATCTCAGCCTTGACCTTGTTCCTTTCTTACTCAAATCTTTCATTTTCAAACAAAAGCTTCATCGCTTCCATCACCATCAATTTTAGCGTTTTTCCAGACCTTTTCCCTTCAGCGAGTCTGTTAGCATCAGTGGAGTCTGCTGTCTTCTCTCCTTTTTAACTCACTTCTCTACATTCAGTGTTGCTTTGCATGACACAACAAACATCTCAAATGTTTTCATATCCTTCAACTTTTACACATTGTGTCTCATTACAACCCTAAAGTTTTTTGTGATAGATCAATGTAATATTGTAAATAACACTTTTAGAGCTGCAAATATTACAACACCTTTTAAAAAAAGAAACTATTTTTATTTTTAAAGAACTCCATTTACTTCAATTTTTTAATTTTTAAAATAAAGGAAAGCATAAAACTTGCCGAAAAGAAGATGGATAAGTTTCTTTCTGAAATTTATAGAAAAAAAAAATGTACATAGCAGATAGAAATAAATATTAGAATAACAAAGACTGTGTAAAAACAAACACTTTAACAAGCTGTAGGTTTTTTTTCTCTCTGGTGCATTTTTGGTTAAAACAAATCTGTTCATTCAGCAAAGTTATTCACTACGGAAGAGGATTCGGGCCACCAAAAAAAAAAAAAGAATTTTTTCGGTGGCCCTAATTCTCTTCTGTGTATTCACTCTGGGTAGAGTATCAAGAAATTTTTCTCAGGTAAGTGTAGCGATACTTTACATTACTCAAGTAAAAGTAAAAAGTATGGTAAAGTTAAAACTTTCTGTACCATATTCCTTCGTTTCAAATGTTCCTTTGAAATGAAGAAACATTTCAAAAAGTTACTCAGGTAACATTTTTTTGCCACTATGTGCTACTCTGCCTATTTTTCACATAAAACCACAACTAAATATGAAGACTTGTGTGCTTATCATGTAAAATAATCTAAAACAATCAAATTAGTCTGGATAGTTCTTCATGCCGATGTGTGGAAGGAGGATCAGACTATTTTTTTGTCAGATGAGTTAGGGTTTTAATCCTCGCCTGTGACCCGGACCCACCCCTCACAAATCCCCTCCTCAGGTGGTCCGTGCCTCCGCCCACACCTTTGAGGGTATCCCAGAAGTCTGGGCCAAGATGGAGGCGTACAGGGCAGCCATGTTGAGCAGCGGTGAGCTGCAGGGCCGGCGGCGGGCCCAGCAGAAGGTCTGGATGTGGAGTCTGATCCAGGAGAACGTCCTCTGGCATTTCCAGAACCACCCGGCCGTCAGAGGGACTCTGCCCCGCTTGGAGCAGAAGGTCACCAGGGGAGAAATCTCTCCAGGCCTGGCTGCTGACCTGCTTCTCAAAGCTTTCTCAGAGTCATCGTGACATGACGGCCAACAGAACGTTTGAGTTGAGCAAATCCATCGTCACCATCGTCGCTGCGCCCCCTCTGGTCAAGGAAGGCAGGACGACGTGAACTGCTGTGACTCTTTGATTTGCACAAAAAGTGTTTGTGTTTTTAGCCTTTCTGAGAAACAACCAAATTCTGATTAATTTTTACTCTTAAGTATGATGGAGTATGAAGGTCACCTTAAGAAAAATGTATTAATAAAATTACGAGAATTAAGTTGTGCGAAAATAATCATAACTTTAAAAGATTAAAGTCATAGTACTCTGAGAATACTCATAAGAGAAGAAAGACGTACAACTAGAATTAAGTTGGAATATTTTCAGAATAAACTCAAAATAATAGGAAAATAAGTTGTGTTACGAGAATAGTCATATTACAACTTTAAGGTAATGTGTCATTCTTGAAATATTGAAATATTCTGACTTTATTCTCATATTAATACAACTTCAAGCTTGTGTTATTTTGACTTTATTCCCTTATGACTTCTTGTAATATGACTTTATTCTTGTGATTTAATTTATTTTTTTCTTAGTGTGGCCCTAATACTTCGTCATACGTAAGAGGTGGTGGGTGAGGTGTATCGCTACATCTCCATGGCAATAAGAGCAATAAGTAACTAAATAATGAATCTGATAAAGTTTTAAAGTCAACGCTGGTCCAGTTTTCACTACAACATTAAAGATTCTCAGTCTTTAGGAAAAAAGTCCAGATTTTGAGGCTTTTCTGCTCCCACCCCTTTTCTATTCACTTTTACAAATTGGGTTATTTACAACTTTACAGCTTTAAATTGAACACAAAGAAAATCTTCAAACATTAAGCTAAACAAAAAGAGGCTTCGTATATAAATAATTATGACCCTGTTGGAGCTGCTATGGACATTGTTTTATTGTGGAAGTCTTTTGCAGATGTTTTAACCTGATTAAAACGGTTACATAAAAGACAAATGTGAATCTTAAATCACTTATTTAAGTGAATGTAATAGAAATTGTCAAAGCTTTTCATCTGTTGTTTGCATTTGAAAAATGGGGGATGATCAAAGTTACCTGCAAGCATTTTACTCCTGGGATTTGGCTTTTCCTCTTCTGCCTGGGGCCAAAAATACCGAGGTGAGATTCTCTACAAAAGTCTACGGCGGACTGATCCTGCCAAAACTGACAATAAATATCGAAATAAATGAACGGATTCATAAAGTAACTCATGTAGGAAGTATTAGATCTGAAAAATGAACAAAAATAACTGACTTATTTGATTATACAATGACAAATTATTTCATTTTCAACAGTATTATTTTAATGTTGCTATTTCTTTTCTTACTTTTTCTGGCCGTTTTATTTATTTACTTATATTTACATTTTATTTTATTTGCAGTCGCATCTTATTTTGCTGTAGATCGAAGTCTTATCTCATTAGATAACTTTTTTTGGAGAAAAAGATGGACCCAGAAATGTAACGATGGGGTACTTCACTACAGCTTTAGACTTAATTTTGAGTTTAACCTGAATAAATAGGGCGATGTAAACTGTATAAAAACAGAAAATGTGTGTTTTAGACTGAATGATTTAATCGCCTTGTTAATACTTGTTTTCTTGGTTTAGTTTGAAGAATAAAGAAGATAAATCATATTAATCACAGACATAAATGTATTTATACGACAACAAAGTATTGATCAGAGGACTCTGCCCCAGTATATTATGCTTAAATACACCAATAGCTTTACAAACTTGGTGAAACGGGTAAAAACAACACAACTTTAATTTGTTCAGTCAGTCCAATGTAAAGTAATATGAAACAGAAAAACAATAAACTGACAAACCTTCTCTCAAATACTTCAGAAAGTATAAATTAGGAATTCTGAATATAATGTGAAATAAATAAAGGATGAGTACAGAATTTACTAGATCTGCTAATCCAGAATTTTTGTCAGTATCAGGACTGATGCAGATATTAATTTTAATATCTAGTTTAGGCCTTTTTTTTCCTGAATTAAACAAAGCTGTGCGCGAATACTCAATTTATCAACACCTGGTTCTGTATGTGAAATTCTTGAAAATTTCCCCCCACTAGAGGTCTCCCAAACACCACCCAGCTCTGGGCTCATTACCCTAATGACGGGGCACACACCTCCCAAACCGCCCTCCCCTCCCCAACGCCTCCTGTCCTCCATCCATTCCTCACTGAGGTTGCGCAGGGTGCCAGGTCACTCGGGGGTGAAGACATCAACAGCTGCCACTCTCCTGGAGGACAGGCTGTACTGTAGTCCCTGCTCCCCTCCTCCTCCAAGAAAAAAATAAAGAGTGATTCCTTGAACAGCACAAAGTAAAAGAAGGCAGCTTTTAGCCTGTCTTTGTGTATTTTAGGGGGGAATTATTGGGTTCGTTCGGTTATCTGTGCCCGTCCTTGCCAGGCTGCTGGACAGACTCCCAGGTCGCTGCTCGTTTGCTCCCGTCTGCGTACGAGAGGAAGAATGCCCCCTGAATGCAGATGGATTCATTAGGTCTGAGTAACTCCCTTCTCCTCCATCATGCTGACACAAACGCATACACACTGTGACTGCTCTGGCTTTGCAACAGGGTACAGTGAGTTCTGCAGCTCTGTCTCTCTCTCTCTCTCTCTCACACACACACACACACACACACACACAGGTATACACACGGTTGTCTCCAGTGTAAACAACACCATGCGGTTTCGCTAAGAAAGATTTAATCAACTGCTGCCGGCTCGTGTTCGGCCATTTTAGCCTAAACACAGAATCGCTGCACATGTGTTTAGCATTTTGCTGGATCTCTTGAATGTAAGCAGAGGGATAGAGACTGCCTCTTTGATGAGGTTTCTCATGTTTAATGGACAGGATTAGAAAGACGGTGTCAGCAGTCTGTAGGACAAATCTAAACAGAGCCTTCGTGCTGTTTTCATTCTAGGAACTCTGCTCCCCTCACAAAGCCTCAAAGTCTGGAGAGAAACCCCTGAAAATGTCAGAGCTGGCATGTTGTAGCCTGGAAACACATCTGTATTTGTCTTCCTGCTGGTTGTATCAGTGTTGGAGTTTAGTTGTTTTCTGCTCAGATCAGAGCGTAAGGAGAAGCCTGACACTGAGGGAAATGTCAGAGCAGCACTGGTTGATTTGGGAGGGGGGGCAGTGACAAACTGGCCATGGACTGCTGAGCTACACAGCTTCAGCCGTCCCTGCTGCTTTGCTGGTTGCACACCTCACACCTGAGCACCGTCCGTTCCCTCCTTACACACACCCACACACACACACACACGCACTCAGCTGTCCAGCCAGATAAGCTGCCTGGCTTTTTACTAGGACTGGGAATCTAATCAGACTAATTCTGACTTTAGTCTTCTGAGATTGTCGGACTTCTGAGACAAAAGTTGGAATTCTGAGGAAAAAGGTCCGGATTTTGAGAAATCTGGAATTATGAGGAAAAAAACATCAGAATTCAGAGTCGGCACTCTGAGAATCAGAATGATGAGAAAAGGTCAAAATTATTAGAAGAGGTCAGAATATTGTGAAAAAAAATTGAATTCTGAGAAAAGTCGGAATTATGAGGGAAAAAATGTCAAAATTATGAGGAAAAACTCAGAATTCTGAGTTTAAAATCAGAATACAGGGAAAAGTTGTAATTCTGAGAATAAAATTCAGATATTTTTATTCATTTATTTTTTTCAGTGATCCTTTTCCGGATGTCTGGCTCCAAACTTTGGTTGGGAATCGTTTACCATCTCATGATTCTATTCTGACCTTTTTGGGGCCCACTGTTTGATTCAAAATTGGTCTTTGAGTCAAGACCAGAAATTAGAAATTACCCAAAAATTGGGAATCAGAGCAAACAGCAATCAACCAATCAATCAATCATCAGCGCAGAGGCAGTTCAAAGTGCTTTCCTATCTTAGGACAGAAATGTTGGATTAGGACTCTCCTTAATGGTGTCGGTGAGCTACAGCTCGGCTCCCCAGCACATGTAGCGCCTGGCTCATTATGCGGCTGTGATGGGTCACGCTGCTGCCTCTTCATAAGAAGACCCTCATGGCGACACGTCTTATTATATCAACCGCAGAGATGGATGTTAATACCAGGCTTCAGTGTGCGCGCTGCGTGCTCTCTAGCCTGTAGAGTGCGGAGCCGCAGTTGGTATTCAAAGTGCATCTCGTTGCGCGGAGCTAATTCTATTTAACCCGGTGAAGTCTGCTGGATGGTTCAGTGAGAATGCCCCAGGGGAGTCCAGTATGTACCTCTGCTTTATTACACACCTGAGGAGGCCCACTCTCCCACACATGTACACTCCGCTGTTTGCTGTGTGTAATTTACTGGGTCGCCTGTGGGCAAGGCCTTCATCTGCAGGAAGGCGCGAATGAAGCCTTGGCGCCAGTAATTGGACTTTAGAACAGATTGGGGAACTTGATTGACCCCCGGTAATGGATTTGAGTGAATAATTATTTGTAGTTATGGTTGGAAGATGATATCAGGGAGAGAGAGACCAATCCCACCAGTGTGACTCACCCCTGCCGCCAGAGCGGAGCGCTGCCAGCACTCAATTAATGAAATCCAGCTGCTCGGGCTCCCCACGTGTAGGAGCTGATCAAAAAACACACATACAGGGGGTCTGGTCAGAAGAAGGGTTATCTTTATCCAACCTTCCCCTTTTTTCGCAAGACTGTCTGCCTGTGGCTCATCACAATGGTGGTTATAAAATCTCCTCCACTCCAGGTACAGGACATTAACGCTGATAATGTCTCCATTATTTTTTTAACTGCCCGTGGCCCCGCTCGGCGCGGCCCGCGGCAGACATGTTAATGAGACCCCTCAAGATGGCGGGCAGCACCTCCTCAGGACACAAAACGCAATCACTTTTAATCCAGAGCTTTTAATTGCCGGCCAAGTTTCTCAGAGTGAATTTGGACGGTTGGACGTCTGCAGGCGGGCGATGGCACGCCGGCCGCCTTTCAGTGGCGAAACAAACGGGAAGCGATGAAAGGTTTTTTTCTAGTGGGAAATTAAGTGTGTTATTGTTATTTGAGACTGAAATTAAAGATTTTCTTGATTTTATTTTTAGCTGTGAAAGATAACTGCATGCCTTCGTTCCTTGATGGACTCGTTTTACTCATTATTCTCACTGCAGTAAATGTTTTGCTGCTCCTCCCGTTGCCTCTGCATCCAAACAAAACATTTCCATGAAGTCTGGTGGAAAAAGTCTGGAATACCAATTAAAGGTTTTCCAGGCCTGAACAAGATGGAGGGAAATATGTTGATATTTACAGATTTTATTCCTCATCCCATTAATATCCATCCATCCATCCTTCTGTTTGTCCATCCATCCATCATCCATCCATCCATCCTTCTGTTTGTCCATCCATCCATCCATCCATCCATCCTTCCTTCTGTCCATCCATCCATCCTTCTGTTTGTCCATCCATCCATCCCTCCATCCATCTCTTTGTCCATCCATCCATCCATCCATCCATCCACCCATCCATCCATCCATCTGTTTGTCCATCCATCCATCATCCATCCATCCCTCCATCCCTCCATCCCTCCATCCATCCATCCATCCATCCTTCTGTTTGTCCATCCGTCCATCCATCCATCCTTTTTGTCCATCCATTCTCTCGTCCGTCTGTCCATCCAGGAAATGTCTTCTATAAATTTATAAATCCAGTAAAAGTCTGGAGATTTTTCATGAAGGAGTAAAAACCCTGCATGCAGAATCCTCCTGTCATATTCCCTCATCCCTTCCTCCTCCCCTTCCTCCTCCTCCTCGTCGCCGTCCCTGTCTCTCCCTCCATCTGACCCCTCATTGCCCTGTTGCCAGTCTCTATTATTTCTGGCTGCCCAGTGGCCTGGTCAGGCTGCTGCTCCGGGCTCCAGGCAGTCCGTGTTATGACAGGTAACACTGGGCCACACACTCTCTCTGGTAACACGTGGAGGTCAGCCTGTCATACCTGTCCACAGCTCATCCGTGCACACACACATATTCATCTACGCACACACACATGATTCACTGTATGGACAGCTGCCAGGCGCTCTGGCTGTAACCTTACATTCAGCACAGAGCAGTAGAGATGCACTGCTTCCTGGTTCGTTCTTGCATAACGACGTCTTGTTTCTTATAAAGGTCTAACACGATGTTCTTTGGCGCTGAGGACGGCTGTTGTTGGTGTTTAGCACCGATGAGGAGGATTTAGCTGTTAAGTACTGCAGGAGTCCCCTCTCTGCCGCTCACCGAGTTAATGACCGCTCACAGTTGCTGCCCTGAGGGGCCTGCAGGCCGGAGTCAGCCAACACCAGACCCTCACTGCACCATCTGCACACAGCATCAAACCAGGCTAAAATCCTTCAATATGCTTCAATTTAAATGCAGTGTTTTTAAGAATCGGAAATCGCTTGATATTCAAGCTGCACAGTTTTGTAATAAAGTGCAATCTACATGTTTCATTAAAAACTTACATTGTTTACTGTTGAAACAGTATCTGAAGTAGAATCCGACTAAACTTATCTTGTTTTAGGTCGGTTAGAATTATCAAAATTATTTCTATTTGCTAATTGCCAGAAAACATGGTGAGAACATTTTCAACACATCTTTTGTAACTGTTTAGTCATTTAATTTGAACAGGAAGGACATTTAACTAAATTGTTTCAGAAACAGCATTTTCATTACAAATGTAGGCAAAACTATTGATTTCCAGTACAGTCGAAAAACACAATTTCACAATTACATTTTTACCATTAAATTAAAAATATGCATATTAAAATCATATGTAAATAAGTTTGTTCACACAATGTCATTAAAAAACATGGTGCGCCAGCTTTATTTTTGTTTGTCTTTTTGTAGTGTTTTGAAAATATTCTAAAAATTCCAATATAAATAAAGTTAAAAAAAAAAAAAAAAAACATGGTGCGCCATCATCCTCCAACCACTTCCTGTTGTCGAATTTGTCATTTTTTCCACTAATAATGACGTCCAGTTGTTGGTCATGTGACTCGTGATGCAGAAAAAAGTGTTTCCATTACAGTTTAGCAAAATAAACTAATTTCAGTCGTCAAAAAAAACCTTCTCATTCTATCGCCAAAACAAATTTTTTCAAAAATTTGCGTGTTTTCATCAAGCTAGTTTAGTTTACCTTGTTCCTGCTAGAGAATGTATAATACTATGATAAGATATTATTAATAACAGTAATAAATAACATACAATAGTGATTTGTTTTGTATTAATTTGTTTTGTCATAATCTACAAAAAATGGTTTTGGAAAAGTTTGAAAACTGACCTTGAAAATGCTTGAATTTTAGTGTGTACAAATACAGCAGCTTCTGTAATGTTTTATAGTTGGTAACTCTTAGTTTGGGCTCAAAACAAGAAATATTTTAAATGACTGCAAAAACACAATCTTTCTAGTGCAAGTATCTTAGTGCACTTGACATAAGAAAATTAATTTACAAGTGATTTTTAGGAACAACATAGGAGCTTGTTTTAATAAATAACTTCTTTATTGATTTTTTAAAGTACTGGCAGATTTTTTCACTTATGAGAAAATTGTCTCTTCATAAGTGAAATAATCCACCAGTGGAACAAGTACTTTTTAATCAATAAGAAATTATTTATAGAAACAAACTCTGGTAAGCTACTTGTAAGTTAGTTTTGTTGCTCAGACATTTGCTGTAGAAACTAGACAAAAAGTACTTGGTAAGATTTTGCATTTGTTTCCTGAATGGATTCCCATTGTTATCCACTGGCCTGATGTCCTGAAAAGGTCCAAGGCCATTAATGAGAACAATCATCCTCCACCCCAACCCAACAAGCCGTATTCACCCCGGACAAGATGGTGGCGCCCCAGCAGTCCATCAGCGGTGTGTGTTACCGTGGCATGTTCCTGGCTCACGCTGCCCGTCTGATGTGGTGCAGCGGCCCGCGCCGCCAGGCCCGCGAGGTCCAAGGGGCGGCGCGGGTTTGTTACGCCAGGTTGACATTTCAGGGAGCTTTGCCAGGACACCGCAGCACGTTCCGTCCTCCGGAAACAAGCGGTGTAAGAGCAAACGTGTCAACTCGGGCAGATGGGCGGCAGTCGATGCCAACCGCACCGGACTGTAACCCGCTGCTGGCCTGGAAACAGCCGACCAGCGAGCACAACGCTGCACTTCCTGGCACAGAGTGGGAGGCTAAGTGTCTCCAACTTATTTAAACTTTGAAGAGGCAGATAATTTAGCATTTAGGCTGGAGGGGAGAAAACATACCAATTCTTTTGTACAGTTAGAACCACCTTTCTGGTGAGTTCCTTGGTCTTGTTCACTAATGTTCCCTAACAAACCATCAGGGCTTCACAGAACCGCTGTTAGATCTCACACAGGAGAAATCTTCATATAGTTTAGGTGACATTTCATTAAGAGGTAACCGTGTGACAGGGGGTCTGAAGAGATGTGAAAGATGTGCTTTTAGGGTTGGTTATTTTAGTTAGTTATTGTGACGATTAATCAGATTTAATAAAACTTGCACCTTCAACTTTGTACAAAATTAGAAATGCATAAAAAATGCAAATCCTTTCAAAGTAAGAAAGTCAACATTTCTTGACATGCAACAGCGTAGCATACCATTGGTATACACTTGATCATTTGTAGCAAAGGATGCATCTGCAACGTAAAAACATCAACATCATCCATCATGTGAAAAGCTCAACTCTTTCTGCACTGTTTTGAATTCAGTGTAATAATGGAATAGCAAAAGATAATTATATACGTTTTTTCTTTTTACAGAATTTAAACCAGGAGAAGATAAAATTGCCACTTGAGCAGTTTGGGTAGAACATGTTTACAGACAAAGGTATTTTTTTAATCTTAAATGCATTATTGTTGTTGTTTTTTTTTTTTTGGCTTAGTTAGCAATTTGTTCTGTCACCAATTGCCTGAATACTCCAGTTAACGATTACTCGATTGTCAAATTAGTTAATAATTAATCACGATGAATAATTTCAGCCCTATTGGTTTATCACATAAACCTGAGACTGTACATAATATAATGTGGAAAAGAGTTGAGGAGTGTGATTACATTTCCAAAGGGCCGTTTGCGAATTAGCAGTTTTCTAGTTTAGCTTATTTCTCGTTTCTTTACCTGCGGACTCCTTCAGTTGCTGGATGGATCGTTGGGTGGTGCTGCACATCTCAGTTGGCTCTGTTGGGAGACTCATTAATCTTAGCTAATCAAATAAATCAAGTGCACTTTAGAAAAGGGCTGTCAGAGTAATTGTTGTGATAGTCGTTGTCCTGCAGCTCCAGGGAGAGCTCTGTTGAAAAATGTGCCCAGGAACGTACTCTTCGTCCAATCCTAAATGGGAATAAAGGCGAGTGCCAAACCAGAGCCTGAAAGAACACTTGTGAGTGAGATGAAGTTGAAGTTTGCGGCCATGTTTCAGCCACAGATTTGATCATGGCGGGGTGCTGAAACGGGGCCCGCCGCAGTGTAGCCGGACTGTGTTTGTGTTTGATCTTACCCGCGGTTAAATGTGACCAAACCAGCCCTAACGCTCCGCTCTGCAGCTGGGGGACTGCTGTTAAATTATTTTTGCTGAAAAGAAAGGCGCCGCGGCGATAAAACATCAAACCTAATCTTCGGCCCCCGTCCTGCGCGCCTGCACAGAAAGAGCACAGTCTGGTATTTCCCTTTAACAAAATGCTAAACCCTTTCATGGACACCACATTGCTGGGTGAAGGGATGAGACGGAGGAGATAATGGGGATGGAAAGAGCAGCATGTGAAAAGGCTGCGCTGCCCTTGGCTTCCCTCTCAACCAATGAGGGTTAAATGACTATCTGGGCACCTTGGCAACCATTTCTGTCCTTCTTCTTCCTCCTCTAATTCAACTCTGAACGGGCTAAACAGACCTGAGCGTTCCTGACAACAATTACAGAAATCTCTTTGACGATTCTGAACATTAATGTTTAATTTTTACCAGCGTCTTTGAGGGATTTTTGCTTTAAAACATCTTAAGAGGTAGAGTTCTCTGTGTTCCAGCAGATGGTGCCAAACGTTTCCTCCTATACCCTCTTTATCTTTACATCCTTTAAATGCTTAAAAAAGAGATATGATTAAAATTAACAGCAAATATCAACATTATTAGATCATATTTGGCCTTGACGTGTATGACGGGAATGACTGACAACTACTCATCGTTGCTGCTAGCAAGAAACGTAAACAAAATGGCATCCAGGAGAAGTTTAGTAGCCTGGAAAAACAGAAGAGAAACAAACCAGAGGAAATGGAGGACAAAGGTGACACACTTGTTGGATAAGAGGTGTAGTATCTTTTCAAAATGTTGTTAGCAAGTTTTTTTTTTTTTTGTTTTTTTTTTTTGTCATGCTAGCTAGCATTTTATTATTGTTATTTAGCTGGCTGTAATTTGTTCCTCATAAACTCAGCTTTGGTGTTTGTTTCATGAATGTCACATGTGAATGAATAGTTTGTGAATGGGAATAACTGAGTTTCCATTGACCATATTTAAAAATAAATTTGCTTAAAAACAAACTCTTGTTTTTTTTTGTTTTTGTTTTTTTTTAAAAAAAAAAAGGGTTTTGTGCCAGGCTGAGATGGCTTAAATTGCCATCTCATAATCATGACTTGTGTGATCAACAAACAGATGTTACTACTGGTGGAAAAGACGAAGAAGACGACAGGAAGTGGCAGGAGGATGATGCTGTTTAATGGTGTGAACAAATCTATTTATGTGTGATTCTAATTTCTCATTTGATGGAAACACCACAATTGCAAAGAATTTTTTTGACATTAGCAGAAAATTGACAAAGTTTTGTGCATGTTTGTAATGGAAACGCAGCTACTGACACTTTACCTGTTTATTCAGATTCTAGGAGAGTTTTTAGAAAGATTCAGAATTGATATTTTTATTGATGTATAGGATATTGCCATTTTCCCTGTATTGTGGTTGTTTAATTCACCTTTAATTTTTACTGTTAATAGATTGTGCCATTTTTGTGGATCATTTAAATAGTTAGGAATCTCTTTATTGTAGTTTCTGAACTCGGGGCCTCCAACAGCATCCAGCTGAGGGCCCCTGCAAAGCTAGAGGCATTGCTCAGGAGGCAATGCTGTTGTTTGTTGCTGTAGGCTAAACTTATTAAACACTGGATTGATATCTGTAAAGTTAAAGCCACACAGCAGTCCATATCCATCCCAAACACATCAAAAGTAAACACAATAAAGAATGGACTGTGTGAAGGAAAAGATGAGAGGACATAGATGGATGCAAAGCGTTTTTAATTTGCTGGACCTGCTCCCTGGACAAACGAGAATGGATGGAGGGATTTCTGATGTCCTGATCAGAAGATGGATGACTGTGCTGCTATAGCTTTAATTGATTGAAGACAGGAATTTAGTTAGGGATAATTGAATCACGGAAATCATTAAAAGCTCAAGTGCAGAAGATAATTAGGGGAGCTAACCCGGTTATAATCAACTCTCGTCTTTAGAATGTGGACTAAAAAGCAGCTTGTTATCCTGTAAGACTTTACATTTTATGACAGAAGGTGCAGAACATCAAAGCTAATTCTCTTTCAGCACTAAAGCATTTCAAAATCTTATTTTACAATGCCTTGGATCTTATATACTGTACTATGGAGTGATGTTTATGTTTGTCTATTTTAATATTTCAGTTTACTTTTGCCTAATTAGTATCCAGGACAGATTTCTGCTCCAGATTCTCCCAGTCGGCTAGAGGTCAGGATCTTCTTCATTACTCCATCCAGGGAAATAAGCAGGCTGATTAGTTTGGGCTCGACCTTGGGCTGTATTCTGTTGACTACTTCTCTTCACTTTAGACAGCAACAGATCCAGAATCGCTAAAATAGCTGCAATAAAAACACAAACTCAAGTGTGCTTTGTTGTTTTAAAATGAATATCTTTGAGAGCTTTTGCAAGCTGTTGAGAATCAGTGGGTTGCAGTTCAGTGTCACAGTGGATGTGAAGTGCAGTGTCGATTGTTACCCATAGAAACTAAGTAACCTATGGCTGGTGGCTGTCACTGAATGCTATGGTAACAGCAGAGCCTGACAATGGTGGAGTCAGCAGGCTTGTTTCTTATCCATTTCCAAGATTATAGTTGAAAAGAGCTGTATGGCAAGCAAATTTGTAACAAATTTTAACCGAATCTGATGAAAAGATGCACAAATTTCTGGATTTTACATTTCCTTTGGTCAAATTTAACATTTTTCTTGCAGAAATCAACATTTTAGATACTTCAACCATCATTCTTTTAAGCTCAAATTATGAAAGTGTAACTACCCATTAGACCAAAAAAACTTTGTGTTTTTCCAGTGTGGACATTTATAGCACATATCAAGAGCAGATATTATGTGTTGAAAAGGCCATTAGAAACTTTTAGGGTTTTAAGAAAATCTTAGTTTCACTTTAAAGTTGTGTTTTTAAATAACAGGACTTATATCAATATCTTAGACAGGACATATATATATATATATATATATATAGGAGAGGATGGTTTGATTTTATATTGCAATGGCCTGCCGTATGGCTGGTCTCCCGGAGCCCATTACCATCCTCCTCCTGGTCCTTTAGCTCAACGATGTGTTTGTCATTCAGTTGGAGTGGCCCAGCATTAGCTTCATATCTGAGGCGGCAGCCAGCGGGGGGGGGATGATCTGTCTCCCCTGCTGATTCGGGCCGCCTAAAGTCTGGATACGCCTGGCCCAGAGACTTGTGGGTAAGCCGTTCACCCCAAACACCCCCCGCAGTGCCTCCTGAATCAGATTGCTGCTGACCCCCGCCGAGTGATGTCTCACCCCAGAGATTGGGGAGCGGGCGCAGCGGGGTGGCGGGGGGCCACTGAT
Organism: Gambusia affinis; assembly: GCF_019740435.1. Taxonomy (NCBI): domain Eukaryota; kingdom Metazoa; phylum Chordata; class Actinopteri; order Cyprinodontiformes; family Poeciliidae; genus Gambusia; species Gambusia affinis. The sequence continues at coordinate 3,826,003 of NC_057871.1, forward strand.
GCTATTTTCCTGGGACGGGCCCTGATAATAACATGCATGCACGTTCCATCATGTGTGTCCGGCTTTTTTTTATTTAGTAAATGACAACAAGCCAGCCCATCAGATCATGTGACGTCTCAGTGTAAATCAGGAATTTTTTTTTTTAACAAGCTGGAACATGTCATCTTCTTGCCCCGCTGCATTTAACTGCATATGCTCCCTGCAGCTTGGGTGAACTTCAACAATCTTTTAAGGTCTGAATAAACATTGAATTTCATATTCGCCAAGTCCCCCCTTCTCCCTAATTTTTTTTCAAAGCTGAATAGATTTGCAAAAATCAACAAGCTGCCTCGGCGGAGCTTGTTTCAGCCCTGACTTCAACTTGAACCGAATCAATACCAGAGGTCATTTTCCTTCCCTTCATTTTCTCCTTCCTGTGCTCCGCTGGTCCTGCTCTGCAGACTTCACTGAAGGTTATCTGTGGCAGGACTCTGTGTGTTTATTTTCTCTGTTAGAGAGAGAAAAAAAGCTAGATCTGTCTCCACTTACCAAAGCCATGGCTCAAAACCTTGATGGTAGATGAATAAGCGGCGAAGAGGGCGAGCATTGAGTCTGAATGAAGCATGCGTTGAATTTACAGACAGAGGAAACAGAAAGAGAGAGAGAGGGGTAAGATAAGACATGCAGTAAAAAAGATGCTGCGAAGGCAAAAAAACGGAGTGAGGTACATGTTATATAGCGAGGCCAGGCAGCTGGGAGCTCCCACAGACACACACTTCTGTCTAAGCAGCTTTCCTCTCAGGGCAGGGTTGCAGCAGGTCACGGCGGGATTACACTTTTGGCAAACAAGAGGGAGCTCCACTCTCTCAAAGCGTTGCATGGCTCCCCCGTGACTCTCTGCAGCTGTAATAAAGCCAAGGCGGCCTGAACCTACAAACAAAAAGCTAACATGCTATTGATCGACAGCGGCCAACTTCGCCGTGGTGGTGTCGAAAGGTCGACACGGCGCAGCCAACTCGGCCTGGGGTGAAGGGCTTTTATTGGGATGTGGGAAAACTCCGCTGTTTGGTCTCATCGCAGAAATTCCTCACTTAGTTGGCAATTTCACCAAACTGTTGGCGCAGAAGGGGCGTTATTGGGATTCAGTGAAGGAATACCAACATTCCCGGTTAGATGCCTGATATTCAAGTCCCAAAAAAAAAATCCAAATGAGGTTTTTCTATCCCTTCAATCAATAGCCATCCCCTGCAGTGCCGCAATGTCTCTTTACTACCTAATCAACACTTCCACTCGTAGAGAGGTCGGCTGAGCAGGCGCGCTGTGCCCCGAGCGCTGCTTTGAACTTAATTAAGCAGACTTAAACACAGCCGAAAAGATTCATTAATACACAGGCGAGATGAGCAGCTAGATGAGAACATGGCCCCACAACAGAGGAGATTCAGCGTCGGATGGCTGTTGAACCCACTTGGGTCAACGTCGGGGGCGCAGTGATGGCGGTCCCGCAAGGACTACCAAATCCTTCAGATCTGATAGGGGTTCCTCTAAAACGCTCTATTTTCTCTGTTATACTCTCCTGCTGAATGTGTAAAGTGTGCAGATAAGATGGTGTGGGAGTATGCAGCACAAAGCAAGCATGTAAAGAATGACGGAGGAAACGGAGGCGAAGATGGAGGGCTGCATGCGTCTGGGAGGCTGCAGAGAGCCACTGGGGTGCTGGGAGGCAGCGCCTGTTAAAGGAAGGCTCCAGACCAAGGTGTTCTGTAGCTCCAGGCCTAACGGTGATAAATGAGTCCCTTAATGTCGGCAAACACTTTATCTCTGCTTCATCTGTTTTCATTAGGCAGGGCCAACCTTTGGCTGGGCGAGAACGTGCTGTAACTTTCATTACTGCAACACAGAAAGGAGAGGCTGAGGGACCTCCCATCGGTCTAATAAAAACACCAGCGCAACACAGTGACAGATCCTATTCCTTATTATTATCTCGGCATGCTTTTGTTAGAAATTAGAGAATGCCTCGTCCCTCATAGATGATTGGTGCTTCTTGTTTACCTGGTGCTGCCGATGAATTATTGAGACGCTATCTGTAGCCTAAAACGGTTCGCTGTTGACCGTTTGAGGTTTTTACTAGGTTGTGATTGAAGAATTCCCATCAAACTGGGTTTGGGGTGAATTCCCAACAGCCCTGTTTAGTCTGCTTTTATCAAACTCTAGTTTGCTTGTCTAGAAAGTCTGGTTTGTTTTGGGAAGCTTGACAGCGCAATTGGATTCTGGTGTAGGTTGAATGCACACGTGGAAGCAGCTATAGTGGACTATAGCTCAGGGCATTCTGGGTAAAAGCAACCAAAGCAAAAGCATGAGTGTAGTGTTAGAGGGAGAAATTGTTTGTGGCTTTTTACCAAAGACAGAAAAGAAATCCAACAACTGCTAATATCTGATGCTACTCTATTTTCGTTTACATTTTGTGAAGAAGGAAATTGTTCTCATGTCGTCTTCAGAGGTTTTCATGTCGTTTCCGTCGATGGGAGTGAACAGGCTTTTCAAGGGGTTTGGTTCGTTGACATAATTCAGTGTGAAAACGAAGCACGGCAGCTGAAATGTTGCAATTTTAATCCCCAAATCAAATCGATTCACCCGGCCTATCAGAGGTGAGAACATTATAAAAGCTATTCCATGAGTTTGATGATAAACCAGACTGAAAAAGCAAAGCGCTCCAGGATCTGGATGACCAGGGAACCTTCCTGGTCTGGAAGGGAGGCTAGTGCTTCGTAATTGATCTTTGGCTCCTGAGGTTCAGCTAGCCATCAATAGACTCCAACTCCTCTTGCGGGGAGGAACATGGAGATCAAGTGTAGCACAAGCTAGGAGGTAATCCCATTCTTCCTAGGCTGACAGAAGCCTCTTTGATGAAACACTTGACATACTGTTTCTGAAAGAACCTCTGAACAAGCGAGGAAGCGGTTAGCTAATGCAATGGTTAGCTAGCTTTTCAAGTTGATGTAGTAAAGAGCTAGTAAAGGTATTTTAGGTGAAACTATCCTGGAGTAATTAGATTAACACTTGGAGCAAACAGTCAAACATCCAGGGTGAAGGATGTTATATTTAAAAATATAAAAGCGTTTTTTTTTGACTGGTGCTGAACGCTGATGTGTTTTATCTTTGTACTCTGAAAATATCTGCCACATATTTTTATGTCAACCTCCCTGTTGTGGTTATGACATGACTGATTAACAGCACAGAGCTCATCTTTGCTACGATATGTAAAAACGCCTCGTCAAACAGCCTAAAAACAAATATTTCCAGTGTTCAAAATACTCATTTAAAACGGTTTGCTGTGTAGAAGCAGTAGTAAATTTTCAAGCTTTTTTTCTGGTCCATTACTGTTTTTTATTGCCAAAAGTGGGAAGTCTCCATTTTTAATCCATTTTCATTACTGGAGCTTCCATTTCCAAGTCAATAATAAAAATAACTGAGCAAAAACCTGCAGCAGTTATAGGATTTCTTCTTCTATGATTCGGCCAACAAAATCTTTACTTGACGTCATCAGCTGGGCTTCTATGGATGAAAAAAATTTACCCCATTCTTTTTTTTAGCCAGCATTATAGAATCAGTTGCTAAATTTGTATTAATGTTTAATAAATCCTGTGGAACGGCTATATCATTTTAGAATAAATTAGAACAAATTGGACCTTTTGCCTTTCAAGGTGCTTTGACTGAACATTACAAAAATGGTTAAATTGGCTTTTCCCATCATTAAAAACTTAAATAAACTTTGTACTTTTGCATGAGTAACAATAGACGTTCAAAACAACCAAAGAGACGATGGAAGTAATATCTGATGTAAGCTTTACTTTCAAATCCTGTTACATTTAGATCTGGCAAGTTGAACATAAAGTGAAACAAGAAAAAAAACAAAAAAACAAAACAAAAAACAAATACAAACCCAAAAATAAAAAGTACAAATGATCTATTTACCAGTTATCGTCACAACCCTGTACAGCCTTAACAATGGAGTAATAAAAAAAAGCTTTGTACAGCACATACCAATCTTTACCAAGTGCCAAAAGTTAAGATAGTTGAGCCTTTTTTTTCTAATCATGACATACAGCCAAACTTAAAGCTAACCGACTGTAGACAGTGCATCTAAATGCAAACACCCGGGAGTCAAGTTGGAAACACTATTAAGTGCTGAAGGACCAGAGAGAAAAACGTGTCATGCATACTTTGAAGTGCTGAGAAGGTAGTTGAGCTAAAGAGAAGGTCATTGTGCTGCGGACAACTGAGCAAACCCCCTCCAGTTATAAACCCCCCCAAAAAACAAGCAGGATAAATGCTTTAAACGACTTGATCCCCGTTTACCTTTTTAAACATCAAACTCAAGCTGAAGGGGACGGGAGGAAGTGCAGCAAGTCATGATTTCGCTGTAAGAAAAGACAGAAAAAAAGCAGACACATTTTTATTCTATTCTACTGGACCCTGACAATTAGTTTGACTCATTCTCAGAAGTCTCAGGTGGTTTCCTTCCACCAAGTGGCACTAGAGTATAAAAGATAAAACAGTTGGGAAGGATGCTCCTTTCTCTCAGGAAACAAACAGGAACAAAACGGGGGGAAGACGATTGCGGCGTCGCTCCCAGAGCGGGACGTGACGGATTCAATCCTAACATCACATCCGGTGGCGAGACGCAGGAACGGTCCAAGATCTTTGAAATTTCAAATTTAACAAGAGAAAAAATTTAAAACAATAACAAAAGCAAAAACAAACAAAGAAACCTGTTAAACAGAAATAATAATAATACAAAAACATTTCAAATAAGGGAATTTGGCTTGAAGAACACTTAGGAACACAAGCGCAATCGATACGTAAAGCCTTTTTAAAAAGAAAATACTTGAACTACGCTGCCTGTTGTCGCCAGAACAAACCTTTCCTTCAGCATTTTTATGGATAAATACATATTCTCATCATCAAAAAAAGTGCAGCAATGTGCAAAATTGGCCAGAACTATTTAGTCTGGGACCTTTAGTTCCCAGGAGGGGAGCTTGACCTCTACTGTCTAATTCCTGCAATTTGTGTTCATTGACTTTTCTCCGATTTCACAGAGGCGCAGCCTTTTGCACCTTCAGAAACGAGCAGAAACTAAAGGGAAGGGGGGCTGATTTGAGTCCCATTATGGATCCAAGTTTGCTCTTAAAAAAAAAAAAAAAAGAATTAAATAAAATGTTTAAGTGCTTTTGGCTTAAAGAGTAACAATAACGAGTGCAATTAAAACTCAAAGGTCGACAGAAGGGGGAAAGTTGGACGAACAGCAGTACCAAGTCGGCCTGCCTAACCGAAGCCGCTCAACGCAACACTGTACAAACCATGGCTTCTCTTCTTCTCTGCACCCTACAGGAGCTTCTCGGTGAGCGTTAGTAGAAAATGTTGAATATGATGTAAAAGGCTCAGTAATAAAAGAACAAAACTGAATATAAAAACACAAAAAATCCAACAGAAAAAGACACAGAAAGGCCACCAGACACACCAGCTTTCCCCCCCTTCACCGTCTTCACCAGAACTGTTCATGCTCCTCTGTATCGCATCTTTTTCATGTACATAAACAAAAATACATTCATTCAAGTCATTTTGGAACAGTTTTTTTTCTTCTCTTTTGTACACAAAAATTACAAAAAGCTCCAAAAAGCACCATTGAATCGGCCTGTGGCGACTCTGGCTGGCGGGGAAGCTCGCTAACCCGCAGCAGGTCGCCTCCACAAAACAGTTTTCTCATATATCTCTTCTACATATGGATGCGTGATACATAGATCTGCATATTTGCTGCGCTGATGTCAACCTGGTCTCAGAAATAATAACAGGAGGTTTGCTTACAGACACACGTAAAGGCGGGGATCACCAAACACCAGAACATCAGGCCTCCCAGTGATTACAGTATACTGGGGGGCTGCACTGCATGCATATGGGGGGAAACATCGTGATTATTTACAGTACTGTGCAAAGGTTTGAAACCCTCAACTTACCCTTAATTGCAGTCATTCCTGACTTTTTTTCAAGCTCTTCTATACATTTTATTCATACCTTGGCTGTTCTTTTGATTGCAAAATAAGATTTTTAGTTTTCACTAGAAAAGTTGACAAATAGAGGAAAAAAATTAAGACCTTAAGCAAGAGCTGCTCACTTTGACAAAATCTTTGGTCGCGAACTTAAACTGGCGGTCTGTGATCTCACAGGACAACATTTGAGTCAAAACACCAGAGTCATAATATTTCCACTCAAATATTTAAATAAAGGTGATCTCATCTCTTAATTAGGAGATGACTGCCAAAATAAGCCAAATAATTACAGTTACAGCACATATAATATTGATTTATTTGGATTCTAAAGCTAAAAAGCTTGAATAAACTCCACCTAAACTTCTTATTGCATAAAATATCTTCCTTTCCAGTAATTCTGCTCTCAAAAGCTGATATTAGCTGGTTGGTTAGTCAGGCTATCAGCTCCATCACTCTGATTGTAAGTAGTTATTTGATCATTTGTGTAATAGCCAGTGCATTTTTGTCCATTAATTTACAAATAAAGCAGCTTCCAGCTCAGTTTTCAGTTCAGACAAACCCGTTGGGTCCAGATCCACTAAAAAAACAAAAAAAACAAAAAAAGAAAAACTAATAAAAAGTATTTATTTGACTGCAAATGCGGTTCAGTCGGGTTGGTTCTATCACTAACAATAGATCTTTGTCTATGCCTAAGAATTGTGTATCTATCCCTTAAGTTTAAGGTTTTCATGCCTTCATAGTTAAGAGATAAACTAATTAATAAAAAACTGATAATTTACTGGGAAATTGAGAATAAAAGCAGCTAAAACTAACAGATTTAAAAAAAAATCTCCTTGGAAGAAAAAAACAGAAGAACTGAAGGTGATTTTTTTTGCACAGTACTGCACACAGCTGCAGCAATGCATATATTGCTATACTTTTAAACACTAGATGACGTGTTGAGATGACCCCCGCTCTAAGATTTTACTGCTTATTCACCTGGGAATACAAAAAACCCACTAATATTTATCTTCTCTGATAATAAATGCATCTTTCTCAATTATAGTTCAGATTGAATATTTTCTATATTTACAGTCACTGCAAAAACACAAACAAAAACAAAAAAGTATTTTTGTCTAGTTAAATATCTTAGTACATTTAAAACAAGACAAAACTAACTTGCAAGTAACTTTTTAGTGAGATGTAAGAGCATGTTTTAAGTCAATAGTTTCTTAATATTTATGTAAAAGTACTTCTTTCACTGGCAGATTATTTCACTTATAACAGAAAAAATGTTGTTATAAGTGAAAAAAAATCTGCCAATGCAACTATTACTTTTAAAAAATCAACATCAAGTAATTACTGGCTTAAAACATGCTACTATATCTTGCTGAAACGTTACGTGTAAGTTAGTTTTGTGTTATTTTAAATGTACTAAGGTATTTATTCTAGAAACTAGGCAAAATTACTTGGTAAGATTTTGTATTTTTGCAGTGTAATCAAATCTTCCAAGCTTTAAAAACAAAAAAAAAAAACACACAACCTGTTGGCTTCATTGTTCCACGAAACCACATTGATTCTGAGACAGAATTGAGATCAGTCAGCAGCAACGCACATCACGCCGTCACCGTTATACAAAAGAAAAGCAACTCAAACAGACGGGAACGGGGCTTGGGGCTACAAAACTATGTACAAGGTTGATAAATAAGTAAGTAAGTAAGTGCATGGTCTGAGGCGTCGCTTTGGAAACGTGACCTTTCAGATGAAAAGCTTTCCCGTCTCATTGGTTGCGTCCGAGTCGCAGCGGTTAACACTTCGGGATATCTGGAGTTCAGCTTCCTAATGACGTCACAGCTAGCTGAAACACAGAAACAGGCATGCCATTTCGATGCATAATAGCAAAGGGACATAAATGCACTAAAATGTAGCACTTGCAATGTCTGTTTTGTCTTTTTTCCCTTCCCCATACCCAACCTTTTTTTGTCAAACGACTAAAGAAAAATATCTATAAAACCGCAAGTTTCATCAGATAAAGCGACTGGGTCCAGGTCATTCAGATGCTTACAAACAGAAAACAAAAAGGTAATAGAGTGTAGTACTTGTAGTAGTAATAATTCAATTGATAGAACTGATAAGAAAAGCAGCTTTTTGATATAAATGCATTTTAGCATGTACAGCGTTTTTCTCTTATAAATGTTTTTTTTTTCTTATTATTTTTCGTCCTTTAATATGTTTGTCTGGTCCAGCTTATTCTGCTGGTCTGATTGGAAATGACGTTGCTCCCGCTGCAGTGGTCAAGAGGTGGAGGAGGGTGAGGTCACACAGTCTTGGCCCTCTCCATCAGTCCCAGGTAGGCCAGGAAGGAGTGCTTGTGGGAGTGGGAGGGCGAGGCGAAGACGAGGGGAGACGAGGCCGGCCGCCATCTTGAGTGGAGGTGTGAGTGGAATGTGTAAAGGGTGGTGAGGGGGATCAGGTGGGCCTGCTCGCCGTTCCTGTACTGCTCCAACACGTGGCGAGAGGAGGGAGGGAAGAGGGAGGGGCTGCTGATGCTGAGGCTCGCGCCGCCGTTGGTGCTGGCCGTCTCCGGTTGGCGGGACCGGCCCAGCGTTAGCGACAGCGCGACGGACTGCAGCGCCTGAGATGCTGTCAGGCTCATGAGGGGGCTGCTGCCACCGCTTCCGGCACTCTTCTCCTCCTCCTCGTCCTCGCCTCCCCCTCCTACGCCTCCATCCAACCCCCCCGGGCCTCCGCTCTGATGTTTCTTGAGGTGGCGGCTGAAGACGAAGGGGTGCGTGGTGGTGAAGGGGCACTCTCGGCAGCCGAAAGTCTGGCGCGGCGCGTGCTTCAGCTTCTTGTGCAGGTTGAGGTTGTCCTTGCGCTTGCAGCTGTACGAGCAGCGGTCGCAGTGGAAGGGCCGCTCGCCCGTGTGCACGCGCACGTGCTCGATGAGCTTGTTGGCCGTTTTGGACAGGTAGCCGCACCGCTCGCACTTGTAGTGGTTGCCCAGGCGATGCCCCCGCATGTGCGCCTCCAGCGAGGCCTGGTCCGGCCACAGACCCTGGCAGATGCGGCAGCGGTACTCCACCTTACAGTGCGTCTTCAGGTGGCACTCCATGGCCGCTGGACGGTTGGTGGAGTAGATGCAAAAAGGGCACCTGGTTAATGCAACGAGAGGGGAGGAGGGAGGACGGACGCCACACACAGAAGCAGAAGACAGCTGAAGGGAAAGTGTACGTTCACAAACCTGAGTGGAGTTACTCCCTCCACTACCGTCTTCAAATCAAACTAAATTAGTGTCAAACGTTTGTGCTACGTTTGAGATGATTTAAGCAGCCGAAAAGTTTCATTTGGGCTGCTTTCATTTTTAAGGTATTAAGGGTGATCTATTATGCTTTGTTGAACATGGTAAGATAGGACTATGGACTATACAAAATATGTAAATTACTTTTTTTTTTTTACAAAATCAATGAGATTTTAGTCTGGTTAGTTCTTTCAGAGTGAACTGTTTTAAGGCCTCCTGCCACTTTAAATCCAAAACAGCTGCTGCTGGCCACACCCCCCAACTCACACATGAAAATGGCTGCAAACAGATGAGCAATTATACATCTGAGCATCTCTGAAAAGCAGAAATGGAGCTTCTTGCACAAGTAAGAATTCACCAAGTGGTTTCTGGATCGTAATTAAACAAGTTCAAAGGTAAAAAATTCATCCATATTTTCCTAAAACAAAAACACTTTTTCTATGTTCATTCAGGAATGTCTTAGCAACACAAACTAAGAGAAGATGTGTCTCCATTACAAATGTACATAAAACTTGTTGATAAATGTCGAAAGACACAATTTCACAATTGCAGTGTTTCCATTAAGCAAGAAATGCAATAAAAATCACATGAGAATAAGTTTGTTCCTGGGATAAGTCATTAAAAATATGAAATGCCATCATCATCCTCCCACTTCCTGTCGTCTTCTTCGTCTTTTCCTCCAGTAGTAACATCCAGCTGTTGATCACATTACTCTTTTGCATTACACTAATTTCAAGAAAGTTGAAAAACCACCTCATCCTTGCACAAAAACCTTTTATCAACAACCTGGATTTATTTATTTTTTTGCAAAATTGCCATGTTTCCATTAAACAAATTTACTTTTGTAATTCCAATTTGCGCAATTATACAGCTAAAAATGATTAACACCAAATGGGAGGAGCTGGTTGACCTTCTCTGACCTTTGGAAACTTTTATTAACATCTTAAAAATGATAGCGGCACAAAAAAATAAAATAAAAATTGCTGCACAAACGTAGCACAAACCCTTGACACCAATTTTGTTTGAATTGAAGACAGTGGAGGGGAGGGCAACTTCACTCAGGTCATTCACAACCAAGTAACACAGCTTGACATTGATTAACAGGAAGTGATGAAGAGGAGGAGGACGGATAAAGGAAAACTGTGTGGAAAATATGCTTGAGATGTGTGTCGGTTTAATGGTGTAAGAATGGAGGTGAGCAGGTGTGAGTGGGGTGTGTGGGTGGAAAGAGTGGGGGGTGAGTGACAGGCTGGAGAAAGATGGGAGCAGGAGGACATGATGGGGGAAATGAAGGAATGAGTGGCACTTACATTTAAATAGCACCTTTCATCTGCTCTGGGCCCCAAAGCGCTTCACAAACCCTGCAGAACAGAATCACCTCAGAAAAAAAACCTCGAAATGATCAAGGCCCTCTCTCCCTCGCTCCGTCATACAGAGAAACACAAACATCTGGCTACGCCCGTCTGTCCGCGCAGACGGCCACAAGTTTACACACACTCATTACGGACAAGGATGTCATCCATTTTGGGCTTTTATTATTCATCTGCACTGTAAAAACACAACATTTTATCAAGTGTTTTCTAGTGCAAGTATCTTACTACACTTGAAATAAGACAAAACTAACTTACAATTATTCCTTAATACTATACAAATTATTTCACCTTTAACAAGACATTTTCTCATGTCATAAAATCTGACAGTGGAACTACAACTTTTTCATCAAAATTAAGGAATTATTGACTTAAAACATGCTACTATATTTTGCTGTCAAGTTATTTGTAACAGGCCTGTCACAATAAATTTTTCTGGATGATAAATTGTCCCAGAAATTATTGTGATAAACGATAATATTGTTGTTTTGAGACCATTATCAAGTAATATAATGCAAGAATGCTATTTTAAAGATCAGTAAACTTTAATTTCTAAAGAACATTTAACATTGAAACTGGGAGTCATTTTAAATATTCGAAATAAATAAACAAAACAACAGAAACAACAAAGAAAAAGGATACTGAAGTCTTAGTAAACAAAATTTTTCTTAAAAAATAAAAAAGAGCTAGTTGAGACCAAAACACCAAAACTGAAAACTTTTGTCATCCAGATTTTGGTAGAAAAGAGAAAAAACTATAAATCATGCTAATGAAAATTATTAAGTTTGTTATAATTTATCTCTTAATTAATTAATTTATTGCTTACTGTTATAATTTAAAAATTAAATTATAACACGTTAGAAGGCCTAACTTACAAGACCTGCTTGTAAGTTAGTTTTGTTTTATTTGGAACTTAAAACTAGACAAAAATACTTGGGTAAATTTGGTGTTTTTGCAGTGTGGAATCTTCTTTACAGCAAAGAAATTAAAAAACAAGACCTGGATGTTAGAGTTAGACTCAACCGGCCTCAAGTTTGTCAGCCGGGTTCCTGAGGACGACTGAGGGCAGCTGGAAGTTTTTTGTTTGAATTTGTAAAGTCGAAGGAGGAAGGTTAAGGTATAAGAAGAATTGCAGATTTAGTTTGGGAAAGTGTTTTGGAGCCATTTTTTAAACAATTGTGCATGAGTAGAAATTATTAAGAGGCCTGAACAGTTTGGATGTTGAGAAACAACCAGCAAGGAAACCGCCCCAAATAAATAAGTTGATTTGTTGAGTTCTAGCAGTTGGTGGTCAAACCACAAATCAAATACTGGTGGATGCGTCTGCAAATATTTGAATCAACATATATAATTTTGACGCTGGATGGATTAAAAACTGCATTTTAAATCTCTTTGCAGATGTATTTTACAAAAGAATTACTGTCAAAGATGGTGGCGGCAGCATCATGCCGAGACATTTTGCCACGTTGAAGAGAACTATGTTTGGTGGAGTCGTTGCAAGGCTTTCCAACCTAAACCATATTGACTGTGAAGCACAGTAGTGGCAGCATCATGCTTAGAGTTCTATAAGCTTATAAGAAAAATAAACAGCCCAAAAACAATGACATTTATACCCAAAACAGTGTATGTAAACTTCTGAACCAAACTCTAAATCCTGTTTTTGATAAAAAAGTTTAAGTTGAAAACTAAATACTGTTTCAAAGTGTTTACAAGTTATATGTACATAAAAGTGATCCCTTTTCTTCCCTCAGTAACCTCTATTAACTTGGTAAAAGTTTGATTTTCATTGCTAGAAATTTGAACTAGAAAAACATTTACAGCAGACAGAAGAAACATGTCAAATATTCCAAATACAGTTGATTTATCCACGCAGTGGCCACAGGAAATCTGCAGCCACTGCAGATTTCCTAACGAGGGGCTTCCTATGCATTCATGTTCTGATCTCTGCAGAAGACGTCAGTGCTGTGACTTTGTTTGCAGCTTCCTACTCTGATCCAGTGGCATGTGATGGATAAGTACATGCTAACTCCACTGATGTCTGCACAGAAAAACACATGTTGAACACAGATTCCTGTTCATGACGTGATGAGGCGGCAGTCGTAGTGACACTTCAATGATTCTGCACATGCACAGACTAGACGAAACAAAAACATGGCTCATGTTGCTTGAAATTAATCTGGAAACGTTACTTTAAAAAATATCACTTGGATGGATTGAAACTTAAGGCCAGCGTCTGTGTGTGGGAAAAGGTCAGTGGATGGATTTGGCTGAGCTTGAGATGGCATAAAATGTGGAAAAGTAGGTTCTTTAAAGTGTGAAGAACTTCCAATCAGAATATTATAAATAAATGTTTGAATATTTATACTTTATAACCCGCCCATAGTAGAAAGAGCAACATTTTTAACAAACAAAGGCAGTAGGAACTGAGATATCTGCGCTAATAAAGTGTGCCTGATTATCTTTCAGGGGTGCGCCAACAGATTTTATATAATCAGCCACTTGGTGAACCAATCCAAGTGTCTGTGTATTTCTGCTGGAATGCAGATTTCAGCAGATATTTTTCTCTGGCATGGCTGTTAGCTGTGGGCAGAGGAACAACAGACCCCGAGGGGAAGCCCATTTCCAGCTCCTTTTCCACTCTCCCTTCTGTTCAGAACAGCCACTGCAGACCCACAGACCACTGTCTAATAAGTCAGACTTGCCAAGGGAAGCTGTCAAGCAGCGAAACTACAGCTTGCATCGTTTGGTTTTCCTGGCAGCAGATAATGAGCAGAGAAGTGAGGTTAACTGATTCGAGCCACATGGCTGAAATCGTCCTCAAATTGACCGTGCATCTGCGATTCTGCCGCTTACAGGTGTCATCTGTTTGGCTCTCGCAGCTCACTCCTTATTTCTCAGCCGTCATGTGTCGCCCTGATTACAAAGATGGTGGCTGATGAAGTGCCTGATTTCGTATAGAAGAGGTCTATCCAGGTTTTGTTTGAAATAATTGGCATCTTTAACCAAAATTAAGCAAAACTTTATTGCAGCTTACGGAAAAGCAAAACGCCGTATGGAGAAACATTGGTAACACTTTGACGGGTTGTGAATAAGATGGTCATGACACCGTCATAAACATGACATAACACCTGTGATAAACATGAGTAAGTCTTCATGAATATTTATGACTGTTGTCATAATGTGTCGTTGGATAAATCATGACACTTTTAATACAAAGTTGACTTTATTCAAAATGTCTTCGTTTTGACAACTTGACATTAACCCAGAAATCAAATCATAATCTGACATAAATTTGTTATAAAAGTATTACTGATTGAACTTTAGCTTTAACATAACATAAAGCTACATAATTTTTAAAGGCAGCATCATCCTCGGGTCTGTTTAGTTAGAAAGTGGCAGAAGTGGAGGGAACCTTTTTTCTTGGTATATATATATATAATTTTCCCTTCTCACCCACCGCGGGTGGTGATTCTTCTTCCTCTTAGCTCGGGTCCTCTACCAGAGGCCTGGGAGCTTGAGGGTTCTGCGCAGGATCTTGGCTGTGCCTAGGACTGCACATTTCTGGACTGAGATGTCTGATGTTGTTCCTGGGATCTGTTGTAGCCACTGTTCCAGTTTGGGGGTGACTGCCCCGAGGGTCCCGATGACCACAGGCACCACTGTGGTCTTCACCTTCCAGGCCCTCTCCAGTTCCTCCCTTAGGCCCTGGTATTTCTCTAGTTTCTCATGCTCCTTTTTCCTGATGTTGCAGTCACTTGGTATTGCCACATCCACCACAACAGCTTTCCTCTGTTGTTTATCCACCACGACTATATATATATATTAAATGTAATCGAGGTGTGGTGCAAATTTTACAGCCAGAGGTTCTGGTGCACTTTGCACAAATGTTAACCTTGTTTTTTTTATATATTTCTTGTGTGAACCTTTATATCTTTTTCTACTGTTACACCTGACTTTCCCCTTCGCAGGACAATAAATTCTGTTCTATTTTATTTAAATCGGGTAGAAATTAAATAATTCAGCTGGCATATCTCTGTTGTAAATCTGTATTTCTGGAGGTTTTTGTATGTGGTGAATTGGAACGACGATGGAGAGGAAGGACTGGTGGAGTTAGGAACCTGTGTCTGTACTTGCTTTCCTTACTTGAGCCCTCCGGAGGGGACGGTGTGGCACTTCTTGTGCTCCAGCAGCTGCTCGGGCGTCTTCAGGAACTTGTGGCAAACGTCGCATTCAAACATCCGCGTGATCAGGTGGATCTGGAGGTGCCGTTCGTACATGCTGCGTGTCTTGCACACAAAGTTGCAGAAAACACACTCGAAGCCTGGAGAGAAAAGAATGACAGGACAAAATAAGTGAAGAAGTAAATCTAGTCTGATTAGATTCTGGATGTGATCTAGACTAGATCTTAGCAAGACTCCCTCCTGGAACAATCAAATGCAGCAAGAACAAAATGTCATGCAAATCCTATAATTCTGACACATCTGTGATTTTATTGATTCTTGTTCAATAAATCAATAAAAAGCTCCCAACTCTATTTTCAAATAGAAATAATATGAAATTAATTCATTCTTTAGGTTCTTTTATCGAGTTTGTTAATTCCATCAACAAACTCGATAAATAAGGCCTTTTATTTACCTTTCTACCCTGAAAACATAAACAAAATGCAAAAGCCACAACAAACGTTATGCTACAATATGCTAGCATAACTTCCCTTTTAGCATAATTACCCTTTCGGTAAAGGGTAATTATGGTTTATTTTTTTATTGATTTATTTTGTTAAAATTGGAGATCGGACAGAAAACAGCAAAAAATGCAGCATTGGTTCTGACGTTTATCTTGTAGTGCGGAAGTCACTACTGAAGGAAGAACACCAAAAAGTCAGAATGTTTAAAAATGAAGCAGGAGGAATCAGAAAAGATGGAGGACGTTATTTTCTACATCTGTCTATATTTTTCTGTAATTCATTCACAGATTATTCCCCCTTTAAAAAAAAAAGCCAGTTTGGGGTGACTCATTTAATACCAAGGAAATGTTTACAGATACCCTGCCTGTGGAGTATACATCTCGTTTCCTCCTGAGCTCTGATAATTTCATTTGGCATGTGTGAACTGGGTTTTAGTGGCTGATTGATCAGAAAAGTCCAATTCTGCCTCGGCCCTCCCCCTTTGCTTGTTCTCTGTCTCACTGGAGGAGCTTGAGCGGTTTGTGTCTTAGTTCCTGCTGCACATGTTGAAAAGCTGGTTGAAAACTTAGAACAAATATAACTAAAGCATAGATTAGACTGATTTTAAATGTTAATAAATATTATTATAAATGATAAAAAAAAAACATCAAATGTGATGTTAAGATTTTATAGACTATAAAATAAAACAGAGCATGTGTTTCCTGTTCCTAACCTTTGTCCGACTTGTCCTCAGTTCCTGATCCCGAGTGACTTCCGCAGCTCGCCTGGCTGCCCGCCGACGAGGGCGGAGCCAGCAGGTTCTTCAGTTCTTCGTTGCCGTGGGCAACGTCCCCGCCCTCCGAGCTGTTGAGCGAATCGCTGAGGGCCGAGAGAGACGATGAGGTGCTCTTGGTTTCGCTGAGGGGACTTCTTGAATTCAAACCTGGACAGAAGAAGGAAGGGAGTGAGAGTTAAAACTCAAGACGACAAAACTGTGAAATAATAACCACATAAAAATTCAAGCACTTTCAAGGATGTTTTCAAACTTTTCCAGCACTTTGGAGATGAGAATAATGCAAATGAACTAAAAAAAGTTAGTTTCAAATCCCTATTATGTTATGTAATTTAACACATTAATAAAATCTAGTGATGGTATTTTACCTTCTACAGCAGAGGTCAACTAAAATATAACTAAATTTTATGTTTTAAAATTTCACACCCACCTGACTGGTCCAAGAATAAAAATTTAACAAAAAAGTTGTTCAATTTCAATAACCTTTAATGTATAAAATATAAGTCATTGAGTCACTAGCAATAATAAATATTAATATCATTGACACAATCCAAACAAATTGTGTTAAGGTAAATGACCTTGGTGTTCAAATTACATCCTTAAACACAATACATAAAGAAAGTCACAAAAAATGTTTTTGACAAGTTTTCTGGCACTTAGACAGAAATAATTTTTCTGATTCCAACTGATCTAAAACAATAAAAGTTTATTTTGATTTCACTTCAGACAAAGTGGAAAAACAATGTCTGTCTTTATTAGATGCACGAAAATATTGGGTTTCATCTGTAAGTAACATTTTCCAGATTTAGGCTTTTAATCAAATGTTAGATTGCACTTTATTACAAAACTATGCACTTTCAATATTAAGCCCTTTCCTAACCTTGAAATTGAAACGTTTTCAAGGATTTCAAGCACCAGTATGAACCCTGAATATAAAATCCAGATCCAAAAATAAATCTGTGGGCTGCATACTGTGCAGAAAATCTATTTCTGGGCACTGCCATTGTTATCTGCATGCACACACACACACACACACACGCCCACGCACACACACACCTACACACACACGCCCCCCCCCACACGTTACCAATACACACATGCAGAATAAAAGCAGAATAAAAGCAGGCAGCCTGAACTGGGAGCCCTGCTGCCAGTCCAATCAAGATGCAGTGGGCTTTTATTGATCCTCTTCTCGGAGTCCACAATTCAGCAAGAAGAGAGGGGGAATTAGACGGAGGAGGGGCGGCAGCAGGGAGGGCCGGGGAGCGCGGGTCACGGCCGAAGGAGCTAAGATGGCGGGAGCATCTTGGGGCACAGCGCAACAAAGGGCATTCACTCAGGAGGGAGTGAATGGAGGCAGGAAGAAGCCTCCAAATGGTTGACCTCTCTCCTTAATACAGGCACACACCAATGTAGAAACGCAGCGGGTCTGCTCTTTCAGGCAGGGAAATTATTCTGGGATGGAGGATGAATGATTACCTTCCATCAAATCTATATATAGCAGGTCATTACAGCTTGGTCTTTGCCGCATTTTTAATAAACTCAACAAGCTTGCTTTACTGCATCCGCTTACCGTCTCTCATTGAGAAAGGAAATTACACCACTTTTTTTCCTTTTTTTTTTTTTTTTAGGTATCAGGAGATTAAAAATACTGCAGCTTCTTTTACCTGAAGTTTACAATAATACACAACAGGAAATGGAGAAGATTAAAGTGAAAAACTAAGAACACTCTGTGATTCAAGAGTTCCCTCTAGAGGGATCTCTTTACAAAATGCTATCAGATTTCAATCAGAATCAGATCTGCACTTGAACTAGGCCATTACAGTGCAAAAATAACAAATCTTACCAAGTGTTTTGTCTACTTTCCAGTGCAAATATCTCAGTACAGTTGAAATAAGATAAAACTAACTTGCAAGTAACGTTACAAGATATATGAAATGTACTAGTTCTATTGGCAGATTTATTATTCATCACATCTTGTTTAAGTGAAAAAATGGTGGAACTGATACTTTTCTTATCTATATTCAAGAATTGTTCACTGTTTTTCCAATTTTCCTGTTATAAACTTTAACATTGGCCATGCAACTGAAGCCTGAAGCATCTCAATGCTAGACATGTCTAACGTTAGCATCCAAAATTCACATTTCTAAAGTTCCATGAAGGACAAATGGTTCCTGAAACACTGGAAAGCTCCCCTTTGAGCTAATCTGACAGTTGAATAATATGAATAACGTTAGAAACAATAAATATATCTGTGTTGTTGAGCCTACTTATTCAATAATTTATCAGAAAAAAGGGTTTTTGAATTGAAAATTATGCTCATTTTGTTGATAGTTTTTGATAAAAATGTAATTAATTAATTAAAGCCCCTGTAATTAGCTCTCTTAAAAATTTTAATTCAGTCCCACCATTAGAAAAACCACATAAAAAGCAGATAACTAACCTACAAACGGCACAAAACAAAAATATAAAAGCAATCATTTAGCAGTACTGCTTTGTTTATGACAAAACCAATTTCTGGGATGTGATGAAACAGATGCAGCAGATGCTTCTTAAGCTCAGTAAACTCAGCTGCACCCTGACAGATGAATCTTCCCGAGGATGCAAAGACGTTTGCTTGTGCAGTTTAAGCTAATTAAAGTTTTTGTACATATAACGGCGGAGTCCATCTTGTTTGAGACAAAGATAAATGCCACAGCAGGCTGCGAGGTTTAAAAGTCGTCCCCAGAGCAGAACCCAGCCTGTCTTCTCAGGACCCGAGGCCTATCGATTCCTCCCCAACAGGCACGATAACGGCCAGCCTTCTCAGATAAACAAGGCCACCACGGACTGCCGAGGACCCCTCAGCTGTCTGGACACTCCCACCCAGCAACACCATCACCCACAACGAGGAGCAGAAAAAAAAAAGAGGAAAAAACATCTGCAATAAAACTGAACAAAGCTGTTTCAGACAAGAAAACGCGTATCGACAACCTGGGACTCAGGGCCGCGGCTCTAAAAGTGTGAGGACGGTCGATCGGACCGGGCTTGTTTGTGTCTTCCTCCCCGTCCTCTGAACTGACCTCTGACCCCGCGTTTTTAAACTCCTGCATCACAACGTTTCTGCTAACAATTCCAGCTTCTTTCACACAGAAATGAAAAACACGATCTGACCTTGAAAGATGATTACAGAGCTGAAAAAGTATTCACTCTTCATGTTTCGCCACAATTGCAAAACAGACACAAAGTAGTGCATAGGATTCAAATCTAGCCTTTGACTAGGCCTTTCTAACACATAAAAACATTGCACTGTAGCTTACAACTAGGGTTGGACATTAATTATGTCATTTATAAAAATTTGGACTTATTATAGTCACGATAAATTCCAGTTAATGTTTAAAATCCCCTAAAACTCTTTGTATTGCTGAGATTATTTTTATAATCTTCTTCAGCTTTTTCAATAAGTGTATCAATAAATGCCAATACATTTAAAAATATGGTTAAAGGCAGTTTCAAAAGTGAAACTGTGAAAAACTTCTCAAACAAAAAACATGTTTTGTGAGGAACATACACAATATGTACACAACATCTGAACCTATATTTTCTTACAGATTTCATTTTCTCAAATCACTTTCTTTTATTTTTCAGTGTTTTTGTTACAAAAGACTTTTTCACATTTTATTTATTTATTTTTTTCAAATTAAAATTTTTAAAAATATTTTCTTTACTTGCAATAATATTAGAACAAAATTCTCCCCATAATCAGCCTGGTATTTTGTTTTATAACTAAACTCTGCTTTATGGTTTGCATTTGCGAATAAGATGATTTCTGAAGGTAATTGGTTACAATTGATTTATTTTAGGGGAATCAAATGCATGCCACACTTTTCAGATTTTTATTGGTAAAACTTTTGTTCTTCCCCCTAATTATAACCTAATGTGTATGATGACCTATCACATAAAATCCCAAATGTTGAATTATCTGCATTGTTTAAATTCAAAGCCCGAATATTGTAGCACCAGATCAAAATTATCGTCCAAACAAGTTTCCACCCACTCTTAAGTGTGAGAAGTTTTCCAAAATAACTCTTTTCAAGAATCAGAATTAGCAATAAAACATCTTAATTAGATTTTTTCACCTCAACATCTGACAGGACAACCAAAGCCGGTGTCTTTTCTCCGACAGCTGTCATTACCTGCGTGTCCGGTGCTGATGTGGCTCTTCATGTCGCTCTCCTCCATACAGACGTAGTCACAGACGCTGCAGCAGAGCGAGAACATCCACTGCTCCTTGTCCACATGAAGCGACATGTGGCTGACAAACTGGGCATTCAGCTCCGTCTGGAAACCGCACACATGGCAGCTGGACAGGGAACAGACAGCAGAGAGAGGAGGGAGGAAAAATGGTGAGAATGAGAAGAGGGAGACAGTCAGATTCAGTGTTACATTTGCCTGCATAAATTACCAAATGTATGGTGTCTCCACATTCATTTTAGTTTGAATAAGATTATCTGAAAATGACTAGAAAAATGAGTTTCTAATGTTGAAACACGGAGGAAATTTCTAGAGAGAATGATTTAATAAAAAGAGAATCAGTCCGGGCGAGTATCAGATAAAATGTTAAACCAGATGGGAACTGGTTTGGTTTCATATGATGAAACGGGTCAGTTTGTGTCAATCAAAAAAATTAAAACCAGTCTGGATTTGCTGCACAAGAGAGAGAGAAAAGCAGCTCATGTAGAGTCAGAAGTTTAACTTTCAATCGTTGGTTTGAGTCGTTCTGGAGTGATTACGCCACAGACATCTTTAGTGTGTTTTAAAAACATTACCCAAACCAAATGTTTGCATTTATTCTGGATTTTCAGTCAAAATAGTTTATCCTACACGTTGTAACTCATATTATTCAAGTATTTTTAAATAACCATTGTGGGTGGCGATGCTATGGGCAGGAATGATCCCCAGTAGCAGTCAGTCTTCCAACTCACGTCCAGTGGTTGTCTTGACAAATTATCAGTTCACTTTCCAAACAGTAGAGATGATATTTCACACTAACATGTCTTTGGATGACATCATCAGTTAGCACTGCTAATCCGCTTCATTTGCTTTTGCTGCTCCTCTTTAGATTGCTGTCTGACTGTGTTGTCAGAGAGACGTTGGAGTTGGGGATACAATCCTTGCCCATACTCAAAATCAGAATGATCCAAATTTGACCCAGTAGCACAAGTGTAGACATTTTATTTTTCTTTAGTGAACAGCTAAACACGTGTGAATCAGATATTCTTCTGGAAACATAAATGTATGATTACACAAGTTCATCATCCAAAATGTTAGATATAAAATCTAAATTTGACAATTTTCCTCTGTATTTATTACACAATGTGAAACTGACTCACAAAAGTAGGTTACACGATCTATAATGTATACATCAATCTGTGTAAAACCTCAGTGTTGTCACCTCCTGAGTGTGTGTGCTGTGTGTGAAGCCTACCTGTAGTAGTACGGGCAGTTCTTGCGCTCTGTGGAGTCGGCGGTGACGGCGCTGACGATCTGCTCGGCGTCCGTTTGGACCAGCTTCACAGAGTGGATGGTCAGGTGCTGATTGAGGTTTGCTCTGCACTTGGCTGCGTAAGGACACAGGTGACACTTGTATTTCCTCTCCTCTGCAACACACACACACACACACACACACACACACACCGCCTCATTTTAAACTTCACCCTGGATCAAACTTTTAAACCTGATCAATCAATTCCTGACATGGCCCAATTTACAGGAAGATAAAAAACACATAAATATAGATTTGATGCCCAGAACATGCACCATTTTTTCCTCACCATCTGAAGTTATAATAAACAAAACCTTTCCTGTTTTAGGTCACTTAGAATTTCCAGATTTATTTCCATTTACTAAATGCCACAACATGTCAGGGATTAATTTATTAATGTTTTTCATACCTTTCCTCTGATATGATAGGCTACCGTAAGACTTGGGTCAAATCTTTTGCATTTCCTCCATCAAGCTTCTCACTGTAGTTTACTGGAGTTCTGGTCCATTCTTCCAGACAGAACCAGTGGAACTGGGCCAGATCTGTAGCCGCCTCACTCACACACACCGTTCCTGATCTTCCCCCGGCTTCTCTCTTAGGATTGAGATCAGGGCTTTGTGATGGCAATGACAAAACATTGACTTTGTTTTAATATTTACACATAATGTTCTTTCCTCACTCCATAAAGTGCACCAGTTCCTCCTGCAGCAAAATAGCCCCACAACATGATGCTGCCACATCCAAACTTCACATTTGGGATGGTACAATCTGACATTGTATGTTTCTTATGGAATAAATGCTTCCTCTTTGCTGAGTGGCCTGTCAGGACATGTTGGTACAACTTTCACTGTTGATGATGACTGTATCTTACCAGCTTCAGCTGCATCTTTTCAGGTTTTTGGCTTTAGTTCTGGGCTCAATCTGCACATTTTGGACCAGAATCTGTCTCCTTCCTGAGCGCTCTGATGATCGGACATTCCCCTCATGTCTGAACTTTAGAAAAAGAACGCAGCATCTTCAAACATCTTGAAATGATTTCCAAGGATGAACCAGACTGCTGCAGCTTCACGATTCTGTCCTCTTCTTGACTTTCTCATCGTGTCAAATCAGAAAGCAGGCAGTTCCAGGTGTGGGCTTGAAATGGATCAAATTATCTAAAATGTGTCAATTGACCTATCAGAAGTTTCCAAAGCCATGACGTCATCATATAGGGCCTTCCCTTGTTGCTTAAAAGGACAGTAATCATTCCTTATGTAAACTTTTGATCTTGTAGACATTAAAAAACAAATCTCTGAAATATTATTTCATTATTGTGGCATTTAGCAAGTAGAAAAAGTTTTGGTGATTCTAACTACAACCTAAAACAAGAGAGGTTTGGTCTGATTTCACTTCAAAATAGTTAGGAAAAAAGATGATGGTGTCATTTTATTCGATGTATGTAAACTTTGGGATAAGCAGTAAGGAAGAAATGCAGAAAAACACATTTCCTTTTTATGCAAAAACAAATTAGCATAACAACAAGTCTACTCCCCCCCTCAACAAAAAAACAAAAACTAACTCTCAACCCATTTGCCCCAAGGACATGAAGCCAGGCAACCTTTATGTCGCCGGGGAAACCAAAAAGACCATCACAGTGACATATGCCCCTGCTTCTGCTCTCTGTGGTGTGGCCAAGCTGTTCGCAGCCAACACTCTCAGATGGTGTGTGTGTGTGTGTGTGTGTGTGTATTCTAAATGTGTGAGCATGTTCGGTTGTTTGGGGGGCATTTGGTACACAAGTCTCATCTTGTGAGCTGTGGTGTCCCAAAAAGGCTCCATTTATCTGGAGTCCAGAGGAAATGTGGCTTTAAATAAAACTGGGAAGGTGGGATTATTATTAGATTCTTGTAACTAACGAGGACAGAGAACGGGACAGTGGAAGACGGGGATGGGGTTGAACGGATCAATGGAGAAAACGCAGCATAATCAGGTCACCAGGGAGTGAGGAAGCCTCCCAAGCCTCTACGTGTGTGTGGGCGTGTGTGTGTGTGTGTGTAGGACAGAGAAACGGATTGAGAAGACCAGTCGGACCGTAAGTGTGTGCAGCATCCTTCAAGCGGGGTAATTAGACGGCAGTTTTCCCAGAGAGACTAATCATGGTAGTAATCTTTTTCGAGGAAGGGTAATCTAGTCCGGTCAACCTTATCTGTTTACAGCGGCGCCACAAACAACATCTATGCATTAAAGGAAATAAGAGGAGTCAGGCTGCAAATAATGATTATTTTATCAATTATTCTAACAATTAATCGTTTAGTCTGACGATTAATCAATTAGTCTGATGATTAATCGAATATAAAATTGGCACATTTTGCAAATTTTATTTAACCATTTAAGGTTTCAATATACAATATTAGAAATACATTAAAAACACTATCAAATAATTTGAATCATTTGTAAATAAGAAATACACATTTTATTAAGTACAACGTAAAAAGTTTCCTTTAGTGAACACTTGATCAAATGTAGCAAAGGATGCATCTGCAGCTAAGAAACTATCAACAAAGTTTATGACAAACCTGCTGATTATTTTTTGGATTATTAATAACTGATTAGCAAAGGGTGCTTCGATTTTTTTAATATTTACAGAATTTGAATCAGGTGAAGTTAAATCTATGATACTTGAGTTCTGGGTAAAACAGATTCACTAACAATATATATATTTTTTAAAGAAAAATATTTACGTTTTTTACACTTAATTACTGCTCTTATTGTGTTGTACATTCAGCAAAATGGCATTTTTAGTCTGGACACTTTAACGATTAATCGATTCCTAAATTAGTTGGCCATTATTTGAAAAATAATAATTAATCTGTTTAATCGTTTCAGCCCTATAAAGGAGACCAAGCTTCTGTGTGTGAGCATGTGGTTTACCTGTGTGGAGCGAGAGATGTCTGGACAGGGTCTGCTGCCTGCCGAACACTTTCCCGCAGACGGGACAGGGGAAGAGCTGCTCGTGTAGCTTCCACTGGGCGAGGCCGTTTCCTGGCTCGCCGTCCTTCTCAGAATCTGAAATAAAGACACATTCCCATCACTCACTGCGTTCGCACACACCTCCTTGAAATGTTGCACGTTTTTGTCACATTACAAGTTTAAAGGTATTTATCAGATTTCATGTTATGAAACAAAGCTAAAGTAGCACATAACTATAAGGAAAATTTTCACTTAAAAGTGACCTTTTATGCTTCCTTGAACAGGTTAGGATACGTCTCCAGGCGACATAAAAACATATTCATTACATTTTTTGCACAAAGTCATTCTCAGATAATGAGATTTTAGTCTCCTCAGTTCTGCCTATGAGCCGTTTTAGGGACTCTTGTCACTTTAAATGTGGAAATGGCAGCAAACTACTGCACAATTATGTAACTGTACATCTTTGAAAAGCAGAAGTGAAGTCTCCTGCACAACCATCAAGAATGCAGCAAGTGGTTTCTGAATGGTAAGTCAACATCAAAACAATTGTCTTTTCCAACAGCCACTGTTCAGTGCATACAGCGGTAAAACCAACTGACCAAAAGTACTGGAACTCAGCCAAGTTTGCTAGGTGACAGCTAGGGAGGTTTTTGAAAATTGCACATTTTCCAGACACCTAAAAACATTAGCTTATTGGCAAAAATGGCTGGGTGGCTTATTTAAGCACTTGAGCTCTTTTTAGAAGCCTTTGAGACCAAAATTGAATTACAAAAACATGCAAAATGTGACTTTCACTTCTCGTTCAACCGTGAACTCAAAACTCTGAAAGCTGCCTGCCGCCGTCTAAACGACGCTCCTTATCTAACCTACAGGAGGGATGCAGCTTAAACACATTCTTAATGTCAACATCAAACAGGAGTCCTTTACTCTGAAGCCTCTGATGGTAAGTACACCTCTGCAGCTCCTTTTCACCATATGCCAACTCAAAAACAGATATGGTGCTTTTAAAGAGCTGAAGTAAAGAAAACATGCAGTATTTTTCTCCATTGTGCTGTGCAACTACCACAGTGTAAATTAAGACTTTATTCCCAGAGAGCATTGTTCAGGCTGCACAGTTTGGCCTTGAGCTACGCCTGTGTGAGATTATGGAAGAAAACCTGTGTGTGTTCCACTGGTGACAAATGATGTGGTATTTATACAGCTCTGAAAACTTTGGGAAGAGAAAGCAAATATCTTTTTCTTTTTTTTCCAGGCATGTAGGGGGAAGACTTTGTGGCGAGTCCCTAAAGAACAGATGGTGGTGTGAGAAGACGTTCAGCTGCTGTTGCACTGACTCAAGCAACCTTGAGCATTTTTCCCCTCTGTGTCACGATATTAACTTCCTCTTTGACCCCCAAAATGCAAACCAGCTTTGTCGTGCTGTGTGCAGTTTGGATCGTTGCTTTCATTTGTGTCAAAGCAGCTTTTAAAACAACAAAGCAAGAAAAAAAAAAAAAAATTCACGTAATCTTTTGATTTTCTTTCAGTAAAAACAATCAAGAGAGATTATACTTTACTGCCCTGCTTTTATTTCTTATTTTTATTATGTTTTCCATTCAAAATAAATGATTTGAAGCTGAAGTTTTAAATCCTTTGCAACCTTACATCTTATCTTTAAAATGTCATGTTTAGAAATATCTATTTTCAAAGCAATCAGATATGCTTAATTACTTATAAACATGTAGAATCTCATTGTACAGAGAAAGATTCCTGACCATCACCTTTGTTCAGCTCACCCACCGTTTATCTACAGGATTAAAGCCTCAGGACTCAGATGGCCGTGACTGAAGGTTGATTCTGTCTGCGTTTGAATCCTTATCCTTCTGAAAGGTTCATAACGACTCATTTTATATTTTAACAGGTCATCATGGTACATGAAGGCATGTACTCTAAAAGGTTTCACAGTCTTTGGATAAGAAACAGGCACCATATTTATGAGAGGACTAAATACACGAGGTATTTGTCCACATTTTCATTGTTTGTTTTACACTTGAATCTCCAGGAGAGTTTTTTGTCAAAAAGTTAAATCTTTCATAAAGCAAGTCAACATCAATGGAGGCATGGAGAAGAAATCATTAGAGTCAGAGTGAAGCATAATACCAGGAATCCAGACTAACTTTTTCTGGTTGCACTGGCAAGTCAGGAACATCCAAACGTTTGACAGGAATTGGATTTAACATTTCAATTTCACTGGTTCACTTGTTCAATATTGAGGCAATATAGACTTGGAAATTATTATTTAATAATCTAATCAAGTTCTTTATTTAAAGCAAAACCGGGAACTTACTGAAAAAGTGTTGTAGTGCTTATAGGGCTGAATCGATTAATAGGATTATTCTTGATGAATCGATTATTTGAGATAATCGTCAACTAATTTAATAATTGATTAATAATCAACCAGAGTATGCCAATTGCTGAAAGAACACACTCCAAGCAGATAAGCCAAAAAAGAAATGCATTATACATAAGAAAGCTTTTGCTTGTAAACATGTTCAACCCAGAACTCCTTAATTGACCTAGTTTTAGCTTCACCTGGTTCAAATTCAGTAAAAAAAAATAAAAAAATCTCCTATGAAGCACCGTTAGTGTCCAGTTATTAATCGGTCAACAGATCGGCCCTTCACTGTACTGATCAAGTCCAGCAGAAAGGTCTGAGCTTTTCATAATTTGATGCAGTTTTTTAGAAATGATCAACTGTTCACTAAAAGAATTGAAGAAATACAATTTAAATTCTCTTGTTTAAAAAAAGAATGCAATTATGTTTATTTGTATTTTTTGTGCATTTTTAATATTGCATAAAAAGGCTTAAATGGTTAAATGTAAAACCTGCAGAATGTGCCATTTTTTAAAATCTGATTAATCATTAGAATATTCAATGATTAATGACTATAAGAGTAGTTTAAATTTGACCTTAAAAACATCTCAAGATGAATGAATTAAGTTCTGATGCATTTGACCAATATTTGTTTTAATTCTTCTGTGCACATCTTTGCCAGTAAAGGTTCTAGAGAGAGGGTTATGCAAATACACAAACTTAGAGAGAAAGTAGTGACATGTGTGATTATTCTATTTCATTATCTGACTTCCTGCATGAGATACAATCTGACTGAAGTGAGTTGATTTCCGGCACAGCTTTTAGTCCAAACTTGTTGCTGAAGCCGAAGAGAATTAGGTGTCTTGATTCGGAGGAGAAGCAGGAGGAAGGGTCGGTCACTCGAGGGTCTCAGAAGTCAGACTGCAAGGACCCAAAGCCATGACCCAGCAAATACACTCATGATTAAGCCAATTAAAGTGGATGGCCTTGAAGTGGTTAACGCCTTAATTAGTGTTGTTAGAGCTGAGAGGAGAGATGCAAACAAGAAATGAAGGAGCGAGCTAAATCCAGACTGGAAGAGGGGAAACTGTGAGCATCACATGAACCCTGAAGAAATCAATTCAGTTTAAACTGAAACACTTCTTTACAGAGGGCTGAGACTGCCAAAATTAGGACTAAATATATGTAAAGATAACAAAAATGTGAAAAAACAATTTTAATTAGGACATTTGAATCCATCATTTAAATTTCTTGGTAGTAATTTATTTTCACTTGTTTTATTTAATCATTTTGCAGTTTAATTTTAAGTCTATATGGGGGACTGACACTGCCAAAATTAGCAAAAAATATATTTCAAATTTACTCTGGAAAAAACAAATTGGCAATATTTTTAATTCAGACATTTGATTGACAAGTGAAAATTGACTTATCATTTAAATTTCTCTAAGAATTAATTTCATTAACATAAACATTTTTATGCGATATAATGTTGACTTTTGATAGATTGTTTTTGTTTTGTTATCAACATATTCATTATTCTGCTTATTTCTATATTTATTTAAATTTTTTATTTAATAATTCCAAATGTATTTCTTATCAATTAACATTTAAAGATCATATTTTATTCTAATAATTTAAAAATAAATTTTTAGAGGTTAATTAATTGGAGTGGGATATTTAGAGTTAATTCTTTTATTGATTTCTGTAATGTTTTCAATTAGGCAGTGTTTATTTTTTATTCCTTTTGCTCCATCTGAGGTTGTATGAATTTAAAATTGACACGGTTTGGTACATTTTAAGATAAAAAAGTTTTTAAAAAAAACATTGGGTGATCCCAGGTCCTGTACCAAGGTTTTCAGGTAAGTATATAAGATTGGAACTGTTATTTCCTTTCATTTCATTATATCTGACCAATGCTCCAATATTTGGATAAAGAAGAAATAAAAAAGTCAGGAAATCCAACATCTGCAAAGCAGAACAGAGGTGATAAAGCAGAAAGCAGCAGAGGCTGGATGTAAGGCTTAAACTCACAGGGGAAAGGCCTCGACGAATTAACTTTCAGGACACTGTTGACACCCAGAAGCCAATCAGATTTTCATTAACTGGCAGAGGGACAGAGGAAACTGGCACAAGCTAATTAACCTCTGGATCCCTCCCTGTCAAAGACACACCAAGGGAAGCTGAGAGATGCCAGGGATGAGGGGGAGTCGGGCGGGGCGAGTGGACGCTACAGGCTTCAGAAAGGCCAACTCAAATAGAGGGCCCTATCCTCAGTTTACTTAAAAAAAAGCTCCAAAAATGTGCAAATACAGTTTGTGTGTGTGGATTCAGAACATCACTGTATTATGAAGTACGTCAGAGCTAGATCTGGGATTTAGGGACATCTGTCTAAAACTTACCCAACTTTGAAGGAGTGTTTTTAAATTTGAGCCTCTGGATTAATGAATGCTTACCTGTTAGTGACATCAACATGATATATTTCATAAAAATCTGCTTTTATTTTTACCTTTAAAAAAGTGTCTTAAACATTTTGTAAAGGTCAAAACTCTAATAAATCTAATCTACATACATATAAATACATTTTCTGCACATTTTACTCCAAATCAAAACATAAAGATGTGTAGCAATCATTTACTCTGCAGAAAGTTAGAAAAAGTGAATATTATTGTCGATGTTGAGTTGCTAGCCTTCAGTCAGAGGCCTCATTAAATCTGGTAAAGACTGACAGCTACTGGAGCTCCCTCCTGCTTACAGCATCACCACCCACAGCCACTCTTTAAAGATACTTGGACGAAATACGACAATATTTAATTTTTCTGTAGAGTAAACAAAGAATTTATTTATTTTCTCCCCTCCAGGGGGTCTTTTGTGGGCTGTAGTGTCCCTTATATGAAAGTAGGCTGACAGGAAAGGGGGAAGGAGAGGGAGAAGACATGCGGCACCACACGTCACCACGGCACGCCCCAAACAAAGTATTTTTAAGTTAAACTGACCCGACATGCTGCTTTATCATTATTATTATCCCATTTTAAGTATTTCAATGCCTCCAAATGAGCAGATTAACCCTAGGCACGTCTCTATATTGTGAAAAACATCCCCATATCATGATACCTCTCCCACCGTGCTTGACAGTCTACTGTAACTTCCTTTTAGGTTCATCTGATGAACAGTTTCAACAGTTTCACACAAACCAAACACTAATTTAACAAAAATTCCCCACATTTAAATAACTTTGCTGAAAGGATAAAATATAAGACAAAGTTTATTTCAGTTACACAGATCAATAAGTTATTCAGCAATTAGGAATAATAAATATTCATTACATTGAAACAATCCAGATCAGTTGTGAAAAGGTAAAAGACTTCCTGTTCAAATTACATGCTAAAGCACAATATACCAAAAAAAGGTTACAAAATAATCTCTAAACATGTTCTGGCATTTATCAAATAGAAATAATTTTGGTAATTCTAACTGACTTAAAACAAGAAAAGTTTAGTCTGATTTAATTTCAAACAGTGACAAATTTTTTTCTGGTTTGATATCTGGTTCCCACTGTAAATAACTTTTTACAAATTTCGGAATTCAGCTATTCATTACAAAACTATGTAGTTTGAACATCAAACACTTTCAAATGACTTTATAAAACTAAGCGTTTTCAATTAGCCTTGAAAACGGCTAATTGAAATTCAAGCATTTTCAAGGAATCCAAGAACCAGTATGAATCCTCTTTGCAGGTTTTTTAATCTCTCGTCTCTTTTAAACATAAGATTGAGCTGGTGAATGATTTGCCGTTTCCAAGTATAATTTCTACAGAAACACATTGATTGATCTGGTTAATGATGTTTGACTGCTGTGATTTTGAGCACTACGCAGTAACATTTCCTCACCGTGGAACGGCACCCTGGTGGAGGAACTGGCCTCTGCGGGGGACGAGCTCTTGGAGCGCGAGTTAAAGGGTGATTGTCTGAAGCACTCGTCCAGGAATGAACTGGAACAGAGAGAAACAGCGCCGATGTTACCAACACTTACACAGCCACTAAAAAACACCCACAGGTTTCAATCGCACTCCAACTATCACTGACCATTTAAAAAGCACAAATAAAAACAGAGTATTTATAGAGAAACTGACCTACCTATTTATTCCCACCATGTTACTGTCTTTGTGGTTGTTGGCTTTGCTTACTTTTTCTGGAAAGAAGAGAATACAAATTCATCAGTGGAGTCAATGTAACATTATTCATACTACATACATCTGTTTCTTTGTGTTTTCACGGCAGATGTCAGATGACAACTCAGACTTTAAATTTAAAGGGAAAATCTGCAGCAGCTGTGAGAGGATTCAGACTCTTTCAAGTTTATGTCAGCTGCTGTCAACAGATCTTTACTAAAAACATGACAAACGTGATAAAAGTGATCAAGCCGCGCTTCATTCTTTACATTTCTCAGTTCTTGTGTTCATCCTTAAAAATAAGCCAGTTTTTATTTTTAAGATTTTTTTCAAAACCAATATTTCGCCAGACTTCCTGAAGGTCTTTTCAAGTTTTTCCTTCAGGTGTTTTTCACTCCTTTCAGTCCAGTCCTTGTAGCTGACCCTGACTGCATACCATCTGCTGTGAGCTTTTAAAAAAGTGAGCAAAGTGGATTTATTTGTGGACAAATAAAGATGTGTCAAAAATTAACAGTCTTTCTGTTTTCACCAAACAGCATAAAACCTGAGAGATAAAACCTCCTCAGTTTATCGCATGCAAAGTTTTTCTGCTAACAGCTTTTCATAAAATTCATACCAGATTCAAAATCTTTTCACCTAACTGGTGCTGATCTACATTTGTTCTGTCAAAATGTTACATTTGATTATTTCTATCGATTCAGGAAAATAAATGAAAACTGGTTTGTGACAAGCTGCTGCTGAAAGATCTGATTTAAAGTTGGTTCCTTACTTGGCAGGTTTTTAGGAGGATTCTTAAGCCTAAAAAAGGTTCAACATGTGCAGGATTCAAATAGAAACAAAAAACGAATTCTGAATTCAAGTTTGGGCTCCGAGCAAAACCGGCCAGCAAATGGCCTCCATCTGCAGTTTGGACACTCCTGCATGAATTAAATTTAAAATGATATTGTTGATTCGGTTTGTGTTTCAACAGATGCTGTTAGTTTGAAAACCGTGACAATTATTGCAGCCATTTAATCCAGAAACATTGGTCCAACCTCAGCTTGGCGATTCTTCACTGAACACAGATCTGTTAGAAAAGTTTGTGATCTGTAAAGTCTTTACTTTATTCAGTGGAAACACATGATAATTTCACAGCAGTTTTGGCATTATGGCCACACTAGAGACGCACTAAAAGGAGTCAAACCAGGACTGAAGTCGACTATTTAAAACTCAGTTATGATTAAAGTATCTGAAATATTTAACATTTCATTTATGGCATTTTTTTGGTCCAGCAGTTCTTCTTTCATTTTCCTAACTTGCAAAAAAAGATTTTTTTTTTTTTTTTTGCTGACTCAGCTTAGCTTAGTGCTGTTAAGATTAATGGCTTTGACGTGGCTGCACATTGTGATTGATTCATCCATCAACTGCTGACATGAGTAAAGACACCATAAGTAACACGCCTAATATTACTTCTCTCACAAAAAATAATTGGAAGGGTTTCAACAACAGAGTACCTGCAAAAATATTCACACCTTTGAAGTTATTCATATTTTATTACATTCCAACCACAAAAAAACCCATGATTTTTATTGAGATTTAATGTGACAAACCAACACAAAGTAGTTAATAATTGTGAAAGTGAATAGCTTTCAAAGGTTTTTACACATAAAAATGTGAAGTGAAAATTCTGGAAGATAGCCAGAATTGACTGAAAGATGGATGGAGTTAAATAAGGTTCATTCCTGGAGGAAATCTCATTAACAGTCTGTAAAACGAGGCTGTAAAAGATCAAATGGTTAAGATCGAAACAGAATTGTGTGTCAGAATGGTCCAGTCAAATTTCAGACCAAAATCCAATTGAGAAAATATTATGTTGGGATTTTATGTGATTTTATCTTGGGATGTTCATTGGACAGATTTCAAAGTTTAATGCAATTAATTGCTTTCTATCTGGCCGGGACATTTGAATTTGCGTGTTTCTGGTGCACCCATAAATCTGATTCATAAATGACATCGGCAAGCAACAGCAATGCATGACCAAGCTGCTTCTCTTAGTCTGGCGATAAAATTTTATTTAAAAAAACTATCTGATGGGCTGCACAGTGGTGCAGTTGGTAGAGCTGTTGCCTTGTAGCAAGAAGGTCCTGGGTTCGATTCCCGGCCCGGGGTCTTTCTGCATGGAGTTTGCATGTTCTCCCTGTGCATGGTGGGTTCTCTCCGGGTTCTCCGGGTTCCTCCCACAGTCCAAAAACATGACTGTCAGGTTAATTGGTCTCTCTAAATTCTCCCTAGGTGTGAGTGTGTGTGTGAATGGTTGTGTGTCCTGTATGTCTCTGTGTTGCCCTGCGACAGGCTGGCGACCTGTCCAGGGTGAACCCGCCTCTCGCCTGGAACGTAGCTGGAGAGGAACCAGCAACCCTCCCGACCCCATTAGGGACAAGGGTGAACAGAAAATGGATGGATGGATGGAAAACTATCTGATGGGAAGCTGGAAAAGACTATTGTTGTGTTCAAATAATGCTAAAAGTTTCGAAAACACAGAGACTTGAGGTTTCGGCAACTTTTCAACTGTGGTGTGAAAAAAAAGGAAGTGAAAGCAGCCAGAACCAGAGCTCAGAGCGTGTAGTTCCCCGTGTTCAGAAGTAAAGGCCACTCCACTAAATGAGTGAAAGCGAAGACTTACGTGTGAGTTTCAAGGCGATGTACTGAAGTGAATTTCAAAGCTGCAATCATCTCAGTGTTCACAACGACCTTGCTGCTGATGCGTCTCTGAGGTCCTACTGCTCTGGGTAATTCATATTGATTGCTCATTGTGTGACAGCAGCCCACTCTGTTCCAGCCCCCCCTCGACGTTCAAAACAACTTCGGAGAGGGTGGCGGTCGCTGCTGCCAGGGCCGACGATGCCCCGGCCTCCCTGGGTGGGCAAGATGTATAACCCCCCCACCACCACCCTCACCCTTCACCCCGCTGCCGCCTTTTCAAAACGCCACTACCACCCCCGAACCCGAAACGCCCCGCTCCGTCACACCGTTCGCCAAGGACAGAGGTCTCTTTTCACGTTGCCATGGAGATGCCGCACAGGAGAAATGTAAAGGGGAGGGAGAGAGGGGAAGTGATGAGGAAGGGGTGGCAGGGTGGAGAAGAGGAGGGGGGGGGACATGTGCAGCCAAGTGTGCTTGAGCCGGCATGTCTGAAAACAAGTCAGGGGAGAGAAGAGAGAGAGAGAAAGAATGAGAGAGAGAGAGAAAGAACGAGAGAGAGAGAGAAAGAACGAGAGAGAGAGAGAAAGAACGAGAGAGAGAGAGAAAGAACGAGAGAGACAGAGAAAGAACGAGAGAGACAGAGGAGAGCGGGAATTTGTGCAGACGCCGATTCCCGCGGGGCTTGGTGTGAGCGTGTAAAGGTGTGCGTAAAAGACGATGTGGGAAAGAAAAATTGTCAATGTGTGAATATGTGTAAAAACAAACAAACAAAAAAAAGCTGGATTTAAGCAACGGAAAGCAGAAGACGTTGGATAGACGCTCGGCCACACATCAACTTATTTTTTCTCTCTCTAAGGGACGATAAATACACCCCAACTCTTATACTCTCCAGAGTAGAGAGGCACCAATTCAATGTTAAATAGCTGTATTGGTCCCCATATTGAAAAACATTCTGTATTGGGTATCAGTGACAATGTGCCCGATCCATAAGGGCAAATCCAGTCAGTCTAATTTTATGCTTTGTGCTCTGAGTGAGGTTATGCTTTATTTATTTATTTAGTTTGTTATAGCTTATTTTTAGATGTTTGATATGCAGTCAAGCTATTAT
This sequence comes from Gambusia affinis, assembly GCF_019740435.1. Classification (NCBI taxonomy): domain Eukaryota; kingdom Metazoa; phylum Chordata; class Actinopteri; order Cyprinodontiformes; family Poeciliidae; genus Gambusia; species Gambusia affinis. Next base: position 3,860,916 of record NC_057871.1, read on the forward strand.
TTTTATGAGTTTTTGTTTATAATTTATTTTACATTGGGTGCTATACTCCTAATTGAACTGACTAAACAAATTAAATGTGCTTTTACATGTTTTTACCAAGCTTGTAAAGGTATGGAGTATCTACGGTTCCTGTAGTGGTGCATAGTTATCAAACAAACTTATAATTCAAACTTGTAATCAGTATATTTATATCTGTGACATTTTTAAGTCAATTCAGGACTGTTCCTCTGTATCGATAATGGAAAAAGTAAATGAGTGTATCATTACTCTGGAGCACAAATTTGTACAAATTTTGATCTGTTGCCCTGAAGACGACAAAAGTAGTTCCTCCCCTCATTTCAAATTGACTTGGATCTTACTAAATGTCTCAAATGATTATATGTTGACAGACCGTCTATCAGATGAAGGGAACTTTTTCCATCAGATTTGCATTTTGTTCTTTAATCTCAGAATTATCCAATTCTGTCTTCATCGATGTCCAAATCTAAATAAATGACTGCAGATTCTTGGGTGTATGTCAATTATCTCATTACCATATGCAAATAATCACATAACTGTTTATTCTTTGTTGGAAGATTTGCAAACTTAGCCTTTATCCTCTCTGAAAGTCTGTGCCGTATTTACTTGGTAGATTTGAGTTTGAAGACTAGATTTGGTCTCATTCAATATTCTGGGATTAAAGTCAGATATTTTCTTCCCTCTTGATGTGTGTGTGGATGATGTGTGACAGTGTTTGTGTCCTGAGAGGGAGCGTACCTGACAGTTTAAACAGCAGCTCTGAAGCCATTTTGACCGATATGTCTTGGGAGAAGAGGTCTTTCTGGGGGCAGGCCAACGTCTCTGGGAGGTTGCTCATTGGCTCGTTCTTCTCACTCGCCCCTAAAGTGCTGAAGGTCAGCAGGTGGGAGGCAGGCGGGGTAAGTTCTGCAGGAGGCGGGTCCACCTCCATGGGCTCGGCCTTTACCTTCACCTTATGGTACTGGGCATCTTTGCTGTTCTCTAGAGAGAAGACAGCAACACCTGGTCAGAACAATATTCATTTAAATCCTGGTCTTTCTGAAAAGCTCGTCATTCTCAAATATAAATGACAACAATCAAACTTTCAGCTTCTTATGGATTTTAAAATGAATGCAGCTTCTGTTTTTGGCTCCTGAACACAATGAAATGATTCTGAAAACACACTTTTATGAAAGACATGGAGTAATTACAAAGCAATGAGAACGCCAATAAAATTTTAAAACAAAGTTTTAAAATTTTAAAATTTTAAAACAAAATTTTAAAAAACAAATAAAAAAAGAAAGCAAGTGAGCCCATCAGTTATAGTGCTGAGCGTAATGTTCTGAGGAGGGTGTAGGGCAGGGCCAAAAAAGGAAACATTTTAACTACTGGGAGGCAACAAAATTATTTAAATTAAAATGAGTTTATTGTGATTTTTATTTAGTTTTATATGCTACACAATAAGCAGGTAATGTGCTGGATCTTTTTGGGCTTGACTGCCAGGTCCATCCAGCCAGGTTTCCATTGCAAACCTGGCCGTATGTGTGATAGCAGTAATATACTTCAATTCATACATGAATTGAAGTATATTCATTCATTCATTCGTTCATTATAAAAATTGGGAACAAGAATACAAATAAAATCTGTCAATTTAGCCATTTTCTTTATAACGATCATCTACTTAGAAGTCTACAGCTTAAAAAAAGATACAACTAATTTTGTTTACTCTCCAAGAATCACAGGACTATAGGAAGCAAAATATACAATATTTGTAGATCAATCAAATTTATCAAAGCATATAGAGGGGAATTAATTCCCATTCCAAACTGTTTATTTAGCCAAGGTTTATTAAAAACTAAACTAAATAAGAAGTATGACTCAATCTGCTAGGCTAAAAGATGAAAAGTTTTTTTAAAAAAGGGCAGAAATTCAACAATCCAAATAAACCCTAAACCAGCGGTTTCCCTTTAGAGCTGGAGCAGAGTCTGCTAGCATGTAGCGGGGTGATTATTAGGGCAGGAGTGCATGGAGAGGTCACGCTGTTGCTTGGAGGAGAGATCCAGCAGCTCATGTGGGTTCACTGAAGCAAACGGGAAAGGCAGTAAAACACTTTGAATGTTAACAAAGGGGCAACAAATCTGTTTATTCAACTGAAATTTTTTATTATCGTTTCCTAGCTCACAAAAACAGTGGCGCAAAAGGTGAGAACAAGCCGTTGCTTTAATTCCCTCACAAGTTCAAACTGTGTGCGAGCTAAAAATAAAACGCCAGTTTTCAGGAACGTCTCGGTCTCGTCTGCAGAACCCCGGCCAGATCCATCTGGAGATATCCAAAAAATATTCAGTGCCGTAAAGTTACAGATTTCTTCTGTTTTAACTTTTTTTGTCACATAAACATTTCAGATAACTGTAATTCTTCCATAATACACAGGTAATCTGACTTCCCCCTGTAGGTGGATAACTGGATGAGCAGTTAAACTGTCTCTTAAAGCTTGAAGAGACAGTTTAAGGTCGCATAGCAAATCCAGACTTTGACTAGGCCACTCTGAAACAATGTGTTTTTGAAGCCATTCAGAGGTTATCAACTCATGGTGCATTCCAATCAGTCCTGTTTGGTCCGCTTTAATAGAACTCTAGTTCACTTGCCTAGAAAGTCCTAATCGTCTGGTGCAGTTCGAGTGTATGTGTGAACGGCAAGCAGATCAGAGACCGCTAAAAAAAGCAGGAAATGGATGATAGCGCAGGGCATTCTGGGTAAATACAACCAAAACAAATGCATGAGTCTAGTACTAGCAGGAGAAATGACTTGTGGTGTTCTGCCAACGACAAAAGAGAAATCCCACAACAGGTAAAATCTGACACCACTCCATTTCTGTTCACATTTTACAAAGCAGAAAGTTGAGCTCAGTGACTTCTTTACAGGTTTTTTCTGTTGTTTCCTTCAGTGATTTTTGTGCAGAGTCAACCCAGGTGAGAATGTTTTTTTTTTATATATATATATTAAAAAAAAACATTAACGGCACAATAGTATTAAATATCATATGTTATATAATAATTTGAACAGTTTTATAGTAGATCAGGTTATAAAACTGTAATCAGGATTGGGCTTCATTAGTGTAAGTAAACGTTCAAAAAAATGACAAGGGAGTAGATCACATTTTTATAAAAATGTGATTTGAAAACAGTTTTAAAAAAATATTTACCGTACTCAGGTTATCATTGTCTGATATTAGAATTTTAAAAAAGCACAAGAAAGTGTAACATGACAAACACTGTTTCATGGTACTGCAGAACTCTGACAAACGAGGAGAACATAGACCGCGCCAAGTCGCGACACCAGGCGCGGTCTATGTTTATGGGATGTATGAATTTGGCATGTCACTGGGAGCACTGGGAAGGGTGGGGGAAGGTTAGATGAGGGTGGGGAAAATAGAAACCAGAAACCTTAATTTAACCTCTGCCTTGACTGCATTCTCTCCTCGTTTGCTTGATAACTCAAGACAGAAACGCTGAACCCGTTTGGCCGGAAAAGAATCTACTTAATCAATGCGCTTGTTTATCTGCCTGCTTATAGGGTTGAATTAAAGCACAACCATCCCCCCACCCCCTCTTTCTTCATCCCTCAGAGCCAGGTGTCTGGGTTATTGGTAGCAACCAGCATGGGGGGGTGGACACTGACAACCATCAGCCTCACTAATCCTTTAATCAGGTGGCTTGAGTTGGCCAGTAACCTAGGAGAGGCTGATGGAGAAGTGGAGTGGGGGAGTGGGGGTTGGACTGCACTGTAAAGGTCAACCAAGGGACACGCGAGCTTCCATCAGTAGATCACAGCTTCAACAGCAGCGGCGGCCGCTTAGCACACACACACCCTCACACACACACACAAAACACACATGTGACAGACAGAATATGGAGCAACTAATGTTTCCTCTGCGAAGAGAGGAAACACCGACACTGGAAGCGTCACAGCAGGCTGGAGAAAACGTCTACCTGTCACAAAGTAAAAAAACATTTAAACACGGCCTCTCACTCCCACACTAATAGTAGATATGGCTCTTTGGCTCGGGTCATGACCTAATGTTCTGCAGCCATAAAAAGCAGCATGTACAGTATGTGTCAGCCCCTTCAGTGCAAATGCGCTGCCTTGCATGTATCATTGCTTCAGTTTCTAGTAAAAGTCATAAAAAACACACATCAAAATGCAAGTTTTAATGCAGGGCTCCAGTGAGCCAAAATCATCAAGTCAAAAGAAGAAAACAAAAAAATCAAAAAAAACCTAAAATCAAGAAAATGAAGTAGTCAGAATTTTTTTATTTGTTTTTTGGAAAGGGCCGTTCTTCATCACAAATCCACAACTAAAGATTGTTTTGCATGTTGAATGTGTTCAAATAAATATATGTAGTTTTCAATTTCTTTTGGGGTCATTTGAAGAAATGAATTTTAACCTATAGGATAAAACATTCAAAATGCTCACTGCAGTTAGCTTAGTTTAATAAGTTAGGTAAAAGTTGATTTGGGTGCAGCAAATTCAGCTTTTCAGTACAAATCTTTGGAAAAGTTAGGTTCTACTTATTATAATAGCTTGGGTATTGAAAGACTTACATACTTTGAGTTGTCTTAATAGTTTCGATTATAAGAAAATTAGATTATTAAATTTGAGTAAGTTTGTGTATTTACTCTCCATCTTTGATTTTATGCTAAATTTTCAACAAATTTTCAGCTTTTTAACCTGAGCGTTTGATAATTAATTCATACGCCACTAGACAACACCAGATGCTAGATAAACACAACGAAAAGTTAACGTAAGATGAATTTAGCATTTTTATATTGGAAGAGTGTTTCTTTTTAAAAAAAAGTTTTAGATTTACTAAACTTTTTGTTCAGGATACTGTTCCTGTTGAGGGTTAGTATTTTGTTTAAAAGATGTGGAACCTGTGTTTGGCCTGTAAATTTGTTTTTGTTTTGCCGTTGTATTTTACCTGTAGGGAATCATGACCCAAAAAAACAGAGCAGGCACCAAATAGTAATTTATTTATGCCGTAACACAACATATATTATACTCTATAGTAGAGTCTGCAGGATTAATATTTGAAATGCAGCGCAAATATATGGATACTGGTTGAATTGTGTACGTTTTTAATCAATGAAACTCATCGTGTCTATATGTAATACAGTCTTAAATATTATTTTATTAGTTATTTTATGTTCTGAATATCTGAAGAGATAATATGACTGAACAACAAAAGAATCTGTACATTTTTATTTCTAGATCTCTTTAAATCAGGTTTTTTTTCACATTTGTTTTGCTGCCAGTTGTTTTAATAAGCTGTCAACTTACAGATTCAGTCAGAGTTAGTAAAAGTCTTTCCGTTTCAATCGAAACTTTTGTAAATGTGAGCATTAGCCTCAGGAATGGGTGGAAGTAAAGCAGAAATGTGACATCAAAAGCGATTCCTTATTAATAGAAACACATTAGATCTACCTTTGGCCCCTTAAATAGCACTTATTAGCTCAGTTTGATTGGAAGTGATGACAGTTTGCCTGATTCTCTGTTTTTAGTGGTCAACTTTGACCCGATGAATATATGTGAACCTTTAACTCAAGACAAACTTTCGGGCTGTAGTTTCTAATTACCCTTAGATAAAGGACGAAAAAGTGAAGACGCTGCACCACATAGATGCATCGAAAGCAGAGGGACAACCAATGAGGAGGACAGGCAGCGAGGCAAAGTGGACGGGTGAAGAGAGAGAAAAAAAATGTCAAAGAGTGCCAGAAAAAGAACACCCGAGGGTAAGATAGAAACGAAGACAGCGGGATGAGAATGAAGAGCTGGGGGAGGACAGCGCGATGAGAGTTGGCCAGAGCCTAAATGACATCTCTTCCCCCCCCTCTTCTCTGCTCTGTTATTCCACATCTCTCTCTCCATCCCTACCCCCCTTCCCTCGCTCTCTCAATCTCTCTATTCTGCTGCTCTCTAGCCGACCTGCTCAGACAGGGGTGAAGAGTTCAGGCGCTTCAAAGGCTGCAGTGTGGAGACTGGATGTCATGTGGGAGCCACAGCAGCCTTGCCTGCAGACTTCACAGACAGCTGCTGCTACAATTGATCCTCAACCAGCTAGAGCACCGTAGTTAAGCCTTACAAGAGTTACAAACTGCAGCAAGATGCAGAGTGGCGCGCCTGATAAACGACCAATAATTAGTTGGATATGGTGAGACACCTAAACAACTAAAAAGGAAAAAAAACAAAAACAAAAAAAGAACCGCTAAATCTCTGGTAATAAAAGGAGGTCAAGACAAAAACAACATAAATGACTTGAAATCACCAATGAATATCAAAATTGGCACCAAATGAAAAGAAAATATACCAATAATAAACAAAAAATTCAACTATAGGAAGTGATGAAGAGCCAGAGAGACAGAAGGTACGGAGGGTGGGAATAAGAGAGGTCAGCGAGCGGCCACGCTGAGGGGTCACGGTGAGGACACTGTCAGAGCAGAGCACGGCTTAATATGAGGTAATACCACAGAATGACGCCAATGTTGTGAACCACAACGGTGAACTGCTTGGACAGTGTGCTGCGATAAGCAATACTCAAGAAATAAACATCTTTTAAAGCAACAGTTGAATATAAACAGCACTGTAATGATTTAAGAGGATAAAAGGAGAATTCTTTTAAAAAACCTACAAATATACATAAAACATTTTGCTTGCCTATTACCTTGCACCTCTTTAGTCTTTCCTAGAAATATATGCTAAGAAGCAGGGGAATTGAGGTTCAAACTTACTGCGTAGTTAAACTGATTTGCTGAAACGTGTTACCACTAATACATTATTTATTTATCAAATTCATTTTTTTTCTGCTTGGTGGAAAAAATGTAGAAGAGAAACTGTTGAAATAAAAGTAGTACACATCAACTGTTACCAATGTGGACGCGGTCAGGCTGCTCACGCTGCATCCCCAGAACCAGAACCAAACATGGAGAACCAGCGTTCCACAAATCTGGAATAAACTTCCAGAAAACTGCAAAGCAGGCAAAACACTGAGTGCTTTTAAATCTAGACTAAACACCCACCTGCTTAGAGTTGCTTTTGAAACATAATCAATGTGACATCAGTCAACATTCTGATGTGCAATGACAGCACTTAACAAAATGTAACAATTGTTGAAACATTACAACCATTGCAAAGTATTTTTATGGTGTAAAGCACTTTGAACTGCCTTGTGCCAAAATGTGCAATACAAATAAACTTGATTGACTGTTAAAGCACTCCACACCAAACAAATGCCACAGGAGGTTGAAGTCTGCTTTTTCTAATCTGTGCACAGAGTGGGTTCAGGTTTTCTGGTGGAGTGGTGAGGGATCAGTAAAAATATGGCAAGTCCAATAGCCCAATGAAATTTAACTTATGGCAAACCATTTGTGTGTTTATTCAATGTTTTTATTATCCAGTCATTTACTCTGAAAATGAATAAACATCCTTACCAGACTTTAAGTAGATGCTACAATGTTCTTAACAGCTAGTGGAATAAATATTTCCCTACAGGCCATATAGCAGTGAGTTAATAGTTTTTTTCTTGAAATTACAACCAATCAATATGGCCTCAACATTAATTCAAAATAAAGGGTAGTACATCCTATATAACAGTTCTTAGGGTGGAAACAGAAAATAAAAGGGTTTAAAATGGTTCAACAGTTTGGATATTTTATCACTCTTAGGATGAATACTAGTAAACAAATCCTGCCTAATTCAGAGCCATTACACTAATGAAGCAAGGCTCAACACTAAAGTAGTAAAAAAGACTGATGGCATTAGGAATTTTCTTTTCTTTTTGCTGTTGTTTTATACCAACCTTTTATATCAGGCTAAATTAAAACGGACCAATCAGGGCTTGTGTGAATGCAACCTTTCACAAAAAAACGCCAAAGGATGAACTTGAAGTTAAACTTGAGGACTAGATCTGACAATGACCAGACACGTGACTGCATAGTTTTTTGGCAAGAACAACCAGCTAATGTTTTGCTGCCAATGTTGCCAGTAAGTGCTAAAGTCTCAGATGTGTTCATGGTGGTTCACTTTCAACAAAATCAGCAGACCAAAAAAATAAAAAAAGAACACACATTGAAATAAACTCAAAAAATAAATAGTCGTTGTCAGTTCAGTTGAAAGTTTCTCTATGTATCTGTCAAAGTTGCTTCGTCCAACTTGAATTAGGAAGTTAAGGAACCCTGTGGAGGGGAGTTAAGTGAACACAGAGTGTGATTTCACACCTATGGCGAGAGGGTGGCTGGATGGTGAGTGGGTGGCACGGCTGTTACCCACACGATGCCAGTCTGTCAGGGCACCACCTTGCACCCTGAAGCCCCAACCCCCCCTCACTCTCCTCTCTTCCTTTGACGCCATGTTCCCCTTGGCCCGCAACACCAGCGCCCATCTGCTAGGACACGTTAGCCGCTGGCATCGGGGACTATTTAGCCCGCCGTAATTAGCCCCCAGACACCAGCAGCCTGGTTTTAAACAGATGTGGGGGAAGTAACGCGAGCAACACCACCGACAAATGTTTGATGAAGAAGAAAAGACGAGGGGGGAACGAGAGAGAGAAGAAGTGACCTAGTTAAAGGAATGATGCAACTCATGTTACAGCACAATGGGCAGTAATGATGACATCCCCAACGCCACGGTCGAGCAGCAGAAATTTAATTAGGCTCTGTCCATTGGCAGCGATGCCAAATAAGAACGAGGAAGAAAAACGCTGAGACTTGACTCCTACTGCGTTTTTCCTCCCAAGCTTCCTTACCAGGGCCGACCTTTGCAGGAGGACGGCGAGAGGTTACAGTGTACGCGCCCTTGAACCTCACGACTGTAATCACACGTGACGATAACGGCACCGACCTTTCCATGGCGCTCTCACCGGCTCCCCTCCCCCCTGCCCCCACCCCCCACCAAGGTCATTTGAGGGTCCAGACTCTTGTCAAGGCTGTCACTCCAGACAGCCCTCTCCATCTACTCGCCCCCACTGTTACCACGGCAACGGATGGCACCGCGCTCCGAAAGGCTGCACGAGGGGGTGGAGTTGTGGGGGTTGGGGGGCAGCGGGATGAACGCTGCGGCATCGTTCCCCATCCCGGGTCAACCTGGCAGAGCCGGTGTAAGGAACAGAAACAACAGAAAGAGAGAGAATGAGGAAGGGGAGGGAGTGAGAGCTGAAAGAATCAAAAAGGAAGAAACGAGGAAAAAAAAAGGACAGAAGAGCAGATGCTGTGATTCAACAAAAGAACGCAGGTAGAGGCGATGCATGTCTTTGTTTAGGGCCCCACTATGCCACAGTCTTACATTGCTGCCGCACATGCACGCACACAGGGAAATGTGACCCGAGGGCAGGCAGCGGAGCAGCACACGTGTAGAACCACTGAGCTACCAGCCAGCATGAGTCACTGCAAACACCAGTCGACCCAGAGAGAACAATGGCCACCGGTGTGCGAGGTGTCTGTCAAGCGTGCGCACACTGGCACAGGATGAAGAGCTGCAGATGGAGCAGCGGCTCAGTGCAGCACCATCAAATTACAACCAACTTGGTGTGTGTGTGTGGGCGTGTGTGTGTGTGTGTGTGTGTGTCATTTTCTGATCAACTATGAAAGTTTGCAACAAAAATAATTATGCTCTAAAATCTAATCAACTGGCAAAATATTTGTCAGAATTAAATCCTGCAGTTCATTCTTTATCAAGTTTAGGTTTTTATGCTGCGTTCCAGTTGGACTCAGAAGTGGGAAATCAACTGGAATTAGTTTAGTCATATTTTGATATGTATTGATCATTTCATTGAAAAAATAATCCAAAAAATATGGACAATTTTGGGTGAGTTAGCCATCAATAATTGGAATTAACATTCCACAGTATCATTATTTATGAGTCAAAGCTGAAGTAAAAATGTTATTTATGAAAATAAAAATATTTACACCCCATGAGTCAACAGCTTGTAGAACAACTTAACTCTTAAATGTCATTTCCATTATTGTCTAAAATCAATGTTACATGTAGCAGCAGATGTTTATGGACTCATTTTCAAGTGATGGGAGCAAAAACTTTTTGTGAATTATTGACTACAGTTTCGATAGAGAAGTTTGTTTGGATGTGTAGTCGGAGCCAGGAGTTGTGAGATTGTGATGCGACTGACAGACTTCTTTCATAAGTACATAATCATAATTGTCAGCCATTGATTACATCCAGATTTACTGGGTGTAACCTATTTTCTTCTGGTGGAGAATCCTGACTCAATCATGTCAGAATCATGACTCATGTTTCAAATCATTTAAATAAAAGCCAGATAAAATGCAACATGACCATTCAGACTGCAGGCGATGCATCACATAGGGAAGTGGCACAGATTGGATGTTTTTTGGAGTGAAAAAATTGGAATTGAGCCGTTTGGACTGCAGTGAAACAGCTGGATAGTGGTCAAATATAGGCAAGAAAAAAGTAGATTTGAGTCGCATTCACCTGCTGTGTGAATGTAGTCAAAGTCTCATGGTTGATTAATTCAGTAACGCAGTCCTGAACTTCAACATTTTCCATTTCAGATATGTAGAACATGAAAGGTAGGTCTTTTTTTCTCTGGTTCTTCTATTTGTATGATTGGGTGCCGATGTATAATATTTTCCAGATGTGAAAAACCTTTTTACTCTGAATTACAATGAACAATAAACTGAATTGGATTCACAACACTGATGCTCTTTGCAGGAAGGCTAAGAGCAAACTCTACCTGCTGAAGAGGCTGAGGTCTTTGGAATGGAGGAGGTGGTCCTGAAGACCTTTGGCATCTGCCATCATCTCTGGTGTAGTATATTGAAGTAGCAGCATAACTATAGTTGAGAGAAAGCGGTCTGCTAAGCTAATTAAGAAAAGTAACAGACTGCTGCATCCTCAGTGTACAAAGGAGCAATACTACACATCCTTCCTCCCAGCAGTTTTTAAAGTAACAATGTCTGCTCCCAACAAACTCACTAAGAGTTTATTTCACCTCTTGTAAATATGTTTTATGCACAAATATACATTCATTTATTTTTTAAAATTATAGAAGTTAGTTGCACAGAGTATGGCATTTTCAATAATTGTACAATATAATTTTTTTATATTGTAAATTTGCCTCTACTGTAGAGACAAGTCTTTACATTTTTTTTTTTGCCTTAGTTTGAATCTGCAGGCTTCTATTTACCTTCAACTTGCAGCTGGTGAACCTGATTTTCCCCATTGAAGGACTAAGAAGGATGTTTCTATTGAATTGGTCAACTTAATTTTTTTAATTTCCTTTGCTGATTTGAAGCAAACAGGTGTGTTTACACAAATACACAAACTTCCAAGCTGTTCCATAAAGCTGCTGATCAGTTGGACAGTTAGCAGCACCTGGCAGCTTCAACATCTTTTTTATCCTTTGGAAGCATCAATTGTTTTCTAAGCTTTAAGGACGCAATTTTTTCATTTTGGCATTTTTTAAAATCTGTTATTAATAGGAACATTTGATTTAATAAATTTAGGAACAGATTGTTTTTAGTATATCCGTATCTTTTCACAATGACTGTATAATTAAGCTGCAAAACAGTAAAAACGGGAAAAAAAAGAAAAATAGCATAGAATCCATACTTTAAGTTTTCAAAATTCAAATTCAAAACTGACAATTTCTAGGAATACTAAAAGCAAATTATAGTACTTCATGTAAAATAAAAGCACGGTTTACAAGTAATTTAAAATTATTTTACCAGGATAAGACAATAATAACCACTCACATGTTTCACATGCAGCCAGTTTCCCTCTCAAATGTTTGAGAACAGCTCTTCACCATCCCACAGACAAACACCTGTCCTTGCTGCACTTCAACCACACCTGGCAAAATGAGCACCTTCTTTACAGCTAAATCTGGCACCCACACAAAACACATACATTTAAAACGAACCGCAGCAGCAGCACATGCATTCAGCTGCAAAGGTTCAGAGACAAATCCGAGTCCCTGGTTTAGGAGTTGTTTCCAACGTTCTAGTCAAATTACAGTAGAAGATGCAGAGGCTAAATCATGCTGCACTGGAAGATGTCAGAGTGATCCAGGTAGGTTCAGACAGCACACACACACACACACACACACACACACGCAAAGATGTGTCTCTTACAATGACACGCCAGATTAGAGTTTTCAGTCTTAAACTATGTGATTTAACTGGTTTAGAAACATAAAACGAACACAAGTCACATAAATCTACTATGTCCTGAACATGTTGCAATAAATACATTTTAAAGAACAGCAGAGCATCATCATTTAGCATTTAGACAAAAATGATTAATTGTGATTAATCAATTAGTGGATATAATTTTGTAATTGATTAATTGCTAACTTGAATGAATGAATTTTATTTATTTTGAACATGATAGAAGTATAAAAATCATACATACAAGGAATCCAAAAGATCTGTAATCTTAACATGCTCGTGCACGAGTATACTGAACTGTATGCTCAAGTTTCAAGTACGAAACTGGAGCATACAGGCTCAAAACGGTTGTTTACTGAAAGAACAGAGCAGTAATTAAACCAAAACTGTACAAAATGTTTCCAAATTTGCAATTAAGAAAAATAAATCCTTTATCTGGAAATATTTTGTACCTAAAACTCATCACATACCATAAATTTAGCTTCACCTGGTTAAAAAACCAATAAAAAAAACATCTCCTAAGCACCTTCTACCATCTAATTAGTAATCAATCAACAAGATCAGCCCTACACTGCATTAATGTTAAGTTGGGCAGAAAGGGTTGAGATTTTTCACATGCTGATTTTAACTTTATTATATGCATGATTTCATAATTACAGACCTTAAGATCTAAAAGAAGAAACAGAAACGCAGACCTGTTTGCATTTTTTCTATCAACCATCACAGAAGTCTTAAGAGCACAGCCTACCTGACAGCTTGATCAGCAGCTCAGAGGCCACCTTAACGTTAATATCCTGGCTTAGCAGGCTGTTTTTAGCCATGGGGCTTCCTTCCCTCGGCTTCAGGGACTCCATGGCTACCGCTGCCGCCCCCGTTGGCCCATCCTGGCAGAACGACCCAGGGAAGCTTGGCTGAACCTGGCTCTGGCACTGCGAGGATGGTCTCGGGCTCGGTGCCTCCTCCACTTTGGGCTCTTCTTTCAGATGGAATGGAGACTTGAGTGATTCCCTCTGGTTGGCTGCTGCAAGAGGGAGAAAAACGGCGAGATTAAAGGAGTGAGTTGGATCAAAGGATTCCAAGTGAAGCTCAAGTTAAACCTGGGTATGTGATGGCGAAGGATAGGTTAGGAAAAAAACATTTATTATCTCAAAGAGAGGATGCCAAACATGTTGAACAGAACAAATAGGGGCACAACTAACCCTTTTTAAATAACAGATTATTCTATCAGTTATTATAGTGACTGATCGATTAATCATATCAAATAAGAAATTGGAACATTCTGCAGATTTTTTATGTAACCACTTAGACTTTTTTACATAAGAGAAATAGATTAGAAATACAGTATGAGATGCAAAAAAGTCAAATAATTTCCTTTTTAAATAAGAAAATAAAGAAAGAATGCCTCAGAAACTAAAAATATTGTCTACTAATCTGTTGATTATTTTTTTGATTCACTGGATAGCAAAGATGCTTAATTGAAGTTTTTTAGCAGAATGTAAACCAGGTGAAGCTAAAACTTTGCTACTTGAGGAGTTCTGGGTATAAAACATATTTACAGAGAAAAAATTTATTTAATTACAAATGCAAAATGCAATTATTATTATACAGTTTTGGCTAAATTACTGCTCTGACTGTGTTGTTCTTTCAGTGGCCATTTAACGATTAATTGATTAGTAAATTAGTAGACGATTGTTTTAACAACCTAGTAATCATAAATAATCACAATTATTTGTGATTATTCGTGCTTTGGGGTTTTAAACTCTAGCTGTGGTGCATTTTCCTTCACATCACACTTTGGCATCAAAATAACTTATTTATTGTTTCAGACCCAGATAGGAAACCAGCTTCACTCAACTGTAATGCAGCCTAGGTTAGAGATTGAACTGTCACATGGATCGCTCTGGTCCGAAGGCATCTCGAGGAGAAACTGGGCCACATTTAATCTGCCTTAGATGAATAATTAATAATTAGACATGGAGCAACAACTAGCCGCCAAGAAAAGAAGAGCAGGCCAAGCTGCTTTCTTTGTGTCTCCGTGAACATTTCACTATTTTATCTGTTAAAGTGAAGGTTGGTTGCATGTTATAATGTGACAGAAACACAGAACAAACACTGGAGGAAGCTGTAAGATGTGTCCATCATATATTTCACTTTGAAATAAAGAAATAAGGGATTTACCGATTACAGCATGTTTGAATTCTCAGTATCCCCGAGTTAAACAACTTTCTTCTTCATAGAACAAACAAAAAGGGAGTGGTGACTGATTTTAGTGGTTGTAGAATTTCTCTTTTGTCTCTAGCAAAATATCACAAGCCATTTATCCCTATAGAGTTAGTTTCTCATGTTCGCTTTGGTTGCATTTACCCAGAACACTCTGCGCTATATTCTGCTTCCTGCTTTTAGAGGGGTCTTTGTTTCACTTGGCATTCACATCAATATTTAAACCACACGAACTGAACCGAGACCAAGGTTTTCAGGAGAGCCAGGGTTCACTTTTTTTGGTCTGTATCAGAGTTCAATTACGCATCCACGCTCCCCAAATGAACTGGAGTTTATAGCCCAAGGTGTCAAACTCCAGTCCTTGAGGGCCGCTGTCCTGCAGTTCTTAGATGTACCACAGGTACAAAACATTGGAATGAAATGGCTTAATTACCTCCTCCTTGGATAGATAAATTCTCCAGAGCCTTGATAACAACCTAATTATTCTATTCAGCTGTGGTGCAGCAGAGGCACATCTAAAAGTTGGAGGACAGTGGACCTTGAGGACTGGAGTTTGACACCCCTGTCTAGGAAAACAAACTGGAGTTGGATTAGAGTGGACTAAACAGATTAGGTGAAAATGCACCCTTTGAGGCCAGATTACACAAAACAGGAGAGCAGAATTACAGTCTTTTTGCCATATTTGGATAGGTTTATATTTAAAAAATATTTTATGTCTGGAAAGTGTTATATTGCCGAGAATCAGGGTCAAAGACCAGCAAATATTTACTTGTAAAAGTGTAATCCTACTAAGAGACACAAATGATGGGCAAGAAACACAGAATTTTTACATTGCTGCTTTAGGGTTCTTCCTTAATGTGTTAAGATAATACTTCTTGTTTTTTGTACGTTTGTGTTCTATGTGATGTTAAAAACATAAAGGTCATTCAATCTTCCAGGCTAGTAAAGAAGTTCTGCCCATGTTTTAATAACAGAAAACGTCTCATGTAACTCCTGGAAGGCCCATCCCGACACCAGCAGATATAACTCCCAGGTGAGCAGACTGCTGTCCATTCTCCTTTGACCCCAGCAGAGAGCTGCTCCGGTCCTTACCGTCCCATCACACCTAACATCTCAAACCAACACAGGCCTGCCGCTGCCAGCCCCACGCCATCAATCTGTGCCGCCTCTAGCGCTTCTGATTAATGATGATCCATGGCCAAGAGCTCCAGGACAAGGAACGCGGGGCAGGAAAAGGGGACAGGTGCGGGTGTTTTGACCACCCATGTGATGCCACAGAGTCAACGCCAGGGCAGGTTTGGACTGCAGTTCAAGAGGGTGAAAAGGACGAGGTTGAGTGGTGAGGAAGAGGAGGGGTGGCGGTGACCTTCAAGTTCGGGGCCAGTGGCGCGGGGCAGCACACGGCACCAGCTGGAAATGTCACACTGTCGGGTGTCAGCGGGCAGGCTAAGTATAACCTGGTCAGCACCTGGAAGGACGTCCTCTAATTAGAAGCGTGTTGAGGCCATGTTGGATCAGATGCGGACCGCGCACACGGCCGCCGTCGCCTTGCAAACGAATTCTTAAAATACACATTTAACCAATCGGAGATGGAATCATCAGCAGAAAAATCCTCCTTAGTGGAGCTGGAAGAAAGAAATCAGCTCCAGGAAAGTCAACGTACTCTCTGACCTTTGTGGACTGAATTTATTCCACTCAGAATCTACATTACAGAGCACAATGAATTATTTAGACTTGAGGCTGAAACAATTAACTGGATTAATCATGATGAATCAATTATTGAAATAATTATCAGGTAGTCTACTTATCGATCGTAAAGTTTACAGACTCAAAAAAAAAAAAAAGGCCATTTTCCTGACAGAACGGTCAAGGCAGTAAGAGGGTTACAATAATGTTACAATATATGTATGCTCCATTTAACATAAAATAATAACTTTATAAAAGGCACCGTTTTAATAATTGGTTAATCCAAAAAATAGTCGACATGGACGATGGCATTGTTTTAAAATCTTATGTATAAAATGACAAGGATTTTTTATACAATATTAGAAAAACTTTAAAATATTCCAGTAAATAATTCAAATTTCCTTAAAATAAGAAAACAAACAAATATTATACTGCCTAAAATGAAATGACACAGCCTTCCTCTAACCTATGTTTGATCGTTTGTATGAAAATATTAGTCTGGTTAAAATATCCTCAGGCCTTTCTTCTGGTATTCATGTCATTACAGTGTAGTGTTAAACTGTTGATTTGTTTGGATATGTTGGGAGTTTTTTCAGCAAATTGCCCCTTTTTGAGTCCATACTCCTATTAATTAATTAGGCAAAAATGTCATTTTTATTTTAAAAAGCATTTTTTAATGTAATGTACTAATTTTATATCAAAAAGGCTTAAGCAGTACCATGTAAAATCTGCAAAACATAAGTTTTCTTATCCGTCAGAATCGTCGCTAAACTAATTGATTACTAAAAGCCCCATTTAGACCAATCCAATGGGCAAGTTTCTTTCTTCCTGCAGGCAACAAAAAGGCAGCATGGAGCGCTAACAAGCAGCCATACTGCGGCACATTTCCGCCAGAAACACCAAGCTTACACTTTGGGCTTTTTGTCTGTCAAAGTTTCACAATTGTAATCGCATCATGACTGTCCAGTCCCCCGGCGGATCATTTTGTGAAGCGAGTACATCTCTGTGGAGGAGATGGGCATCTCTGGGTGACTAAGCTTCTGTTCTGTGAGCTTCCTGGCAGGGTGGTTATGTGCTAACCAAGACCAGTGACAGCTCTGTGTGCACGATACTGTACGGCAGGCTCTAGCTCAGGATGGACGATGCTATCAGTTTGTCTCCATGTTATCACACCCTTCTGACACCTGCCACCAACGCTCCTTTCCACCACCGTTCCCTCGCTTGCTTCTCTGCCTCACTCTCTCTCGCCTCATCCGTCTCACTGCCAGGCGCTTGTCCGCTGCACCTCACCTCTCGCTCTGTGGTCAGGGCTGCCGTCAAATAACTTCATTAGCTTTCCACCTCTGTCACGCCGGCCTGCTCCCCCTCTAACAATCGGCTGCTGTTTTCTCCCAGAGAGGAATAAAATAAAAAAAGAGGAAAGCACAAGTCTGCGTGGGGCAGGTTGAGAATCCAACAACAGCTGACACTGTGCTAGACACTGGACAGTGATACTGATGGCTGCAGAGGGGATGTATGGACCAGAGGTCACGCACAAAAAGCCAGAGCTGGAAGGAAAGAAACTCATATACACAAAGAAGAAAAAAGATGGTTTCGTTTCAAAAGAATCTGCAGTATTTCTACGTCTGGACTTAAAATGGAGACAAATAGAGCTGTAACGAATGATTCCTTTAGTAAATCGATTATTCTGATGATTATTCAGATAAAGAAATTGGTATCTTCATTTAACTACTTAAGCCTTTTGTGTACAATACTAGAAATACATTAAAAGTTACAACTCATGACTAGATTTGGGTGAAACCCATCTACAAACACAGGTGTTTTTATCTGAAATGAAAATGTATATATGCATTTTGTACAGTTTTTGTTTAATTACGGCTCTGAATGTATTGCTTTATCAGCAATTGGACTTTACCGTATTTGAGTCTGTACACTCCGTCAGCTAACCATTACTGAATTAGCTGATGATTATTTCAATAGTCGATTCATCATGATTATTCTGATTAACGGCTTCAAATGTAAATCTCAAAAGTGTGGCATGCATGTGCACTCAATCCCCTTTCAACACAATTTCAGTGCAACCCATAGCTTTCAGTAGTAACATAAAAAGTCTCAGATGTTTGTTAGAGAACATTAAATGAACACATAGCATCAGGAATGTGAAAAAGAAAAAAAAAGGAATTCACATGAGATAAATGATTCTCATTTACTACAATTCAGAATCAAAATTAAATCTCCCATAAACAATAAAAATGGAAATAAAAATCCAGGCAGACGCAAGCTTCATATTATTCAAGCTTCATACAATGAAGAGTGAGCATAGAAAATGGGCCAAATCAAGTTAAAGCGGTGTGATAGAACAATAATCCAAGCTGTCTGTCCATCTTTAAATCATCTGAAAATGGAAATAGTAACCCAACAAGACGTGGCTGTCCTGCTAAACTCACAGTGGGACACAGGCAAGAAGAGCAATAATCAGTGGAGAAGCCAACAGGCTTACAGTAACTTTGAAGTAGCTGCAGAGATCCACATCTCAGGTGGGAGAATGTGCCGACAGACAAGCCTTTATCAAACACAAATCTGGCCTTTATGCTCAGCAGCTTATAAAAACACAACATTGCTGAAAGATCACCATAAAAAAAATCCTGTTTGCATGGCCAACTTTTTCAGATTTTCTTTTAGTAAATAAAAGTCAAGTATCCTTTTCTCTCCACTTCACAATAACACACGTTATTGTGAAGTGGACACATTTTGTGTTGGTTCACATAAAATCCCAATAAAACACAATTAAGTCTCTGGTTCTAATCTGTCAAAACATAAAAAAGGTTCTTGGGGTATGAATACGTTTGCAGGGCCATGTAAGGTGAATTTTTACTTTCCAAAATACTTAACTAGAAATCCCATTAGTTTGATGGGTTTAGGAATCAATTCATAACGTTGCCGGAGGAAAGGAAGACACACTGCCAGCGAAAAGATAAATAAGACAACTGCAGAAGCATCATGACAGATGCAACACCTCCCACCACCCCCTGCATGCCAATTATTCACACCCAGCCGGGGTCAAGCTCGCCGTGCCTGTGTCACCGCAGCGGGAGTGGGGGGAGTGGGCTGCGTAGGGAGGGAGTGCAGTGCCCACTGTCATTATTAACTCTGAGTCCAGTGGGCTCAGGAGAGGGCCTGTGCATTTCAAAGCACCTCTGTGGCTTTCATCTGCGAATCAGAATGTGGATCACACTGGACAGTGAACGGTTGTGTAAGTGTGTGAGGATAAAAAATCAAAGTGTATCAGTGTATCGCTCGATGGAAAGCAGGGCAGCCCAAAAAACTGACATGCTTATTATGTCAGGGGTCAGGAAGAGTTCAGATTTTTTTTTTTTTTAATGCCGGGGGGAGTCTATGCAACTCCCTCTTTCAGCTCCTACTATGTCTCACTCGATCGCTGTCACTTTGTTTTTCTCCCCCACCCTCTGCCCCGTTCCTTTTGCAGCTTTTTAAGCATCCTCCCTCACCCCTCTTAAAGGCCTTGTGGGACTGATGCGCTGAGACATCAGTGTAAAAGCAGGAGGGATGAGGTGCTTGTGTACGCACTAAATCTGGGTTGGCAGGGAGGTCAGAGGAAATGGAGTCTACAGGTCCCAGGAGGAACTTCTTCCCCTCCGTCTGCCTGGCAGCTACATGTCACGGCTATGCTTCAACAAGCCCAAAACCGCCCTCTTACTCCAACAAACTAATAAAGGTTTAGCTTCTAATCACAGCATTTTCACACAGTAAAATTCAAGCACCTTTCAAGCATTTTCAAGGTAAGTTCTCAAACCTTTCCAGCACCACACTTTGGAGTTAAAAACAATACAAAGAAATGAAAGTTTCAATTCAGGATCAGAAAATTGTACTCAAGAGTAAAACAGTATTTAGTAAAAAGGCTACTCAAGCACTGAGTAACTGATAAGAAAAAAATTACTTCATATTTAAAAATTACATCATCAAAGCGACCAAAATATAAAGTTATGGAGATATGCTGGTATCTTAAAAACCAAAAGGAAAATAATTCATATACATAATATAATTACAAAAAGAAAACTTTTTACTTACCAACTTCTTTCAATATAAACTTATGAAGCTTTAACAACAACTGCAGGTGTGTGCTGCTATTCAAATAAGTCGTGGTACGGCAAATGACCTTCCTTCTAAAATTAAATACTAAAAAACAACATAAAATGAACGACAAAAATAAATATTGAAAATAAAATTGCAGCAAGCTTTCTGGCATTTAGCAAATAAAAAATTTGGTAATGCAAACTAATATAAAACAAGAAAAGTTTAGTCTGATGCAACTTCAGACAGATAAAAAATGTGTCTTTTTATTACGTCTGTGAAAATATCAGGCTTCAACTGTAAATGACATTTTCCAAATGTAGACTTTTAATCAAACATTTGATTGCACTTTATTACAAAACTATGCAGTTTGAGAATCAAGCATTTTCGAAATCTTGAAAACATCTAATGAAAATTCAAGCATTTTCAAGGATTTCAAGCATCCATATGAACCCTGAGCAGCAGCATTTGTTGGAAAGCCACGTTTTCCTTTTTAATCCCCTTCGCACAATGTCCTGACTAAGATGTCCGCCGCTTGACACTGGACTGACATTGTGAGGAGCCACCTCGGCTCCTCTGGGAGCGGCCTGGCCTTGATTGTGCAGTCTGGTGGCGGAGCGCGGCTGGCACCCGGGGGGCGTCGCGCGGAGATGGGGCGCGTGAGATCGAGGGGGAGTTAACTAAGCCGTCCCAGTCCCCGTACATCCTGGAGGGGTCACAGGATGGCGCTCGGGGCGCTAATCATTTCAAATTATGAATTCCTTTTTAATTATGAATTATGCATAAATTTTTAATTAATCTAATGTTCCCAGGGTTTTTTTTTTCCTTCACATACTCGCTCAAGTCTCAATCTAATTACGCGCCATCAAGCGGGAGAGTGGCAGTTGTAGCCTCGACCCTCGCTCAAGACCTCGGTCAACCTTTCCCCATCAATCTCACGGTCGTCTCCAGACTCGTTCTTTTGATATTCTGCAACACGGAAAAATGCATCTAAAAAACAACCGGATTATTCTTCACCTGACAACAACAGAGCTGGGAAAGTTTAAGAATGTTGCAACTTCATGGAGGGATGGATGAATGGACTGAAGAATAGATGGACAGACTGATGTCCATATATCTATATATATGTAATTGATGGACAAATGGATGGACGAAAGGATGGATAGATTGACGGCTAAATGGAAGGGGGATGGACGGATGGATGGACTGAAGAAAGGATGGATGAGAGGGAGGATGATTGATAGCCTTAGGAATGGATGAAAGGATGGATGGATAAACAGATGGATGAATAAACAGATGGATTCATGGACAGACAGATGGACAGATTGATGGATGAATGGATGAGTGACTGGATGGACAGTCAGACGGACGGACAGATTTTCCAGTGCAGACATAACTCTTCACTTGTCTGAACTGCAGGAGATCTGATCAGAAAATACAGGAAAGTTTATATGTTTGTTATGATGCAGAGATTCTACCGACGGCCCTCCAGCAAACACTTTTTTAATAAATCAAATCATTAATTAGGGCTGCACACCGTTACATAAAGTGGCTGATTTCCATCCCATCCCATCCCACCGCTACTAATCACACATCACATGCTGGGAGGCTGATGGTGACTTGCACTTTACCCAACAAAAACAAACATGCAGGCCTAAAATTGACGTTAAGAGCCGCTGAGCCACAGACGCCACAGTTTTTAAATAGAAAAAAAACATCCATGAGTGGCTTACATCCACAGCCAAGATCGTGTTTTCCCCTCCGCCTCACTCAGCAACAGCATGACAGAAGGAGAGACTGACTTAGATGTGTCTGGACCAGCCGTACTCAACATGAACTGACCACTCGGATGTGCCAAGTTTTGTAGACGGGTTGGAAGAACCAGATCTCCCCCTCCAGTGCTTATTCCAGTGTTGCTGTGGGCCGGCAGGGCGTTGCAGCTGGAATATTTGTACAGTTTTTATCACGTTGACACTTATCTGGAAAGCTACCTGCTCTTATCGAGCTAAAAAGAGTGTTTGAATTCTCTAAGTGTCATTTCACAGGCATATCAAGGTTTTGTTTTCTAAAAGTCTGAGAAATATTTCTTATTTAATCACAAAAATAATGGAAAATATTCTAAAATGCAAGGCAATGAGTGAACCTTACTACACCTGAAGAACTCCACTTCAAAAACAAATGCAACTCATACAATACGATCAGGTGTAAACACCTTTCATTATCTTTTTTTTTTCCATAGAACAATCTCAGGTTTGCACCATAAAACTCTGATTTTCTGATCTTTGGACATAATACAAATTATCTGGCCTTTATCAGGTAATGATTTAGAGCTAATGCCTAAAAAAATGAAACATTTTATTCCCCTCTGTTATTACTTATTTAACAGAAACAAAAGTCTCGGATTCAGGGAGAACGGTGCAGTTTTCATCCTGGAACACTGATCAGCTCCTCTCCCTCAGCAGCTACTGGGGGATGAATGGCAGTTCATCCAACCAGTCTATATGTGTTTTATAGACTTGGAGATGTTCTGGTACCAGAACCCTTAGTGATGGCTCTTAGGTTCCTCTACTGAGATTCTTAAAGCTTGGTCTACATTGCTGGCAGTAATTTGGATCCATTTCTGGTGAGAATTGAACTCCGCCAAAGTTGCTTTTTGTCACTAATGCTCTTTGTGACTTTTAAAGATGACCAACTATACTTCCCTGATCAGGTTAGGATAGGCCAATGGGCTATACAAAATATGTTCACCAAATTGTTTGCACAAAATTATTCTAAGACGATAAGATTTTAGTTTGTGCAACTCTGCCTATTTTGAGCTCCTTTCAGAATGAGCTGTTTTAGGTCACTTTAAGTCCAAATAATCTGCTGGCCACGCCCCACACAACTCGCATGTAAAAATGGCTGCAAACAATTGCATAATTATACAACCATACATTTTTGACAAGCAGAAGTGGAGCCTTCTGCACAACCAACAAGAGTGAAGCAAGTGGTTTCTGGATGGCAAGATAAAAAAACAATAAATAACAAAACAGAGGAACTGATCTGCTGTTTTGTGATATAGAAGTTAGATTTGTGGCAGGGTTTCTGCAGGTTTCACCAATTCAAATTTACAACCGTTTTAAGACTATTATGAATGAAATTTAAGATGCGTAACACAACAGAAATGTAAAAGAAAAAAAGTTGTATTTTAAATAGAAGCAGTGCTAAGCATTTTTGGACAGAATGCATGTAGCACCATATGAGTTGACAACAGATCCAGTGACAAAGACAAATTTATTGCCACCAACTTGACAATAAATATAAATGTGTTCATGATAGACGCAAAAACCTAGCCAGCTAATTAGCAATAATATGTTAGAAGTTAGTTAGCGAGTCTCCACTGATTGCAACTCAAACAATTGCCTGGCAGAAATGTCCCATGAGACAAATAAACTACACAAAATGAGAAAAAAACTGTCCTGCTATCACAAAGTTTAAGACCTGTGATTAGCATACTTACACTTTGTCTCATGGATTTAAGGCCTTACATTTACTAGGCCTCAAATTTAGACATGAATTTAACACTTTTTATGGACACCCTACAATGATTTCTACCCCATGTAGAAATTTGTAGAATCTTTTTTCAACATCTATTGTTGAATTGTCATTTTTTTGACACATCTTCAAGATAAATATTCTCAAAGTAGGTTTCAAATAGTGCAAACTACTAATAGGAATGTCATAGTAACCCACTAAATGTCCCAAAATGATACAGTAGTCATTTTTGTAATGCGTTTTTGCTAAATTACAAAAGAAAAGAAACTTCAGCTCACCTGAAAGCTTCATAAGCAGGTCAGTCGCCGTTTTGGTAGTGATGTCGGGGCTAAAAAGTGAGGCTGTGGTCGGACCACTTGGACTGGATCTCATCCCAACTCCAATACCAACTCCAGGTAGGTCTAGGGAGTTTGTACTGCTGCCGGGTCGGTCTCTGCAAATGCTGAACGGAGAGAGCACGGACAGATCCCTCTCCTGAGGCTCCTCCTTGACGTGGACATGGTTAGAAGATGCTTCGTTCAGAGGGGAGGTTTGCTGCTGGGCCTCGGCCTGCAGCGGCGATGCCTCGGCCGCTCTCAGGTCGTTGGTGCTGCCATCGCCTAGCAGGGATCCCTCGCCCTCCGTGTCGGTAGTGGGCTCTTCTTTCACCTTGACATCGGTGCGGGGGAAGTGCTGGTGGCAGCGCATATGAAGCTTCAGGCTGAAGTGTCGGGAGGAGGTAAAGGGACAAAGTTCACACTGAAATGTCTCGCCTCGATCCTGGTGCTGATGTACCTGGAAGAGGAAGACAGAATCAGGAAACAAGTTAATGGAAAGGAGCCGTTACTGCTCATTCAAACATCAAAACTCCACACTTTTCTTTCTGTACTCATTGCTTTTTCAGCAAATTTTGTTAACATGGCAGGATGGATGGAAGAAAGGATGGAATGATTGATGAATGGATGGATGAATAAACTGCTGGTATGATGGATGGATTGAAAAATTGATGGATTGATAGATATCCATCTAATGATGGATAGATTAAGCCATCCAATAGATGGATTATGATTAATGGATGGATAAATGGGCAGATGGATGAATGAATGAATGAATGAATGAATGAATGAATGAATGAATGAATGAATGACAGCTAAATGGATAAATTGTTGGGTGGGCTGATTAATGAATGGATGAACAGAAAGATGGATGGATGAATGAGTAAACAGATTTATGGCTGATAAATAAATGAACAGATGGATGGATCTCTAAAAGGAATTTTATTTCTTCAAACATTTATAATTTGGCACCTTGAAATGAAAACACCAAGAAATAAGAAATCACTCAAAACTTCAGCAGGTAGGGAAAAATTAGAACAATCAACGACAGCCATCAGATATTATACTGGCAAACATATTTAAATAACTCTGGTGGCACCAATTTCAGAACATTTGAGATGTAAAAAAACAAAACAAAAACATAAGATCACCCAACCTTCATGTGAGACTTGAGATTGTCTTTGCGAGCACAGCGGAAGGGACACAGTGGACACTGATGGCTTTTCAAGCCTGTGTGAATGACCATGTGTCTCTTCCAGTAGCTCTTGCGTTTGATGACCAGTCCACATACAGGACATTGGAAAGGTTTACCGCCATCCTCAGGAGAGCCTGAATGAAAGAGAAGAACACTGTTGGTGTTTGCAATTGACATGCAATTTTTACTACCGGACAAATGCTATTTTATTTTTGCAAAGACATTCTAGTAACCAGAAGTAGAACCAACAGGATAAAGATGTATATCAGTCTTTAAAAACTGATTAATGTAGAAACTCTCAGACTTAAAGATACTGAAAAACCAAACTGTTAATGAAATCAATTTGTGGAAAAGAAAATCCTATATTCTGAAATAATTGTTCTTAACAAAACCGCAAGTGGCACAATCACCCGTAACAATGCAGGAATTAAGTTTCTAGGAACATCTAATTAGTAATCCATAACTTTCTGTTTCCCCGGAGAAATAAATGTGACGCGTCACAGAGACCCATTTCTCTCTCAATCCCCTCTGGCCACAGGGCTGGATCAAGACCCAAGTTTATCTTACCACCACACAAACAGAGAAGGATGATAAGGGAGGTAAAAAAAAATAATTTCCAAAAATCCTGAAGCAAAAAACATCAACTTGGGGTCACTAAGTACCACCAACAACCACATCTACAGGTTGTTTGGGTGTCCTACCATCACAAACTTTATGAAGAAGTATTTGCTAACTGGAGGAGAGATGAAGTTCACATCACAGGTCTTGATGCTCAATTCTGAAATTTTGCTCAGTGGTTCATGCTACTAATTAAATGCAACCACAATCAGACTTCTGTGTGAACGGTTTTCGATCCCAAAGCAACCTGCACCCATGTGCAGTAGAAGAACGTCACACAACTGTTTACCAAACTAATGGATGTTACCATTTATGGATCGATTTTAAAGTTGTTGATTGATGAAAGCTGACAGTATCGCCATAAGACCGAAGCAAGACATGGATTATCTTAGCACTGAGTTATTCTTTACATTCACAGTTACAGCATCTGGTTTCGTCTGGTGATGAATTATGATGCATGTTTCACATCACTGACTTAAAAGACGAACAAAATGCGACATTTGTTCTGACTTGAAAAGTTTTCTACATGTAACAGATTTAGTACCACAAATGGAAGTGGCACAAATATATAACTTGATTTGTTTCACAACTTTGGAAATGATCATTCAGATGTAAATAATATTATTGTAATATTATGACTTTATTCTATTAAATAAAAAAAAATCTTTGGCTGTATTTGCCGTAGAGTTGACCTGAATTCAAAGTCCAAATTAATATAAGCTGTAAAATACGCTTGTCAAACAAGATGGCGGTCTTGGGCGTGCTGACATCGCTCTGAACTATGCAATGGTGAAAAAAAAAACAATCCAGATTTTCCAATAAGTTCATCAAAGACCCCTCTCCATGTTTGACCTCATGGAGTATTGTAGAGAAAATTGAGAAGGGTACCAATAGTTGTGGTTTTATTATTTCTAATCAAATTAACTAGGTATAATCCAATTAAAAGTGGGGTCTTTCTCAAGGTCTAAGTGTGAGATCTTGCTGCTTCAATAAAAGGTGAATGTATGAGAGAGATTTTTACATTTCTTTATCAGTTGAGCCAATAAATGAGGCCGGCGCTGTATGTAATGAAGTAGGAGAATGCGTCTGTACACCTCATGATGGGATGCATCAAGGGAAATGCCAGCTAGAAGCAAATGGAACAATGAGAGAGAGAAAACTCAGGCATGTTTTAGTGTCTCGATTATTGTTGTTGGCTTCATATCCGGCATCCATTACTGTTTAATTGGTCTTATTAGAAAGAGGCATGATTGCATTACAAATTCTACAAGGGGCCTGTCAGGATGGCTTCATAAGTATTCCAGCGCCGTTTCTTGAAAAACATCTGGTAATCAGTGTTTGGTGAAATTACTGCGCTCAGCCATTCATTGACCTGAGGTGTAAAACCTCGAGACTGCCTATTTGCAACAATAAACCGCCATCTGCGGCCCAACCTCTCCCCGAGAGAATCAGGATGCAAAAAAAAAAAAAAAAAGGGAAAGAAGCCCTGTTTTCTTAGATTTGAGGTGACTGCAGCAGAAATAACACAGGAGGAGGAAAGTTTGGGAGTTTCAACATGTTTGGAACCGTAGCGTATCAGAGGAAGAAATGGTATGCTGTGACAAGGTTTTACAGTCAAACTGGCGAGGGATGACAGTAAAACAAGATACAAGAGTCGATAATCAAGGTCACATTTTTTCAGTCTGGCGACCAAACGACTACCTGCATTTTTACAGCGCTGCTCGACCTTGACGGCAGCCTGGGTTAGAGCAGGCCCACCCCCACCCCAACCCTACATCCTTTTTAGCATGCAGATCACAGAATATTACATCGATTGCTTCATCTGTCTGAAGTCAATTTGATCCAGCCATTTTAGGTTTGGCGGGGTTGCGACACAATCCCTCAAAAGTGCCCATCAATCTCTCTGAAAGCATTCGGTTCTCCCTTAAGACTACTTAGAGTCCCGAGTGAGATCCTTGTGTGCACCATTGTTTGGGTTATGTGTCTACATATGAGTGTAAGCTTGCCAAGTATACTGCATGAGCAATACACACACACAGAGAAAGAAAGAGAGAAAGGGGAAGGGAAGAGAGGGCAGGGGGAAAAAAGTGTGCACGCATCTGTATCCAGTCAGTGGAAAGTATGATGTGTTTGGCCTTAAGTCTACTGTGCTGATGAGTGCAGAGGGCTCTGGTAAGAGGGGGGCTGCAGCCAGGAGGAGGCTGCTGAGATGGATATGGACTCTGTGCCAAGCACACACTGACGACCCCCTTTTGGCAGCAGGCACATCCGAGCGCAAACGAACTGGTTTAGGGGAGGCAGCGAGGTCTCAGTCGGAACCCCCCGTTGCGCCCGCAGACCATTTCCCATACTGTAAGGCCAGCCAGGGCTGTTTTCTCGGTTGTGCTCTCTGCCCGGCTGACACTTGAAGCTGAGGCTACACTGCTACTGCGCCGTTGAAGTGAGAGCAAAACTATGACAAAACACGAGAAAACATGTCAGAGAAGTTCAGAGCTGTGCTTTCTCTGGGAAACAGACGACAGTTTTAGTAGGAGTAAAAAAGATTGTCATCATCTTGAAGGTAAGGTCCATATTAGATGGAATCTATCATTAACAACACATTTAAATGTGTTAAATCAATGAATAAACATACTTAAGCAACTCAGACCAAATGACGCCGATTTGTGTTGCAAACACATTTCTTCTTACTGAATGTAATATTAATTATTCTTGACTTGAATCTGATAGAGATGGACCTAAAGATTAGGATGACAGCATTGGGACCTTCCAACTCAAAATCTTCTAGCTCATCCCCACAAATAAATGATTTTAAAAAACTGAGGAAAAATGCAAAAAATAAAATAAAACATTTTTTGCAAAACTTATTTGAATGATGTCTCTATCATTTCCTACCAAATTTCAAATTCCAATCAGTAATGGATTCAAGGTTTAACCCAAATAATTATGGGTTAAACTGTGGTTAGGTTGATATTGTGAATGATTGGAAGGTAGAAAATTCGCTATACCATAGAGACGATCTATAACGTAGATTCTATCCATTGCTATTCTAAGCTCTTCCACAGACTATCCGGAACAGTAATTCCCAAATATGGGGTCACATTTATGTAAATGCAGGGTCTTGAGATTCTCCTGAGACAATAACCTACATACTAAAAATAGCTTTGAGAAAGCATGTGTGTCTTATAAATAGTTTAACAGACAATAAAAAAAATAAGACTTGAATAAATAAAAGCAACATATTGGTCAATATATTGGGTGCTGTTGCTGACTGTGTTTCCACTGAACCACTTTTTTACTGACTCAGTAGGAATGTTTGTCTTCTAAACCAAGAGTTGAGATCAAGGACCTCTTACACTTTTATTCTGTGGATCACAAGGCAGAGAGTTTGGAAATCAATGATCTCAATCATTTCAACAAATAAATACGCTTTAAGCTACGCTATTATATCTCTGGTTGTGTGTTCAGCCTCCACCAGCTGGTAAATTAACATTTAGCCCGGTATATGGGGGATTTATTGTAGTACAGTTTGTCCATTTAACTCAGTATCAGCTTGAACTACAGGGACTGTAAATGAGGGTCAACTTACACTTTTAAGTATTTAAGTAAGTGCACAAGGCTTTCGTTTGGAACAGTGCGACTGGTGTCTTTAATAAAATCAACACAGCAGGAAAACAAAGACAACTTCGTTCAGTACGTCACCATAAGAGTTTTAGTAATATAGACTGTGCAGTACTGAGTAAACTTACATAAACACTAGTTTTAGCTTCCACTGAAAAGTGTACTTGTGTAACAGAAATAAGATTTACAATTAGTGCTTTAGAGGTAACACATCTAACTTCTCAGTTGCATTGGCTAACACGGCTAGTGGGCTTGATGCTTAAATAACGCGCTGTGAAGCACTCGGAGATGTACAGTTCCATTTTCAAGCGTGGGACTCACGCGCTTCTTTGTGAAACTACTTCAATGAACACAACAGCCTCTCTATCATTTTGTATTTACTGCAGGCGTCTCCGCTCTGCTGCACACTTCACCAGCTACGGTAGAAAAAGCTAATGAGGTAGCACAGATTATCAGAATACTGGTGGAGCGGAGTAGTTCCTGACCCACATTTAGAGCATGGACATTGGTAAGTCAGAAACAGCCAGCAGACATCCAAGTAAAAGCCAACAGGTCCCATATGTTTGTTAGCTGAACACAACGTGTCACTGGAACCTTTCAACATGAAAGAGGGCACCTTCACATTTGACAATTTCTCAATAAATGTGACTTATAATCTGAAGTGACATAGTCCAGAGAATACTGGACAGATCTTTCACCAATAGCATTGTCCTGGCGAACTGCCAGGTAGCCACTCCCCTCTGCTGCACCTTTCTGCTGCTCTTTTGAGGTTTTTCACCTATGTGCCTGGAAGGCTAAAAACTATGGTGACCATCATACAAAAATAAAGATGGATCAGCTAAATTGAAGGCTCTTTGAGTGAAAGTTTCATAGTAGAGACAATCCCTTTCAAGTGGGGAATCGCACAGTAAACCAAACTTTACAAAACTTGACAAGCATGCATAATATTATTTAACATTCAGATTACCTGCTTGGTTGTTTGGTTTGCCTCTGCCCTTCGGCGTAGACGGTAACAACAACTCTAAGCTTTGCGTCGGCGTAGTGGGCGTCGGTGCTTTCTGGTTCTTGTCCAGCAGGGGCTTCACGTCCTCTTGGAGGACTCCTACAGTCGACAAAGGGGAACCGTCCTTCTTCTCTGACAGTAGGTTTCCTGCCGCTCTGGCTGCCACCTCTTTGAGCAAGGCAGCAGAGGAGGTGGTAATTGACACGAGCGAGAGGAAGGAGCTCGCCGAGGTTTGGTTGTCCGACACTGTGCTGGCTGCCGATGAGCCTTGGGTCCTCTCGCTCACTTTCTTGGAAAGTGCGGCGAGGGTGGAGCTCGCCGACTGCGGGCTGAACGGAGAGTTGAAGGCATCAAAGCGCACCACATCATCTCCTCGACCACCCCCACCAAGCGCGGGCACTGCGGAAGAGGCAGAGGTGGATGAGGAAGAGGTTGTTGAGGAAGAAGCAACTGCATTCTTGTCTTGAAGCACGGCGTTAGCTGCCGCTTTTAACTTCTGGATTGCAGAATCTGGGGACAAGCTGGAGCCACAAGGCGTAGAACAGGAGGCCGGCGGCCATTTGTCGGCTACGCCTGCCCACACAAAACCGCTTCCATTGGTGGGGGTGACAGAGTTAAAGGGGTCAAGGGGCTCTTGCTTTATGTTGGTGACTGAGGGTGCCAAGGAGGCTGGTGAAGCTGAGCCGCTGTTGTTGGCCAGTTTTCGAGCAAGAGCACTTAACTGTTGGGCATGGTGGGAAGATGGAGAAAGGGTCAAAGGTGGAGCTAGTCGGAGGGGACTCCCGCCAGCATTTCCCTAGATGACCGACCCAGGACCTCTCCACCATCAAGTTTCAGTGAGCCTGCCTCCAGGAGGCGGCAGAGTTGCTGCTGAGTGGTTTAGGGCTCGAGATGCTGCCTCGCCATATAGCGACGACACGACAGAGGAAAGAGTGTCCTGGGCCGAGAATGTACTTCCATCCAGGCCAAGAAGTTCCAAAGAGGCACGATGGACGGGTGTCGGGCAACCCAGTGAGCTCTCGCCTCCACAGGTGTCATGATCCACGGAGCCGCCACCGATCCCGGACTGCTCCTCAGGAGAGGAACCTCTGTGCAGCAGGAGCTCGTCCTGCGTGTCGCCAAACGATGACGAGTCAGAGCGCGTGTCGGAGGCATTCCCATACCAGCCTTCCTCCTCCACCGCACCGTCATTGGGGCCCTCTTCTTCATCGCCGTCCACATCTGCAAAAAGACATAAAATGAAACCATTTCACCAGATGTAACAAGCAATTTGTTGGGAAAATAATTTACAACATGATAAGCATCTTTGAGTGCTTAGAAAATGAAATAAAATTAAATGCATTATTATTATTATTAATTGGGTTGGGTGATATGGCTTAAAATGTCTTTTAAGGCATGATTTTTTGATAATAGTTTATGCATTATTGGTGGAAGTGTAATGGATAATTAGTTATTTAAAATAAATTGCCTAAATTTAAATTTCTAGACTATTCAAAGTAAATTTTTTAAATTAATGTCACAGATTGTTTATGGATGTTTGTCTGTTTTGATTAGCATTGTTGGTGGTTTATATTTTGTTTTGTTTAATGGTATTTTCGCTTTGTAATATTTTGGGGGTTTTATTGTATGTACCTCACAGGCTGCCGTAACTAATGAGGGCAGGCCCTATAAAAGCTGGTAGAATCATTGTGCCAATGAATGACTTGAACTGTCAAGATGTTTGGCATAAAGATAATAAACACTTAGTGTTCCCCAGTGAAAGCAGCAAGGTACGTTTTGTTTTGTTGTTTGTATTGTAAGTTTATGTTTTGTATTATAATATGTGTATATGTTTTAGATTTCACAGTGACTGAGGTAACTGTGTTGACTGTGATGATCATGGTGGATTTTCATCAGAGAAAATAAAACGCTAAATTCACTCGTCAAGACTGGCTGAGTAATTCAAGTGCTGGGGAGCTGCTACAGTAGGTATTTTGTGATGAATGGTACAAATGTACATAATTCCTCAACGTGTCCAAAAAACTTTCCTCAAAAATACAATTGAGACAAAAGAAGTGGTTTTACTAATTCAGGCGGTTGCACACACGTTTCAGATTGTTTTTTATACATCAAAAAATCATGCATTATTTTCATACCACTCCACAAATTACTATATGTTGTTTTGTATAACATTGAATGATACAATACAGTAAAGGTTGTGGTTTTCGTGCAAGAAAATCTGCCAACATGATTTTTTTTATTAAAACCAAACAAAATTTTACCATTTAGAAACACAAACAAGTTAGTGATATAAAAGTATTCCAGATTGCACACTGGAGAATTTTTTTGTGTAATTGAGTTTTTCAGTTTTTTTTTTTTAAACACATTTTTCCCACCCTTGGTCAGGAAGAGCCTGGTAAAGGAGTTACCATGACAACGGGTCCTTCTGGGAGGCTAGACAGCGAAGATTAGGGTAATGGAGGTTACAGAACCAGATTAATATTCATGAGCCTGCAGATACCACCAGGGAGCCAATAAGGATAGGGTTAAGGTCACCAAGGGTCATTAATATACACTTCATGTATCAATATTCATAAGCAAAACATTACAGCTTGCCAGACAAGGGCGAACAAAGAAAAGTGAATATTCCTGATACATATTAACAAACCTCCATAAGAATAAGTCAAAAGCACCTAGTCTGGGTGAAGTGGGGTGTGAAATGAGGCCTTTTTATTATGGGTTACTGTACACAATCTCCCAAACATTAAACAGAAAACAATTTGCAGAGATTCATGAGGAAACTATAGAAAAAAAAAAAAAAAAAGGATTTGTTTTTTTTGCCCAAAATGTCTGAAAACACAAACATTGGTGTATCTGCACACCAAAGCTGGTCTAACCCTGGCGAACTTTACAGCGGCCTGGTGGGTTGGCTCTTTGTTTACAGGGAAAGGAGTTTCCAGGCAACCTGTTAGGATTCTTTTTAGAGCTGCCTGACATCTGGCCAGCACAGCTCACTGAGGTCCACAAGGGTGGCCAAAATCCCAACCCACGATGACCGCTGCTCTCCAGCTGCTACAGATATCAAACACACATTCTCACATATTTTCTCATCTCAAACACATTTACAGTCCCAATATATACGCTGTATTTACAGGAGAAACACTGGATCTCACTTCTGATTCCCTAACTTTGTACACAATGCAGCTTGTATTGACAGGAATGATCACTGTTTGACCTTTCACTATTAGGAGTCAACATATGAGCTGAATAAGTAAATGCACTGATCCTGATCCTTTCCCATGCTCCTTGCAGCCATTTTACCACCTGAATATGGTTAGCAAGAGTAAAGAGAGGGGGAAAAGAGACAGTGAGTCATACAGGCCAAGCCTTGACCTATTTCCATGTGACATGCGAAAAGCAGTAAGAGTCACTAATGGCTGTAATATGGTTAGAGGGAAATAGCTGGATTGCTGACCTGAGGTTCCAACTTTAAGGCTGAACTCTCTTCCTTCCTGAGTTTACGCTAAAATCCCGGGGTTAGGTACAGTGGACCACGACGCTGTACCACCAGAATCCTGGCTGAGTGCTAAAGTGCACCGATGAACTTCACTAACGTAGCTTCGTGTGTCACAGGCAAGCCACCCCCGTGGGCAAACTGGCATTTTCCA
The DNA here is from genome assembly GCF_019740435.1 of Gambusia affinis. Lineage (NCBI taxonomy): Eukaryota > Metazoa > Chordata > Actinopteri > Cyprinodontiformes > Poeciliidae > Gambusia > Gambusia affinis. The sequence goes on from NC_057871.1 coordinate 3,895,034, forward strand.
GGGTCGAGGTCTCCAGCCCAACCTCGAAGGGCACTTCAGCTGAGCCTTGTGTTCGCAACTGCTGCTAAGAGTCATTCACATGCAAGGAGAGAAAAAAAATAGAAGCTATATGCAACTTAAATCTGGACCTTTATGCTTCTGGCTCGTTTTGATAAAAAAAAAAAATGTTTTAGGGTCTTGTGTCACAAACTTAGTGGATGCAACATTCAAATAGTAAAACTGAAATTAAATTAAAGGACTCAATGTTTTGAATTGAGTAAAAACATCAATTAAATAACATTGATTATTTAATTGAAAATATTTTTTGATTAAAATTTTTTTTTTATTTAATTGATTTTGTTTCATTTTGATTAAGAGTGGTACTGAAACAGATTGAAAATTTTGACAGTTAATAGTTTGTTTGCTTTTTTAAACATACAAAAGTCCTAAGATGGAACTTTTATGGCACTTTTCTGGTACTCCAAAAAATCTGCCATACAAGCTACTCATATTCGCTGACAGAGCCACTTCTCTTGGCCTACTGGGGGTTAATTTTTTGTTTCAGAAAAGATCTGACTGGATGCTGGAAAAAACTACTTTTGTGGTCAAGTTGTGCTAGAAGGAGGTAACCCATCGGCGAAGCTATTGAAGCCAAAAATACATCTTTGTTCTAAACATTATGCAGCAAGAAAAGATGCTGATGACACTAACGTTGGCATCAAAAATCCACTTTCTAAAATATTATTTACAGGATTATTTTTTTAAAGCAACTTATAAATGAACAGGTGTTCCTGAAACACTTGAAAGCACGTCCACCAATCTGATTGAATAACCTAAATAACAAATCAATTTGTAGTAAAGCTCATATGTTTATTTCTTCAATGATTTAACAACAAGAAAGACTTTTTAAATTAAATATACAAATTTTTTCAATATATGGTTTTCAATTAAGACATGATTTATTTCGATTAATTAATTACAGACCCTGCAATTAACTTGATTAAAAATTTTAATTACATCCCACCACTAATTTGGATCCTTACAGCTGTTTTCTAAATGTATTTTAAGAAGTGAGTAAATACTTAAAGCTTTTGTTTTCATAATTTCAAATGTTGGGAGAACATGGCATATCATATTTCTTACCAGTATACAGAAAATTAACACAACCCCCCCCTCCCCCGAAATTTAACCATGAAATAATGATGTTTTGTTTCCTACAAACTACAACATTTACTGCATTAACTGAAAAATACTAGAAGATTTAGCTTCCCTGTGAATCACCGAGCTAACATTCAGTGGAATAACCACTGTGCTTCTGAGAACTGCTTCACATCTGTGTTGCATGGACCAACTTCTGGCACCAGAGAAAAGGTTTCCCAGCACGGGACGACTGGACTACATTCCACATTTCATCAGCAGTTCTTGGTTTTATTCAGCAACAGTCGGTGTGACCCAAGGTTTCCATCTGGATTAAGGTTCTGCTAAAGGGTTGATCAACGTTAACAATGTCGGGAACAAAGATGATGCTCACAAGGAGGTAGGTGTTGTTGTCTGGTTGAAACAACTTTTAGGGTCATTTTCTTTTCAGAATAAGGCAACACACCCCTTAATGTAATTCTATGTACCGGTACTTAAACACCCATGATACAGTTGAAACCACAGGTTTACATACATCATGGGTTAACGGTGGTCATTATGACCAAACGGTTCAACTGTAGTTTCATCAGACCAGATGACATGTTTCTAAAAATTACGTTTTTTGTCAATGTACATTTGTAAACTGCAATCTGGCATTTTAAGTTTCTTTAGGAGTATTGGCTTCCTCCTCACTGAGTGATTGTTCAGTCCATGTCAACACATTTATTCACTCGTAAACGACATCTCAAAAGATTGATTCAAGACTACAATTTCTGGTGTTGAGTCTGTACACTCAATACCAGGAGGATCTTAATTGCCTTTTATTTTAAATAAAATAAAAATTGACCTGTAATTTGAAGCTTAATTTCCGGCAGAAAAATATCAGTAAGTATGGCAAGGCCTACGTTGCCCTTGGGTTTACTGTGAATGCAATATGATATGCACTTTCCATGTCTTCTGATAAGCTAAAAGATAATAAGATGCTGTAATTTTATTCACAAAATTCTTTAAAAAGTTTTATCTTTTTAGGAAAGGAATAAGCTGCTGAAGCTCACAAGTAATCAATGATTGCAGTTAAGTTTTGAATTGTACTGAGTTTGGTATAAAAATACACATCTCTGTGAATCATTTGGACTTTTTCATTTTTGAGAATCACACACACTTGAAATAGTTTTAAAGTTTAGCACAATAAAATGAGCTACAATTTAAAATTAAAGTTGTTGTAGGTCTAATTTTGAATGCTTGTGCAAAAAACACATACAGTAGATTGTATAGACAAATTCTTAAACTTATCAGCTTCTCAATAATTATTAAATTTAGGGAGGCATGTATGAAAATAATTGAGAACGACTGCTCTAAGGTTACTCTAACCCTATTGGTTGTATTTTTATGGCATCTCTGCTTAATTTTAAACATTACAAGTTCCACATGCATGATACTCACACATTTGTTTGCTCAACAGTGGTATTACACCACACAACTGCAGGGAAATCCCTGGAGCAGATGTTTTTCTTAAGTGTTACTCTAAGGCAGGGGTGCCCAGAGTCGGTCCTCGAGGGCCGGCATACTGCACGTTTTAGTTCTCTCCCTGGTGGCACCAACAACATTTTCAGCATGTCAGTGTTCTTAGGCCTTCTAATGAGCCATCATTTGATCCAGGTGCGTTAAACCAGGGAGAGAACTAAAACATGCAGGATGCCGGCCCTCCAGGACCCACTTTGGGGACCCCTGCTCTAAGGTTATGCCCTCCCTCTATTGCATTGCTTCTGAGATGCAGTCAAGCGCTTTGCCTCTGGAACGTGGTTGGCGTGGTGACTGTAACCACACACCCCGACCGCCCGCCACCCCGGGTGATGGAGATGCAGAGAAACGGGCTGAGGCGGCAAGCGTCTGCCACTGAAAGGGGACCGTTTAGCTGTGTAATGGCGGGGATGACTTGCATGTTGAGACAAACAGCTGCAGGGTGCTCAGCAGTCGGGATCTGTTATCGCTCACACACAAATGATTCATTGGTGCAGCGCAGAAGGATGATCTTTCTGGGCCACAAATAATGCATAGCATCACTACTTTATAGACAAAGACACCTAGGAAGTCCAGACGGAGTTTATATAAATAGACTGAAGGGAATCAATGGTGACAACAACAAGCCATCTAAGGTCTTAAAGCAGATGTACACAAATCAAGTCATATATGTTGTTCTCCAACATTAATAATACAAAATTGTTGGATGAACCAATAGCAAAAAAGAAAGGAGCTTATTAGATTCCAGTGATTATCATTTTAGAAATGCAGAATATCAAATTTTTAATCAAATAATTTGTTCTGTCTAAATATTTCTATACATCTCTACTAATTTCAAGTGTACCAATATACCTAAAGTAGAATTAAGACAAAAGATACTAGCAAGAATATGTGTTTTGCAGTGAAATATTTACAGTATGATTAGATATCTTACCATCTAATTTCCATTGATCCACTTTATTATTCTGAGGTTAATTCTGCTACCAGCTGCTATGAAAAATGATATTTTGGGTTGTTAATCAAATATGTTTCAAGATCAATCCACCATGGAGGTTTAAATTAGTTAAAAACCATAAAATACATTTTAGTCATTGTGTTCTGGCAGATGAACCCATAAACATGTATGTGTACATTCTTCCTTAGCTAGGCATGAAAAGTGGCGTCAGCGTCCCCAGGCAAGAACAGGGTGACAGTGGGGGGAAGGCAAAGGAAAGAAGGAAGAGATAAAGGGATAAATAAGGGAGGGGCTGATTTGGCTGGGCAGCCAAGAAGAAGAGGCCATTAGCCGATTAAGGTTGGAAGGGGATGCATCAATACTGCACCGATGTCAAAAGGAGAGTCATGCCCATGAGCTAATATAAGAATGAGGGAGAGACCCAGAGACAGAGAGAGGTAGTGTAGGTCAGCGAGTCAGTAAAATCTCAAAGACTGCTGACCGCAAAGCGACCGCAGAGCCGTGGAGAGCGAGGCAACATAAAAGACTGCCACAACATACTCCGACTAAAGCCATCACATTTACATGACCAAAATGATTAGCCTCCCTCTCCTGCCAAGGCAGCAAGGGTGACAGTTGTGTGCGGGCACGTTTGTGCCTCTATAGCTGGGTTAAGGGTGTTTGAGCAGGGGGTGAGGACACGGGAAGGGAAGCAGAGAGTATGGAGGTAGTGCCGAAGAAGCTTTGACGGTAATTAAGTGTCCAGCTGAGCCCTACTGGGCCTTGCAACGGCCGCGGGCTATGCTAATGAGCATGCCCAGTGGTCAGGCCTGGCTTAATAAGCGCTCGCTGGACAATATGGTGGGAGAGATGCACCACGGCAGACTCACTTCTCAACAAATGACTAACAGCCTTCCCAAGGAGGAATGTAATTCCATTAATTGGGACACATTGGATAATGCTCGCCCCCCTTTCCTTTTTTGCATAATCTGTCACCTACTTGATCCCTTTTGCACTCTTCTCAATCACTTCTCCACTTAAAACTCTTGCTGCCTTTCCATTTCTGCCAGAAAGCAAACAATAAAATACATATTGAACAAATTAAATAGATGTCCCTTCAGTCGTTTTACTGCCATTACAGCAAGAAACTCTAATAATTCTAGTTTATGTTCATGGTTATTTTCACTAGAAGGTAATGAAATCTGACAACCAAGCAATGGATAAGATCACTGAAGCAAGTTGGCATGAAGAACAGTGGGCATTTACTTTTAATTAACTTAGTGATTACACAGTTTAAAGCTTCTTGATAAACTATGGAAGAAAAAAAGAAAACTAAACTATTCACACCAAACATGACATCAAGATACTACAAGGAACAAACCAAAATAAAAAAAGCAGTCAAATTAAAATCCAATATGTTTTTGACCTCTATTTACACAAGTTGTCTCACTGAGATCCAAGATCTTATTTACAAGTGAGAACTGTCTTGATAAAGACAAAAAAATTAAATTAAATACAGCAACAATTCAAATAATTAAGATATTTTAATTAAATGAGGCTAATAAAATGAACTAACAAAATAGGCCAAGTTTCATAAGAAGTTTTCTCTTTTTGTGTTAAAAGAATTTTGAATTGTTCCAAAGGAATAAAATAATAATTTAAAATTGACTGTAAAATGAATGTCCAGTAAATAAACTGAACTCCTGGTACCCTGAACAATCAAATTGATGTTTTACTTTCACACAGTGTTCATCCTGAGGAAAACAAAAATCTCACAACTGTGTTTCTGTCAGGCATTAAATGTTCTGCCAAAAATAAAAAATAAAAAAACACACCAGAAAGCCCCATAAAATCCATTTGGTAACCACAATTGGACAATTTTCAGCTTAACTGGCTATGATCGGGAACAAGAAACATAAAAATCTAATCTTTTAGCAGTCAGTAAACGCACCATACCGTATCTTCAATATCAGCAAGATGCTTAACTGTCAGTGGAAGCAGAGAAGTACATGAAGGCATTTAAAAGGCAAGTATATTTTCAACATGTTGAAACATTTTAGGATATGTATCCAAGGGTCATTAAGTCTGGCTTAGTTTTTAACTTGATAATTGTATTAGGAGGCAACAACAACACAGCTAGTGGCAGATTCATGCATGACAAGTGTAAAAGTGAACATTTCTTCTGATTGGAGCTGGGAGGACTGATGAACAAGGACTGGGCAATCTGTGAGTGCTTTGGTAGGACAAGAAGGCTGATTATTGAAAAGAATAACAATTATATGAGGCACTGAGTCATCAGAAATCTCCAGGTAATCTGATGGAAGAAGTCAAACTAAAATAAAGGAGTGGTTATTTTGGGTTACTTGGTAAAACCTGGATAAAAGGAGTAGGAGGTTTGCAGTTGTGACATTTCAAATAAAAAAAAGATCAAATAAATAAATAAAAAAATCTGAAAGAAAGTTCCTTTGTAGCTCTAAAACTACTTGGGTTGTTTTTGCCCATTCATATTTTATTTCATTCATATTTTGTTTGAATGAAATATTCAAAATTCATATTTTGTTTGAATGAAATATTCAAACAAAATATGAATTTTGTTTCATTCATATTACAAGACATTGATTGTCGTTTTCGTGATAATACGTCTATATCTGAAATACATTTGGAGATCAACAAACAAATACAAACAACAGGCTACTTTAATACACCATATACAAAGAGTGGTGCTATTGCACTGACAAACAGTATAAAACTAGAAAATTCCTGAAGAAATTTAACTGGGGCCTGCCAAAGTGTGCCCGTCGGTTTGGACCCAGCGTTCTGATGCTAACAATTTGCATCAATGCTAAAGAAAGCTGCAATGTAATCAATAGCATGTGGAGAATCACAAGAATGTTAAGTAAGCTGGACATGCAACATTCAGTATGATAAAGCAAGTGCATTAGCTAAAATGAGCAAATATGCTAATATAAGCATAAATACTTTCAGTAGCATGTGGGGTATCATTAGAATGTTTACTGTCATTTACTTACTCCATTAAGTATACTAAACATGGCTAATAAGTCTGAAAAATAATTTAAGCTAAAAGGCTAATGCTAATGAACTGCCTTGCTGCAAGGCAAAGTTCTAACCTCGGATAAACAGATAATGCAGAATGATATCACTGCACGCCTCGATGCACTATCAGTCCAGAGGGCATTTTGAGGCTTTTATTTTGAAATTTGCAGTAAGCTTCATATTAAATGCCCACACTAATCCAATGTGTAAGAGTGCTTTGGATAAACCAGTCACATAAAGCCAAAAGAGCAATTACATGATGTAAAAATTCCCAAGGCTTTTATTTTGAAATTTTTGTTAAGCTTCATTTGAAAGGGTCAAAGTCATCCCATGTAACAGTCATTGGATTAAATCAGTCATATAACGCTCAAAAAGCAATGACCTGATGTAAAAATTATCAAGGGCTTTTATTTTGAAATTTTCAGTAAGCTGCCTTTCAAAGGGCTAGACTCATCCCCTGTGTAACAGTGACAGGGTTAAATTAGTTATATACAGCCCATAGCAGCAAGTTTTTCTAACGGCCATCTCAGTCCTCCTCTGTTTTAACTGAACTAGTAGTTGAACTACAGTGATGCGTTTGAAGTCCTCAGCAGCTCTCCCTGCTCTGGGTTCCGTTGCCATGGTAAATAATCCTCTGCCAGCTGTGAGTGAGACATCCAGGGGAGACAATCTCTTTGAGCCAGCCAGTTTGACTAAAAAAGCATGGCAAAAACTGTTTCCGTTCGGGAACCGTAATACATATTCGAAAACCGTTTGAAGCATATGAGAGGGCTATTTGTCGCCTCACATAGTCCCGCCATTCATATCTCTACCTCACTCACAGTATTAACAGCGATGAGATAAAAAAGTGTGTGCCAAGGTCTGAAATTTATCAGAAATACATGGAAGTGAATCAGTGAGATCTGTCTGCTACCCTGGCGCATGACTTTGCTCTGAAGCACCGTAAGCGCTAGATAATTTTTGAAAACATTTGACCGGAGAGCAGGCACGCGTATCAATGTCATGACCAAGTTTGATACCAATCATGCAATATCGAGTTAAAAATGATTTTCGAAATTTCACTCTGACTCTCACTCTAGCGGAGCCTTCACACTCTGATTTTTCCAAAATCAAAAACTTTGGGTCGCAGAAAGAAGTTGTGGACAAACCATAATACATATTGACGTGCTGTCTTCACTTTAAAAGAGATCACGGACGATCTACAAAATGAAGTTTGAATACATAAGGTTAACACAGAAAATCCTCAAAATAGGGTATTTTCAGGATTTACTGGTTGCGAGAGACTTGCACCTGGTGAGCTCGTTAGTGATTTTGGGGTCGTTTGCTTTTTACGCCGCCATGGTAACTCCAAATCCCACCAAAAGTAATAGCTCCTTCCTTTTGATACCACTTTTGTGGGTGGGCTAACGGAAGAATAATAAATAATACGTATTAAAGAAACATTCTATTGGGTGTAGAACAATAGGTGCCTGCCATGCAATGCATGGAGGCAGTGACTGACTTGCTTCGCAAGTCAGTCACTGCTCTCCTTATGCATTGCTATGGGCAGGCCCCAAAAAGAGCATTAGACCATATGGAGCCAAAAAAAACAAACACAGTTCAAAAAGGAAAAGCTGATAAGTATCTCAAAAGCTCAAATAATATCTGAATTACGACCCCAAACTCCAGAGGAGTGGAAAAGGAGGCTTCATGGATGCAGAGCATCAAACCATCCACTGAACATAATGGCCAAAAAAAACATATCCCAGACTCCAATGTCTCTCTGCTTGGCTTTCCAATAATATAGCCAGACAGAGATGTAAAGAGCAGTAAAAGCAAATGAGGTGGATTAGCAGCGCTTGATAACAGCTGCTGTTACGGCCCTGGGCCTTATGGGATAGGTTGCAGGTGTCTTGTTGTCTGTCTTTGTGCTCCTCCCCTTTACAGGTGCTGCTGATTTGTTAATTTGGAGCACAGAGCATTTAAGCCTGGCTGTCTCCACCTTCTGGGTCACGTTGGTGACCACTCTGCTGTTTGATGCTTGGGATGTTTTGTTGGCAGGCCTCAGCTGCCCTCCTTTTGCACATTTGAGTTTGTCTTTGTTTTTGCACTTCAACACTTCCACTCATACACCGCATCCAAGCATTTGTCTTACACCACTGATACTGACATCCACAATCCATTGTTGTTTTTGTTAACAAATATTCCTTATTATGCATTTCAATCACTGCATGGTCTCCCGTTTTTGTTATCACCTTGAGCCAGTCGTAACAACTGGGGGCTCGTCCGGGATGTTATGTTACGCCCCCCAAGGTCTAGGGGTTCAGGGGCAGTAACATAAAAATGTGTCCAGAGAAAATAAGTGGAATGTAAAATGATTTATTACAAAAAGATGGTTTCACAAAACCAAGACACAATACAACTTAAGCCAATTAAAACAAAAGAAAAGGGCCAACAAATTCAAGAATAGTTAAGTGAAAAATAAACTACAAAATGTCCAAACAAGCCAGTCTAACGTAAACTCAAAACAACCCAAAAGAAAGGACACAAAGGGAGCACCAAACCTCCCAAACACAAGCTTCTAGCTTGTATAAAGTCAGTCTAAAGCAGATTCAAACTACTTAGCAGAACAAGCAAAAACAAAGTAGCTCAAACTACCCAAAGCAGTTGTAAACAGCAAAGGAACAGCTTAACAAAACCTCTTCCTGCTAGCTGCCCCACTGGAGGAATGATTTCAGGAGCCTTTTATAGGAAGCATGTGGGCCTCATCAACGTCTGATTGGCTTGACAATCCTCTGCTGGTCCAATGGAGTAGCAGCTCTCCTGCAGCCTCCAGGCAGCCAATCAGGAAGGTGTTCTCTCACAGCTGAACCTGCATAAAAAAAAGGAACCTGCACAGCCTCAAGAGGCCAGGGGCGGTAACAGCTGCTGATGTCATTCAGAACATATTAATGTGGAATACCATCTCTTCTACCTGAATATTGAGCTTTTAGCATCATGACAGTTAAACTGTCTTCTGTCAGAAACCTCCTCATATTTGTTCCAAGACTGACTGCTACTGGAGTTGCTTCCTTCCCACAGGATCATCAACAATTCTTTAAAGATACAGACTCAGTGTCTGTAAGTCGGCAACTGGAAATCATCCACAAACATATCATCAGCACATTCTAAGTTGTAATATTCAGAAAACTTTGAATCAAACTCCTATTCTCATTAAACTACCTCCTTAATCTCATCCAACTGTTGCCGTTGACAAAGACATAAAAGATCATCTTTTAGCTGGACTCTGAGGTGAGATGATCCTCTCGGTGAGGATCAGAGTTCAGGCAGCACAGCTATATATACTCCTGGTTCGAGTCGTACTGAAATGTAGCGCAAATTACCATGAGTGTATTTTCGGCCTTGGCCTCCATGGTTTGTGGGTTCTTTGGGCCGTATGCCAGAGGTGAAACAGGAAGGAGAAGTGTTCTTGGAAAAGAATGAGACTACCCGAGACCTCTGAAATTCCTCAATGCAGATGAAGTGCACTTTAGCCCCCTACCCCACCACCAGCGGTTTATTTTTCCGTTCCTTTTTTTAGCTTCTCATAACATAAGAAGTGTCATCAAATCGATTGGCCCGCTTTAGGGGAAAGAAGTGATACATCTACTGAATCTGCACTTTGCATTCTGAACATAAATGCAAAGTTTATCATTAGATCTTTGGCTTTAATTCCTGTACAAGATGAAATTACGTCATATTAGAAGTGTTTCAACAAGCTACAGACCTAGTATAGGTCACATTTATTATTAGTTAAAAGGAAGCCCATACAATAAAAACCTAATGCAGGTTGGAGTAGATGCCAATAAGAATATTTATTTTTAAACCATCACACAATCTTCAAAATGAACATCTGATATACAGAAGACTTTCTTTAAAAAAAAAAAAAAAGCTTTCTGATTATCCAGCGGCTGAGCTGCTACTGCCTGTTGAGATCAGCTCGGTCCATCTGATTAAAGTTGGATTTCAGCCTTGATATTCAAAATATCTAACGCTGATTAAATTTGTGTCATGAGCACATGACTATGACTGAATGCAGTGACTGTTGACACAATAACCTTTGGTCTCACCTTTCAAGCGTTTTATTAAAACCAAGAAAACTAGCATTATTCACAGTAAAAGTTTAGAAAACAATTCACAAAGAATAAAATCCAGATTTTTTAAATTTACTCTTAATAGTTTGCAGCTTTTGCAATCAATTTTTGAAGCTACATTTTCATGTAAGGTAAGGACAGCAGTACTGTCAGCGTCCGAGTGTAAATAGCTAAATAATGTACATAAAATATAATCAATGAATCAATCAAGTTTATTTGCATAACACATTTGAGCAACAAGGCAGCTCAAAGTGATTTACATCATAAATCTAAAAACACCATAGTCACCAATTGTGAAACTAGTCACAGACATTACTTTGCCATCATCAAAACACATCAAATATGATCAGCGTTCCAGTGGTTATGGTTCAAAAGAAACTAAAAATAGGTGGGTTTTTAGGCTTGATTTAAAGCACAGGTGTCAAACTCCAGTCCTCGAGGGCCGCTGTCCTACAGTTTTTAGATGTGTCACAGGTACAAAACACTGGAATGAAATGGCTTAATTACCTCCTCCTCGTGTAGGTAAGTTCTCCAGAGCCTTGATAATGACCCAATTATTCTATTCAGCTGTGGTGCAGCAGAGGCACATCTAAAAGTTGCAGGACAGCGGCCCTTGAGGACTGGAGTTTGACACCCCGGATTTAAAGGAACTCAGTATTTCAGCTTTTTTGCAGTTTTCTGAAAGTTTGTTCCAGATTTGTGGTGTACAGAATGGAATAAATATTATTCTAACCATTCAGAGGATGGTTCTTTCCTGATCCATCTAAGATGGTCTCACAGGGGAGAACATAGTAACAACAACTCTGACTGCATTTTGAATAGCAAGCCTTTGGAAGCAACAAGAGTTCTCCATTTATTCTGAGGAGTTCAGCGTTGTTTCGCTGTGAAAGACACTCCGCCAATCAAGTTGTTTAGCAACTTCTCTCCACAAAGCAGTTTAGATTTCTTAACTCTGCAGGTCAAGGATCAGGCACAGTGGAGGAATGCCCTCCAGTCCAAACGCGGTTGGTTTAACTGAAATATAGGATTTGTTTTCTCCTTTCTAGGGTCTACTTACACATGCTATTAGACACACCAGACAGTGATTAGACATTTAAAAAAATAATTTAAAGAAAAAAGCCAACACAGAGCTGAAGTGCTGAAATCAGTTCTCATTGTCGCAGCTGCGTGACAAAAGCCACGTAATTGTGTTCTCAGTCTCATGTTCCCCGCCCTTTTTGTCACAACTCTGCTGTCAAACTTTCCTCACCTTTGTATGTGAAATCCGCTTCATTTTACCCATACGCAAACTATGTCCAATATTTTCATCACATTCTGAACGACCCAATTACAATCTTTTCACCCCATGTCTCCCAAAAAAAAAAGTGATTTGTGCCACCTCCAAGTCTGGTACTAAACTGGATTCATATCTGATTGTTTTCAAAGTGCCGGCAGTCTGAACGGTCATATCACATTTTATCCAGCTTTTATGTCATTGATGTGAGACATGCATCATAATTTTGCACCGGAAAAAGCCAGATTCAGTAAATCAGGAAGTAAACAATGGATGAAAATTATAATTATGAACTTATGAAAGAAGTCTGTGTTGGTGAAGCACATCAGATCACAATCACACCACTCTTGGTTCCGACTACACATCCAAAACAAATTTATCTACAGAAATTGCAGTTATTGCTCCACAAAAGCCATTGCTACTAGCTGTAGTCTTTGTGTTGTCATGATATTGTGACAATACTGTTGCTGAATAAAAGCGATCTATGGACTACTCTGTCTATTATTACTTCTATAAACAACGCACTGCTGTGTGATCTCTATGTTCTGATTCTGCTCATGCGGGTTGCTTTGGGATCATAAATTGTTCACACAGAATTCTGAGTGCAAATGAGTTTAATTAGTAGCACAAATGTCCACATCAAAAACACACACACACACACACACACAAAAGAACTGAGCATTAAGATCAAATAAGGCTTATTGGGTTTAAATAGAAGATTATAGAGTTACATGTTTCCTATACAATTATTCTGTGACAAATTTTAGTGTGAGAATTTCATATTGTCCCATACCTGTTACACAAATTCATTTTATAAATTTCATGTGGTTTCAAACAAAATTATTGTATAAGGCAAGTCAATAAAAAAAATGTAAAAAAATGTGAGTTTGTCATAAATTTTCCCGCTGGCCAACAAAGCATCCATTGTCAAAGGAGATGTGGATGTTGCTCCAACGTTCAGCAGAAGACAGGGTGCATTCTTTAGAATGAGTGTGAAATGAACAGACTATCTCCCCGCTGTGGAGCTGTGCAAGAAAGAAGTGAGAGACAGTAGGAGGGTGGAAGGTTGCCGCGGACAGTGTCCATGTATTGTTTGAAAATCGTCCTACTGGTAAGGAGGGACGCTCGGCCCTACAGCGGTCACACAATCAAGGTCCAGTGGGAGGTGAGGACAGACTTGGGAGATAATTCGGCAGATTAATAATGCAACATTAACAACAAATAAATACAGCAGGAGAGAAAGTGGGAAAAAGAGCAAGGAGGACAAAAAGCGTTTTAGTTGAACAGATTTGGCAGAAGGAACTCAACCCTGGGATTTTGGCTATAGTTAGTGAGGACGGGGTCACTATTAGAAATTGGTCCTAGTGAAGCAAGAGAGAGCTTCCAGGCCATCACTTAAAAAAAGAAAGGAGCGAGCAAAAGGGAGAGGAATTGTTGTGGCACAGCAGGAAATGCTCACTGCTATCTCATTTACATGCAGGTCCAGAGAGAATGACGGTGGGATGGTGGGGGTTTTGAGGGGCTTTTTCCATTTCCAATCTCCATGTTAAATGCTAGCCAGGGCGGCTGATGGGAATGGGAGGCGCTGTTTGCACCACACTGCCCCTCTCCTCTCAGTTAGACCAATACCTGCCTTCCCATTTTCATGCTATAAAAAAGGGAATATCGCCATAACTGTTCAAATAGGGATATAGAATTTATAGCCCTAACAAGCAGCGTATGCAGCTGTTTACTTTACAGTCTGCAGCAACCTCCGTAAGTCTATCTGTTCTGTCATAACCAGGTTGTGACCCGAGGCTGCGGCATTCAAAGCCATCCTTCACCCACTGAGTCTGTTCTGTGGCATAATGATTGCTATGACAACCATCACTTAAAGCCACGGGTAGGTGGAGGAGAGATGTCAGCTTCTCGTCTACTCTTCTGATGATCTCATTTCTGGCTGGCAGGTACAACAAGGTCAAACCACTGAAACTGGAAAAGTGGCTGCTTGCTACATGCAAATGACAGAAGCCAGCTTCCAAACAATTACGCTGACCGGTCCGAACCAACATAGGGGAGTGAGGGGGAGTTACGCTTTGAGAATCACAAGGTGGGTGGGGGTGGGGGGGATTAGGAAGTAAACAAAACAAAAAAATCAGGAAGTGGGGGAAGAATTAGTTGTCGAGGGAGGGATGGTCGTCATTGTCATTGGCCGGCTATGAGTCCACACGATCCGGCCGTGCGTGCCAAATGGGGTTTTTAAATGTTTTTTTTTCGGGGAGGATTTGTCCTAATCTAGAAAACCTTCTGGAGTAAGCGCAAACACATCTGCCGCTGACCACTCCCCTGTAGAGTACGAGGGATTAATGACATGGCAATCTGAGCTAACATGGCCCCCATTCAAAGGACCCGTGTGGTGTGGGGAAAAAAAAAACAACACAGGCAATTACTGAGCCGGGCCGTCTGATTCACATCTTCCTGCGGCCGTTTCTGATGTCAACTCTTTTAGAAACTTCACATTTGTCCCCCTTTGTTTGCTTATATATTTTAAGAATAAAAAGACATGATATCTTTCTTCTTAAATTCAAAAAACAGTGATTACATAACATAAGTAGCAGAAAAAAAGAAACTATATGAAATGAACAAATGTCCTTGGAAAGTAATGAAAGAGGAAGAATGGAGTTACAGTGCTGGCCACATTTATTAGCGTTCTTTACAATGATGCTTCAGAAGCTCAAATTTATTCTTTTAGCAAAAACAATCTACGGAAAAGGTCTACTGAAGAAACAAAAAGATTTTTTACTTTTATGTAGATGGGCACCTGGGAGTAACCAACTTAAGGTTTACAGGCGGAGAACTAAGTTTCTACCAGAAATAATTTTTAATATCAGAGTTCTATTTTGTTTCTGGCCATAATCATCTTCTGTCAAACTCTCACAATAATAATAATTTTAAAAAAATCTAATCTTTGTATTGTGCTCGTTTTTTGTTTTTCAACCTTGTTCTATTCTACTATCATGAATGTAAACGTGGCGTTTCTAAAATGTCAGCTGAAATTTTAACTGTAACCATATGGTTTAGTTTGATCACACCAAGAATGAGCATTTCAACAACAAACGCTCCTGTTGGGGTTTATTTAAACAAAAAGATGAATATGCAGATAACTACCTCAAGCCCACTGTTAAGTACAATAGAGGATCTGTCTCTAAAAATAAAACCAGAATTAAAATGAAGTCGTCAGTGGGTCTGTTTGTGGAATAGTGATCTGATGATCCCCGGTTACTCCAGCTTCCTCCTACAGTCACAAAACATGAATGTTAGTTTAACTGATCTTTTTAAATTGCCCTGAGGCGTGTGTGAGTGTGTGAAAGGTTGTTTCACCCAATGACTGCTGGAGACAGAAACCAGCTCCCCCATGACTCTGCATTGGCAAAGTTAATAATTCAACTTTGTCGACAAACTTATGTCGACTTAAAGAAGCATTTTTCCATATGTAATGTAAGTGCTTTTACATTCAGGTTACCAAACTTAAACCTTTAACTATATACAGAAGCAAATGTATATTTCAGTGGTTGAGAATGTGTTTCATCACTATAACTGGTAGTGAATAACATAAGATGATTTAATATAACTCTCTAAACAGAAACAGGTTTAAAAGTGGAGGTAAGTGGACCAAACAGGGCTGGTATGAATGCGTGCTAAATCTCTTTAAACGTGGCAAGCAAACTGCTTCCCTGCATCCTGGGGCTTGAAGTTCTTTTAATATTCCCTGATACCCTCAAGTAGAAGTAAAACATCACAGTACAGATGAAACTAAAGGGGAAGAAGAAATAATTTAAGGTAAAATATAATTGAAGACCTAAAATGGAAAATCTTATTTCAGATTTGAAGAGTGGGATTCGGATTTCTGAATTTGCAATCTTACTGATTTTAAGAACCCTTGGGAGATTAGTAAACACAGCCCTACTGGCAAAAGGGGGTTGTACAAACTGTTAACAGCAGGGGTTCCAATCATTGGGTTTCCAGTAATTCTGTGATTTTTTTTAGGCCACTATGAATCAGATTAAGCTTGGATTTTTGTAAAATACTCTGAAAGAACCTACACACCTCCCTTAAAAGTTACTGTTAAAGAATTCATTTTAGGATCCAGTCCGTCTTTGTTTTATTGTAACAGCAGCTCTGACTACAGCATGCAAAGGAGGAGTTAACCTGACAATGAATCAGTCGAGATGTTTACCTGCATTTTCAGCATCAATAAGTTACTGACAGAGATGACATCATATAGAGGATTTTAACTTCTCAGGATTTTTTGCACTCGAGCCAAAACAGTTCCACTATCCGTTTAGAGCTGATTTATTGTTTCCCTGGAGAGTGCCTGCTGCTTTATGAACACACACTGCTCCGTCTGTAACAACCCTCCGCACTTTTAATCTCTTCTCTGAACTGATTCCCGATTCTGTCCCTAAAACTCCAG
This sequence comes from Gambusia affinis, assembly GCF_019740435.1. NCBI lineage: Eukaryota > Metazoa > Chordata > Actinopteri > Cyprinodontiformes > Poeciliidae > Gambusia > Gambusia affinis. The sequence goes on from NC_057871.1 coordinate 3,911,497, forward strand.
CAGGGGAGGTGAAAACGCTGAAAACTCCTCCATGCCGAGGAGGAAAGACGGGGGTCGGCTGAGGCCCCCCCACCCCTGAGCACCGAAGGGAAACCGGAGCCAGGCTTCAGGAGGGAAAGTGTGTCTCTGTGCGCACGAGAGCACTGCCCTCCTCTACCCACACAGGAAGTGAGGTCATCTCACTGCACTGCGCTGTGGAGGGTGTTCTGCGAGGGCGACAAAGATCAACATGTTGGCCGACCTCCATGCAGATCAGAGATACGTGTATAAAAGCATTAAATCTTAATTTTTCATGCAAAGTTAGTGTTTTATACAGTGAGGAGCAGAAAGTAGGAGAGTTTTCACATCTGATAATCCAGTAGACTCGGTCTGATTGAGGACCAAAGTTATTTATTACATTCTTAGCTGATGCAGTTTTCTTTCACACTGCTCTGTGGAAAACAAACCAAACCCTTTGAAAAAGCTGTGGCGGCCAGGCTGGCCCAAGCCTTTTTGGGACCCTAAGCACATTTTCATTTGGGGCCCAACATGTCGGCACCAGATGCTTCAACATTCCTACGCTGCTCTGTTAATTTGTGTGCAGCATACCTCTTATCATTGGCATTGTTTGTAATTAGCTTACATCATACAGATGTTCTTACGGATATTGATATTAACTCAACATTAGCAGCTAACTAAAAACAATTATTTGGATTTTGAAATGCAGAGTGGTATTTAAGTGTGCCATAATATTTTAACTATTTGAAAGTATCATCAGCAGAAAAACACTGAACTTACAGTAAGCAAGCTAAGACGTTTAATATCTTATGTTTCCCCAATAAAGGCACCAGCAGCAACAACAGTAATAGGAAGAGATTAACCTGTAGCTTGTGACGTAATCATAAAAATCTATAAATGGCTTTTCCATGTGTAATAGTATTTAGTTTGTATTATTCAATGTTATTCTTAAAATATACATGGTGCTGCAACACAAAACGAAACAACACAAAGCCTATTTGACCACAACTTGCTTTTTCAGAAAATGTAAACAGAAATGGAGCGTCTTAAATAACGTTTTGAACTGGCCTCATGCTATTATTGCAAATTATGTCTGATCATGCACCAAAACTAAAAATGGAGACATCACTGGATCTGTTCATGGAATTTATGTAACAAAAGCATTTAAGACAAAATACACACTGTTGGACTGACACACCGTCTCTACCATCGGGTTTAGCAGGTTTTATGGGTGAAATTCCAGGACCAGAGTTCACTTTTTTGGTCCATCTCACAGTTCAATTGGCATTTACACTTCCCCAAACTGTCCGGACTTTCTAGGCAAACAAACTAGTAGGATTAAAGTGGACTAAACAGGGCTGGTGTGAATGCACTGCAAGAACTGAAGCCTGTCTTAATGATGCACCACATCCGCAGCCTGCAGGGGATTCTAATCAAGGAAGTTCTTTATCTCTCAGAGTAATTTTAATGCCTTTAGTGATGCAGAGGCAAACAATAAATCCCATCCATGTTCGGATCAGGCGTCTGGTACGACCGGCCGGCTTCAGCTCCCCAAACCAAAGCTTCCTCCTACTCCTCTGCTGCATCCTCCTCCACTCCTCTCATGCTCTCCATCCCTCACGCCTGTTAAAGGCTCGTCCTGCAGGGCCTGGATGCACTTGTGTGGTACAACAACAGAGAAACCGCCCAAAGCTCTTAACAGCTCTTCCTCTCCACTTCCTCCCTCCCTCCATCTCCACCGGCCCCTCGCTCCCCTCTTCCACTCATGCTCTGTCTTTCCCAGCTGCACCGGCGAGCTGTTCCGTATGAACTGCTGCCAGCTGAAAGCCTGCTACTCCTGTGAGATTGCTATTACTCAGTGCAAGCAGGGCTCTACGTAGCCAAAGGGCTGCTCTCCGAGCTGTAGATCTCCATGTTGTGACTTGTCAACACGGGGGAAAAAAAATCGTTATCGAGACTGAGGCACTTCCATTCCACACAAAGGAAAAGGGGGTGGAGGTCTGATGGTGACCAAGCAGAGACGCAGGTACTGGCCCAGTGGTTTCAGGTTAGACTGATCTCTGATCAGTAAAATAATCTGCAGGCACATAAAGCAGACAGTGTGAGCATTTTCTGGTTTCCTTTTTCATCGTTTCTGGAATCTGAACTGGACTTTATCCAGCACCCAAAATGTAAGAGAATAAGTGCAGTAAACATAAAAACACCTTAGGTGTGGACAATATTTTGTAGTATTGTCATGATAACTCTAAAAGTGATGAATAAAATTTATGGTTCTGCATTCCCAGAACCAAAAGAGGAGAAGCAACTTTCAGCTTCTCTGCATCTCAAATCTGGAACAAACTTTCTGCAAAACAGCTGAAACACTGAGTTCCTTTAAACCATTGCTAGAAACTCCACCTGTTCAGAGCTGCGTTTGGACCAAAATAATTAGAACACTGACCAGCATATATGATGTGTATTAATTATTTTAATGATGGAAAAATGTAATGTAATTTTCACAACTGTTAACTGAATGATGTTTTTATGTTTTTATGATGTAAAGCACTTGAACTGCCGCTGCTGAAATTTGCTACACAAATGAACTTCACAGATTGATAACACAAATATATATGTATATATATATATATATTACTTCTTTTTAGGTAACTGTATGGCTCTGATAGCAATCATAGCACCACAAACACTGCTCTTTAAAAAACATTGTCATTTGTAATATGTTTCTTTAGGACACCAGTCACATGAAGAAGTGTGATTTGTATCACTAAACCGCACACAGTAACTGCGCATTTTATCATATTTTCAAATTTTGTGATTTTATTGAAAATTTCTTTGGACAGTGAAAAAATAAAAAACAATCCCCAAAATATGGTCTTTTTTGTGAATAAAAACATCTGCAGTTTAGGTACTGTTGTTCAAAATGTTTTTAAATTATTATTAGCTGCCCTCTCATCCATAGTGCATGTATGATGATTCAGAGTTTTTTTTATCCTTCTTCAAACTGATACTTTTATTGCAAAGGATTCTTTTAATCCTCAGCAATCTAATGCCTTAGCTAATTGATGTAAATAAGAATAGAAATTATGGATGTACCTCAAATTGAATGCAAAGACTCAATGAAAAGGTGAGCTTCAGGATGTGAACACTTATTCAATCATTTAAATTTTTTGTTTTTATTTTGAACATTTTCTCTTCCATAGTTTTGTTTTTCAGCTGAATAATAACTGAAATGTCAATTTTCAGAAGAAAAAAATACTTTCCTCTTCTGTTATACAAGATCCACAAAACTGCTGGGAGGGCAGCACCGTATGCTCTTGATCAAATGAAATTGATTCATTGTGCAGCGCGGGTAAGAAGTGATGGCAGGCAAAAATCAGAAACAATGTGCCTGTAATAAAGCCAGTAGCAGCAAAATCTGAGAAAATACTTTTGACTGTCTTGTAATAAGCACAATTGGAGAGGAAGAATGTTAGGGTATCAAATCCAGCACATCATCCACTGTGATGAGGCGATCACACAGAGCAATGGTTTGATGATGCTAAACTTCACTTTAAATGGAAAAAAAGAAATGTTTCCCAGATGCCTGATGTGCAGCTTGTTGCAAAAGTGTTAATACCCACCAACTTTTATCTTATTAGGATTTTGTGACCAAAACAAAGAAGCAAATAATTGTGAAGTGGAAAGAAAACGACACAAGGTCTCGAAATGTTCTTTTTCCACATAAAAAATCTAAAAAAAAACCAAACAACAAAAAGAAGTGTGAAGTGCATTTACACTCTGATCCCTGTAAATAATTGCCTTCAGAATTCCCCTAAATAGTGAACAGAGTCTACCTATGATGTTTTGTGAAGGTTTGTTAGAGAAAATCAGAGAACAACCAGCTTCATGAAGACCAAGGAACACAGGAGGTAGGTCAGGAAAAAATTTGTGGAGTCGTTTAAAGCTGATTTAGATTAGAAAATAATATCCCAAACTTTGAACATCTCCAATGTCTCTGTTCTAACCATCATCTGAACATGGAGAGAGGAAGAACCAACTGCTAACCCATCCAAACATGGCAGAACACCTAAACTTATTAATCAGAGAAGCAGCCGAGTGACAGTCCCACAGTAACTTTGAAGAAGCAGCAGCAATCCTCTCCTAAACTATTTACAGTTCACCCTACAAATCAGGCCTGAAAGATAAAGGAAGTCCTGTTGGAGGTTTGCCACAAGCCATTCCATTTACTATGTGCCAAAAACAATGTAGAGGACACAGCAAACACATGTCAGAAGGTGTTCTGGTCAAATGAGATTGAAAACAACTCCATGTACTCCTGACACACACCATTCCCAGGGCAAAACACAGCGGCGGCAGTATCAGAACAGAAACTAGTGGGAGCTGATTGAGAGATAAATGGAGCCAACTGCAAGGCAGTGGTTGGAGAAAATTGTTGCAGCAAAAGTGGACACAGCTTTTGCTTCATCTTCCAGCAGAACACCAACCCTAAACATGCAGCCAGAGGTATGACGAAATGACACATTTCTGCTAATCTGCTAATGGGATAACAACAAAGTTAGCTGAGAACTACAGGACAAATAGAGTTCTACAGTATATGAACTTTTATTCACAGGGTAATTTGAATTAAGCTCTTGAAAGACTCAAATTAAATTGCAGTCATCCTAAGGCAGATATGCTTTGAATTGAAGTTAGAATTTTAGCATTAGCAACTGGATGTTTTGTTGGTAATTGCTTTAGCATTAGCAGAGCTAATGTTTATGATTAGCACTTTAGGGTTAACGCAGCTATATTTTTAGCTACCAGTGCTCAACAGTGGATTAAAGCAAATTCAACGGAACAGAATACTCAAAGTCTGAATGTTTATTGTTTCAACATGACAAAAAGTTAAAATTGCAGTCAAAAGGTATTAACAGTAATTTTAATAAATGTGGCTAAGCAACTACTACATAGATCACAACACAAACGGAAACTCTGAGTTAGATTTTTTTCCCATAACATAATGTTATAATGTGGTTAAAGAGTTTCTATAAACAAGGAGCTTTGTGTAAGAATAGGAACTGGCCTATTTTAATTTAAAATAACCAGGCTTTTATGCAGTTTTAGTTATGTGCATTTGTTTCAGATGCCACCTGATATGTAAGTTGATGAATCAGGCGAAGTGAGAGTTGTGAAGCAGGGATCCTGCACTCCATGCTTACAGGGGGGATAAACTGGATGATTATGCTAAATCTCATTTACACATGGAGAGAGAAATAACTACATTCATTTAATTAATTGCCAGTTTTGTGTCTTCTTAATTCATTAAGAACCTTGTCAGCATGCTGAAGTCAAGAAAAATTTAATTCCACGTTGCTCATTAATTTCTAGGGCTTAGTTTGCAATGTGAGAAATTCATAATGATCCCAAAGAGGGGGATTTCAAAAGTGGTACTCCACCTTTGACTCTCCAAGTTCTCCAAAGGCACATAAAATAATAATACGTTTCCAAGATAAAGCATATATACTTGGAGAGTAAACAACTCAGATTTTTTTTTAAAAACAACAAAAAAAAAAAAACAGCTTTACATTAAATGTCATTCAAAATTTGTAGAATCCATAAGTAGGAATGAATAATATCGGTGTTTCTCTGTAAATGTTAGAAGCATCAAAACATGATTTTATTGATTTGTGCATCAGGTCAGTAGGACTCAGGGAAAGAAATGTCATTTTAAAACGTCCTGAACCAGATTTTTTAAAGGGAGAAAATCCTAGTTCTTTTTTCTTTCTTCTGCAAACTCTTTACAGATTTCCTCCTCCCAAATGCTGCTGGCAGACAAACCAGCAATGCATCTGTCCTCGTGAAAAGTTTTGACTTGGTGCCGTTTGTGGCCGAGTTGGAGAAATTACTTTTCCCTGTGAATGTTTGGCCACGCAGCAGGAAAGAGAAACACAATCTATTATTATTTGTTTCCGACTTTGCAAGCACCTGAACTGTGAACGAGTCCTGCTGGAAAGAGAAGTTTGTTGAGTCTTTTCAGATCTAGATCACCCACTGATTCCTTGTGTGAAATCTGGGGCCAAATGACTCTAATAAACATAGGCAAAATATCCCAAACTCGGCTGTTTGTAGCACAGCAGCAAGGAGGTTAGGAGTTTGAAACCTGGAATGTGTTTGAGGTTTTTCTTGCATGTTCTCCCCTGTGCTTGCATAGGGAGCACAGGGGAGCTTCCTCCTACAGTCTAAAAACAACTGTTAGGTTCATTTGTCACTCAAAAATAAATAAATAAATAAAAGTGGCAGGTATGAGTGTTCATGCAGGTTTGTTTCTCTGTGTTGCACTGAGATGAACTGGTGACTAAATCTGTCGCAATAAGCAATAACATGATGAATTAAGCTTGGTCATTTCCATTTTGATCATTAATGTTTATTTAGAAACATCCTAATCAAATTCATTTATGATTCCGGTTGTAAGTGGTTTTTATTATGTTTTTATTGTTTTGATTGTCGTGTCTCACTATGTATAGTCTCTCGAAACAACAATATTATTGTTTAATATTTTTTAAACAAATTACTGGCTCAGTAATTATCAAACAATTAAAAAGTGGTGTCTTGAAAGTCACTCAATTTCCACATAGGATAGGCCATACATTTCTGGTCTGTCCTACAAATGTATGTAAAGATCAGATGGCTCGGAAGCATTTAGGCATTAAATCTGTGATGCTGTGGGCCTGATTCAGTTCCAAAACAGTCCAGAGAACCTTGTTATATCACGAGCTCTATGAGACAGGAGAACAGTGTGAATAAAAATCTGATGGCCTCTGCCAGTTAACTGAAAATGGGTCACTACTGGGTCTTTCAGCTGCTCCTCTGTGCAGCGAAGAAGAGGAGGAGGGCAGAAAAAAAGAATAACAGCAAAGAGGGGCATCTTGGGGTCACAAAGTCTCCAAAATAATTTATTCTGACATTTTTTACACATCTTTATCAGGGTGCTGAATGATAACAGTCAAAGGAACCAATTCCAGTTTTGTAAAATAAAAATGAAGCCGGTTAAAACCCCTTTCTTCAAGTCAATTATTTGACCGTTTTACATTCATCTTGACTTTCAAACACAACAGTAAGTTTTTTTCCCTTCCCAGTCCTTCATTTTTAAGTGCTGTAAAGCCTCCACGTCTGTGTGCCTCGCCAATTGTCTGAAGTAGAAAATAAGGTTAACATTTGTGTATAAATATTGATCCTAGCCCTGAGGCTCTGCTACTTCTATGAAACCAGGCCCATTAAACTCTGCCCAACAAACTGTTCACTCAAACAACTTTGTGTTTTCTGCAACTATGAAGTAAAAAAAAAAAAAGACCAAACGATGGGATGTAATTTGTCAGCTGAATATGAACACTAATTGAAAGCAGTTTCTATGCACCCAAGATGACGTGCGGTTAGTTAAAGACGCACAGCGTTATTCCCCTTGACCTGCAATGCATTTCCAAGTTCAAGGCTGTGTTTCGTTTCTCACTTGAGCTTTGTGCGATCGGACCTGCCAGCACGCGCGCCCCCAGCCCCAGTCAGCTTAGGGGAGAACATAGCAGCGGCGGTGAGGTGGAGGATTCTTGGCAGAAAGAGCCCCGAACATTTGATGCCAAGAGGGAAATGGAAACCCTTCTCTCATTTTCCCTATAATCCAATGTTTTCAAGCCCTAGCCCTACCAAGGTCATTATAATCATAAAAAGTGGAAGGTAGCCAGTGACCCGCCATTACAGTAAGGTAGAGAGCCACCAAGTCTCTCAGCTATTGGCAGACGGGGGGGGAAAAAAAACCTTCAATTCAGTCCAGAAATGATGAACATCTCTACATTTTAAATGGAAATAATCAGGAGGGATGAGAAGGGAATAAAAGTGTTCCCCTGGGTATTCTCGCTGACTCAGAGCGCCGGTCATAAAACTGGAACTTAAAAGCATTTAAACTAGTCCCTAACTTTTAGGATGGCGTAGTTAGACTGAGAAATTATATAAACAATAATAAAGACCAAGGTCAGAGTGAATGCTGGGTTCCTCTGTGGCACCAAAGGTCATATGTGCTTGTCAGAGTGAAGGCGCCATACTGCACTGTGACCTCCATAGCCAGCTTCTGTACCCTCAGACACACCAACACACACACAAACACTCGGAGGTTTGTTTTCATTTTCACGTGAGGATGACATCCTTAAAGAAAACTTTCCTCGTCTGTAACAGACATCAGCAGAGCAGGCAGGGCATAACAAGCAGTCTACCTGGGTCAGAGATAGCATATCCACAGCGCTAAACCCAGTGTGTTAGCTTGGCCTTTTCTTTTTAAGAGATTTCCTAAACTTTTTCCAAAACTTGGGTGTCATGATAACAAATTTCACTTGACGATAAATTGTCTCAGAAATTATTGCGATAAATGATAATATTGTCATTTTGAAACCAGGTAGTTGAAAGGGGTTGATGTAACCCCTTTCAACTACCTGGAGTGTTTACCAACTCAAATATAAGAGTTTTTAAGACTTTTTTTAAGATTACGAATTCATTTTAAGGTCTGTATCACAACACAAATGTACAAAAAATTTTATATTTTCGCAAAGACGAACATTGTCCAGCCAACTGGAAAGAGAATTTGCACTTACCAACGATAGATGCGATAAAGATAGCTACATAGCTATCAAGGGTATATTAGCAGCTAGTTAGTGGTAACCTCAACTGCCCCGCGTCACAAAACACAATAAAGATGTCTGCATGTAATTCAAACTTTTGCCTGACAGAAAAGTACCATAAGAAAAAACAAACTACATGGAATATATGAGATTAAATAGTCCTGCCAAGAGAAAATTTAAGACCTGTGATTAATGTAATTAGGACCAACTTACAATTTTCTATTCAATTAGGAAATAAATTTTAGGTATATTAATTTAAGTCTTCAGGATGCGCAAACATCCAACAAAAAGCTAAAAGTTAACAAAAGCATGCCTTCTCAAAGTTTAAAAAAAAACTAATTTCTAAGTAACATTTAACACTGGAACTCGAAAAAGCTTTAACTATCCAGAATAACAAAAAAAACAGCCATAATAAAAATGGATTAAGTCTTTGTAACCAAAACTGCCTTTCAACACATATCTATCATTTAGCTCATACAGGGAAAAAAAGGCCAGAGCAAGAAGAAAACAGGAAGCAAAAACTAAAAAACTTCCAACAAATCCATACTGTTCTGTGATTGGAGCACAGACCCCACTTCAGGCCCTACACTAGACTTGCAAACGATATGTGGATGTGGGTTAAAAAGTACTGGTCTCATCTAAGCAGAGAATCCATCTCTATATTTGTGATATAAACTTCACTCGTAATGGGAAAGAATTATATCACCAATTCCAACATGTCTCTTTGCCCGGCTTTCTCACAATGCAGTCAGAGGAGTGGCAAAAGCAAGTGAGCTGGATTAGCAATGCTTGCCAAAAATCTATGGTATAATCTAAGACATGTTACTGTGAAACTTAGTGTCTGCTGCCTGGATATTGAGATGTTAGCATGTCAAGACAAGCATAGACCAGACAACATTGCATTGATTTCCTTCAATATTGGCTTTCTCTTGCTTCGTTTTCCCAAATATACACAACTTTGTGTTTGTATACCATATGAAACATATTTATCTCTATTTGGGGCTAATTTATAAGATAACCAAGCAGAAACAAGTGTGTATTTTGTAATAGTCTTGTATTAAAACCCAAAATATTTCTGTTGAAATAATACTTCTTTGTTTTCTTTACAGGATAAAAAAATAGACCTATAAAGTTTTCATCTTTTTTGGATAATCTATCTGATCAGCCTTCTAGGTAAACAATTAGATACCAAATCGTACACATCTTATGCCTGCTATAGGATATCTGCAAAAGTATTTTACAAGCTATGCAGATACACAGACAGGCATATAATGCACCAAATATATGGGAGGGAGTTGCTTTCAAATTGCATGTACACAGCCTCAAAAACAAACTAACATCTTAACAGGAACAAATGCATGCCTAATCCAGACACGAACCTCACCTAACCCAGAAATGACATCCTGCCTCATTAGGACCAGGGCATGAATACGGCTGGTGTTGACAAGGTTGGTGAATTAATGGAGAAAGGTCCCAGAGATGTAACAAAAATGAGCACACAGCTTTGCTCCAAGAGTAACACATCACAGTCCCACACATTTAATGACTACAAATAACAAAAAGTAGACAAATATCCAACAGGCGATGGAAAGAGATCCAAAGATAATATATTATATGGTTTATTTGTTACAAACGTAGTGGAAAAACAACAAAATTCAGAAGTTGCTGAAGCGTAAATCAGTTGATTTAATGCTTGACAGATGATCAGCTGATCTGAAGAAAAGAGCTGAGCTTTTCCCAATCAACTATTGCCACATCCAGTTGTGAAGATTTTCACAAAGTGAAGAAGTCATTTTCAGATTCATTGAGGTGTTTCAAATGATCAGACAAACCACAAAACATGCAAGAAGCTCCTATGAGTGAATATAATACTACAATAAAGTCTGATATCAGAAGGAAAAGAAAAACTGAACATATTACAGCGAAGTTGCTCTGTTTTATCATTATAAAAAGTCCTGTTCTGTGTGAGAAAACATCCAGGATTTGGAAAATGTTAGTCTACAAACTCTACAGCTAATGCGGATTGCTAGTATAAAGTGCAAGAGGGATCAAATTGTCAACTTTGTGATCATTTCTCTTTGTTTTGGTGTTATTAAAATCTTCCTGCTGCAGAGCGGTGTAACATAGGCTGCTCTCTCTCATACTTTTGTCAAAACTGAGGGTGAATAATTTCAGGAAACATATCAAAATGCACTGAAAATGTATAATAATTATAATTAACCCACATATTCCTGACTCTTTACTACATCCCAATGTCCCCTGCACACACATTGTGCTTTAGCATCTCAGCAACTAAAGCTATACATCAGGTATGGGTAGCTAAGTGGCAAAAAATTATTATCTGCATGCAGAGAATGAATACATGGCACTTGATTTAGAATATCCAGCCAAATATTGCATCTAAGCAACTCCATAAAGCGCTGCTATAAATAAATTTAATGATAGCAATTTAGCAACTAATAGAAAATCAGAGCTTTTTAATCCAAATATTAAGAAGGACACAACTGTTATTTTAAAATTAGATATTAGTAATATGCTGACCCCTATATTTGTGGAGAGAAAAAAAATAGTGAGCTTTAATATGTTTTATCTGCTTAGTTTTATGTATACAAAGTTCAGGCCTTTAACCTAGAGGATTTTTACTGTATTTGTAGCTTTCTAGTCACATAGAGGCAGCTTCAAGTCTGGGCTGTTTTTACAGTTCTCATTTATCTGAAACATAGAAAAAGTCATTTTACTGTTATTTCTAAAACAGATGCATTATGGAAAAAAATGTTCAAAGAATTCAATACAATGATGTTTGATAAAGTGTTAAAAGAACTTGAAGAAAGAAATTTTACCAAAGTTAACAAAGGAGACAGGTGAAGGCTGATATTCTGGGATCTTTAAGGGCCCTCAGTTTACTTCGAAACCTAAAAATATTGTGACATAATATGATAAAATAATTGCTTAATTTTAACATTTTGGGGAAATATCGTCATGAAATTTAACAAATGATCTTTGCTTAATGTTCAACTTTTTAGTTATCAAAATTAAAGCTGCACGACATTTAATAAAAATCTTGCAGTGGTGATAATATTGGTAAATATTGCAGTGGTGATGTCTGTGTTTCCTTCACTCTTTCAGCATTTTGGGCAATGTTACTCATCCCCAGTGTGAGCATCTGCTCCTCTGAGACTCTGTCCAGCTGGCTAAATATTATATTAGCATGTAAAATTAAAGTCTAGAACACTTGGAACATATTAACCGACAATTTTGTGATACTATTGTGCGAACTGTTATTGTGATCAAATGTTCAGCTCTAGTCAGAAAAAATGTCAGTTATCTACCTAGAAACAGTAACTTTCAACAGCCAAAAGGCCATGTTTGTACTGGAAACTTTAACACGTTCCCCATTTAAAACAGAAACAAATGCTATTTAACCTAAAAATAGGTATTCAGGTTGAATTTTTTCACAAATTAAAGCTACAAATTAGAACTTAAGATATTAATTTTTTCAGATTTTTCATTGAACTTATCTCCAAACTCAAATTAAACAATTAAAACTTCAGCAAAACCCCTCAGCTGTGTTGCTAACAGGAATTGAAATGGCTCTTAGATTTTTAAAGCACTAACCTCTACAGGTTTCTGAACCAGAGCATGAGACCAAATGGTTTAGTTAGGGAGTTTTTGGTCTTTGCGCCACAGGCTCCTGTTTCATGTGAAATATTTCTATCCAGAAATATTAAAGGCTTGAAAAGAAAAGATTACTATTTTAGGGCAACCTAGGTTGTGGTCTATCAATAAATGCCTACTTTAAGAGAACGAAAATCAACTAAAATAAGTATAGACAATTCAACACTTTACAAAATTCAGTAATTAGCCACTAAACCTCTGAACCTATAAAAGTGACTAAAACACACTCAAAACAGAGTTCTAAATCAAGACTTTGATGCCAGATGGTATTATAAAGACTGCTATGGTTTATTTTCATTATACATCAAAACCAAGCTCTGTGCTGTGAAGCCCATTCATGTGACTTCCCACACTGTCAGTCACTTCCACTCAGACCACCAATCACTGCACCTACTGTCCACATCTCTGCCTCACACCAGCTTCTGCAATTTTCCCCCAAAGTTCACCCCCGGTCAAACACCTGAGCTGGGCACAAACGAGCAAAATGAGCTGCAATGCAAAACATCTGGAGGGATGTGACATTTATAAAATAAAGAAAAAAAAAATATCCAGCTGAATCACTTAATTATTCATGAAATTTGCATATCAATATGACTAATTGAGCTGTTTGCCTACGCGTGCATTCAGCAGAAATGATTAACAGCATAAAAAATGTCACTAATAATGGCCCCTAAACATCTAAGGAATCCTCCAGCGGCCGGAGTACGTTATTGCAGCATTTCATTATATATATATAAGACTGATAAAGGCAGAATATCGAAGACAGTAAGGGTCAAACGCACAAAAGTAAGCCAACCACCGACTAAAATAAACTCCTCGGAAAGTATAATGGGGTTCTGCTGCGGCACAAGCAGCGTATCTGAGCCTGAGTGCCGTTTCCTTTTTCTAACCGCGTTATTGATCGGAGTCTGTCTGCAATGAATGGCTGCAAAGGGAAGGAAGGGGGGAAAAACCCTGAACTTCAGGTGACCGACCATGTCTCTGACACTGCCTTCATGTAGACAGGGAGGGGTAAAAAATGTATATATGGATTTGGGTTTAATAAAAAGAATGTTTATCACTTTTCAACAACAACAAAAAAATTAAAAGTCGACGACATAAACAAACGCGAAATGAGTCGATTCCACGAACTCGGAGCAGCAAAACTGAAGCGAAAGTTAGCCGTTTATAGCCGGGGAATTGAAGTTTACCGAGGGGTGCTGCTATATAGCGCTGAGGCTAACTGAGAACACCGGGGTGATCAGGGGAGCCAGACTCTGGCTCGTCTGATCCGGCTGACCCTTCATTTTATTGCGGCCAGACTCCCAGATCCTCCCCCTTTTCTCTACCCGAGAGACCGAAGACGTTACCGAAACCGCTCGCCCGTTATGCCGCACACTACCGCCCCGACACATACGGCAAACTGACCGCAACCTTTTTAGCGGTACCGGACCTCTCATCGATTCTGCTCTTTATTAAAGCCACGTATCGTTTATCCACTCACTGCCTGGCTAACGTTACCCATTTGCCAACAACATGGCTGCCTCGCTCGGACCTAAAAAAAAAAAAAAAAACAAAAAAAAAGGGGGGAGAAATAACCTACGCCGAGCCTTTTGTCTGTTTCACCTCTATAACCCTAAACTACTGCGCAAAACACACGGAGAGCGGCTAAAATCGCACACGTCGAGCGGAGGACTTACGTGAAGGCAGGCGCTTGGGCTGCTCCTGCTTCCTCCTTGGCATTTTCCCCCCGCTTTTAATCACATTCTCGTCCTTGTTTGGGGATGAGGAGAAAAAAGGATTTTTCCCATTGAGACTGGAGGCGCCAGTGATGGCAGGGACTCGGTCGTGCACCTGGCTTTGCTCGGTTTAAAGTGTATTGTTCAGGGGGGGAACGGGAACACGGGCGGAGGAGGTGCCGCTCGCTGTTGTTGTTGCCGTGTCTTGACTATGGCTGCTCTCGGTGCAAGTGTGTCTCCGAGCCCCTAACTAACACTAATGCAGGGATCAAAGGGCAGCAACAGCAGAGCAGACACACGCGCGTGGGCAGGCACACACACACACACACACACACACGCACACACACACACTCGGCACACACGTTCACACGCTTCTCACACACACGCATACACGCTCTCCCTCGTGCGCACGCATTGGAGGAGCTCGCCCCCGAGAGCGGCGTACGGACAAGGTGCCCCCAGGCTTTCAGTGCGTGTTGCTGAAAAGAAAATATAGATATTTGAAAACACAAAGAGAACCATATTGATGGAGTCGAATTGCATCCAGAGTCCTGTCATTTTTCGTAAGGAAAAACAAAAATGAAAATAAATAAAGTGATGGTAGTTAAATTATGCAAATGTCGCTAACATTTCTGACTCCTTATTACACAAAGCAGAGATTAAGAGAATTACTTTATTGTTCAGCAGGAAAAGATGAATGCGTATTAATATGAGGAAAATGCATCAAATAATTCATTTTTCAAAATTCAGAACAAAAGTCTCAAGACAATTTACAGGTCCATCTCAATAAGGCAGAATTTTCTAAAAATATGTTTTTCAGCAATTCAGTTCCAGAAAAACATATATCGACTTAAGTGTTCATTTTGATCATTTTGACTCACAGCTAATGAAATCCCCATCATTTTGTTAATTTTTTCATTCCTGTATTTAGCCAGGAATGAAGAAGACATCATGGAGATCCAGATCTAATTTTCAAGAGGGACCTGGACAGAAATATGCAAAACACAACATTTTTTATCTACTTTCCACTTGAAAGTAGATAAAAATTAAAATATATGCATAAGTTTAAAACAAATTACAAAACAGTTTAAAAGCAATGACACTGATTGATAGAATCACACTGCATGTTTTTTTAAGAACCATTTGCATTAACTACTGCATCGGCGTGTCAAGGAGGTGATTAACCTGGGCCTCCTGTGAAGTCTGAAGGAAGCAGCCTCCAGCTCATCTGCTTTGTTGAGTCAGGCCAGATTGTTGGGCAACAGTGATACTATGGTCATTAAAGCTAGTAATGGTACCCTTAGTTGTGCAGGCAGACGCCAAGTCCTGCTGGAAAATCAAATGATCATCTCCATAAAGTTTATCAGCAGGGTGGAAATTTTCCTTATGTCTTTGAACATAAGAAAAAACCAAAAGAGTAACATCAACAAAGGACATGGTTTACCATATCATTCCTCTCTTCAGAAACTACAAATTGAACCTAAAGCAAGTTGGATTCTGTTCCTCTCCTCTTCTCCAGAATCTGCGATCTTAATTTCCAAATTTACTTTCAATCAGAAAGAAGAATTAAAAACCAATGAGCAACAGCCTAGTCTTTTTTTTCCTCTTTGGCCCAAGAAAGATGCCTCTGAGGTTGACTTAACACAGGATGCAGTAGTTGCGGTCTTTCTTCTGGATAAGTCTATGTCACAAAACTGCTTTTATTAATTTTGCTTGTCCACCATGTTTAGCCAGAGTTTTTCCTTCCACTTAACTTTCTATCAATTTGCTTGTATGCAACACTCTGAGCACTCAGTTTCTTTTGGAATGTTTGTGCCTTATTCTTCTTACAAAGAACTGTCGAGTCAGCAGTCTAGCCAAAAAATGGTCATAACATAATTTTTTCTTTGAAAAACTTTGTTTTGCTGGTTTTACAGAAATACAGATCACTAAAATTATATTAAATCTATACAATATATATATTATTCTTTATTTTCCAAATGAGTAAAATAACCGGCATTTGACAACATTGTAATGTGTTGGGATGCACCTGTTGATACACAGACAGAAATGGTTCTTGCATGAAGTATGACCAGTCCACGTGCAAATTTAGGTTGTTTTTTTGGGGTGTCCACTGCAATGTATTCCTGAAAATAAGCAATGGAAAACTAGTTTAGGGCAACATTGACATGACTCCCTCCCAAAGTGCTCTGCCCACCCCTGGGTTGTGCCTTATATGTTTTTATGACATTTTTATTTTATTTAGTGTTTTTTTCATTTAGTGTTAAAATGACTGTATTACCTAAATCATATTTAAGGTTTTGGCTTATATGTACACAATTTTTCCCGTGCAAGTTGATTTAATTTGCATTTGTCTTGATTTACAAAGTTGAATTAAAAAGAAGAGCAACACATTTAAACTGATATTGTTATTCAGAAATTATCATCTCAATTTTTGCAAGGTTAGAGAGGTGACAAATCTTTCAAATCCAAATGCACCACAAGGTGCAGTTATCAGTTCACTATTTTTTCACTGAAATACAAATGATTTGTCATAACCTCTTCCTCTGATTGTTTCAACACAACTGATTGGTATTGGATTCTATTGCAGGATTGGTTTGAAAAGTCATGTCTCACTTAAAACTCTCAGTTGTCTTTTACTTTTGGTCCCTATTTTTGATTGGTAAGAGGTGAACCTATCAACAAGTCTCAACAGCTAAAGTATTTCCAGACGCAAGTGAAGATCTGAATCAGTTCTGCATATCTTTGGACTAACCGGAAGAAATAGAGGAGCTTTAAAAATCTCATGAAATTTGAAAACCTCATAGTTATTTCTAAATATTTAACATAGCAAGGCTGTTTTAGTTCCACTTAGAGTCACTTGTTCGGTGAGTCTTGGCCCATCCAGTGGGAATTGTGAGGTGGGGTTAAGTGAAACATCAGAAAAACAAACAGCCAATGTGTAATTTGGTATTGTATTGTGTTTTCCTATTTATTACTTTGTCTATTTTGCTTTGTTGTGGTTTAATGAGTTAACTTTATTCTGTTTTAGTCATTGTAACCTATGGAATCATTGCAAATTAGCTTAGTTTCTAAAAAGTGCATAAACGTGAGCAGTATTTGGTCAAAAGTAACACCCAATATAAAATCTAAATAATTTAGCAAATAACACTGAACTTAAAGCTTTATTTTATTGAAGTCAACCTCCCCCTAGGAATCCTACACCCTGGGCTTTTCATTTAAAATCTGCCTGCTGAGTTATTCCTAGGATTATTCTATAATAAGAACAGTTTAAAAAAGAGAGAGAAGGGGACATTGTGTGGGAATCTGTATTCAATCATGTGATAGCAATAACAGGTGTCCTTATCAGAAAAATTTCAGACTATTATCCAAACCAACGCAGTCATCTCCTCATCAAAGTTGCAAGAGAGAGCAAAAACTGGCCAGAGCTGAATCCTCCTCCCTCTCAGCTGGGTGTTGGGGCTTTTTCACAGCGCAGGCTGTCCCCCACTCCCTGCTGTTGGACTCCTCCAGGCTGCGTTCTGTTGGCCTGCCGCGTTCTTTCACACCTCGGCCGCGTGTGAGGAGAGCTGTGTCTTCATCCCTCCATCCTTCCATCCTCCAGTCCTCCTCATGCCATGCCTTCCACCCACCCCCACCCCCAGTGGAGGCGCAGGAGGCTCGTTACCGTGGCAATTAGTGAAAAGCCCAAATTAGCCCTCTTGGCTGTCCACAGGTGACAAAGACACTTTGCATTTCTGCTAATTAGGAAACAGAACAACATGATTAAATGGGACCTATCAGAAGGAGAGTGGACAAACATGTTCCACAAATAGCAAAAAGCGATTTGTTATTGCATCTCCTGCGTGAAATAATTAAGACATCCCTGTAAGGGTTTTCAGTTTTGAAGAGGATAATGCTGGGCGATGATAGAGAGTATTGTAATCATCTTTTGGTGATGGTTGTGTGGTTATGCAAACAGCAGTGTTTCTCAACTGCACCTGCTGATGGACAATCTGTTGACAGGTGCTCTGACTCAAGCCTGAAAGAGCTGATGCATAGAGAAAGTGGGAAACTGTGACATTTCTTCTCTCCTTACAGATCAGTTCAGTTTTTGCACTGCATAATATAAATGGAGACATTATGTAATAGACATTATATTTGGAATTATATACCCTTAAATTTGGCTCAAAATAAAGTCTCATGCAAAATTGCGTTCGATCACACCCCCTTTTCACATTTGTGTGTGATAGAGCAATACAAAGTACTGTAATTATATTTGTGTAGTGGAAGGAAAAAATATAAAGTATTCAACTTGTTTAGCAAATAAAATCTCAAAAGTGTGGTGTGCATTTGTATTTCAACCTTGTTGAATCAGTTCTTTTCTCCTTTTGCTGCTATTGCAACTCTTTAAGATGTGTTTCTACTAGTTTTGCACATCTGGAGAATTTGTACAAAGTAGTCATTATAACACATCAAGTCAAGTTTATTTCCAAAGCTCGTTTCAGCTGTGATGCAGTTCAAAGTGCTTCAAAGGCAGAAAATATATAATTGTACCATTTTATGAAATGTCATAATTAAAATCATCAAAAATATTCAATGTCAAATATGTTGATCAATGTTCTAGTTGTTTTTAATCAAAGGCAACTATAAACAGGTAGGTCTTTAGTCATTATTTAAAGGAACTCGATGTTTCGGCTGTTTTGCACTTTTATGCAAGTCTGTTCCAGATTTGTGGTGTGTAGAAGCTGAATGCTGCTACTTAATGTTTGGTTCTGATTCTGGAGATGCAGAAGCTGGAGGACTGATTTTTTTAGACAGACCTGTTGCATTAATCAATGCCACCAAAGATGAACACATGGATGAGTTTCTCTAGGTCTTGCTGGGACATTAGTCCTCTAATCCTGGAAATGTTCTCCAGGTGATAGAAGGCCGACTTTGTAATTGTCTTTATGCGTCTCTGCAAGTCTGAGTCCTTCACTACACCCAGATTTGGGGCGTGATCTCTAGTTTCTAGTTATAATAAAGTTTCTTGCTGACTCTGAATCTTTCTTCTGCATGTCCAAAGATTATAAATTCAGTTGTGTTTCTGTTCAGCTGAAGCAAGTTATGGCACATCCGTGCATTAATTTTTCTAAGCATCTGTACATATGAGTATGGTTTAAGCTAAACCAACATATTGCAACTCCTGTTAAATGTTGAGGCTCTTCACATCAACTTTCCACAGAGCTGATCACTAATGATCCTGCTGATGTTCTAGCTTACACTAATTTAAACGCAGTTTAGTGTAAAAGTGTGAAACCTTTGCATTTGTTGCGACTGTTTTCTCTGAACACATGGTTCCAGCTGATAAGGCTAAAACCATAGTTTTTATTTTGGTGGTGTTTTTGTTCCCTGGTGAATTCGGTCACCATGGGGAGAGGTCAGGGTCTGGTCTCTGACCCTGACAATGCCAGTCAGCTGAGGTAATGCTCGCTACAGGACAGTCTACTGATAGTTGCTATGGAAACAATAACATGACCTCACTCAGGGTTGAACCTAAAGGTCATTCCTCTGTGCTCCAGGGATGAGTGCACCGGCTTCATTGCCAGCGGTACCTCTCAAGCTTCACCGACAAAACATGAAAGTACATCCAGTTCTATGCAAAGGTCTTGAAGAATTTCTTATAATGTTATATTTAAATGAGCCACTCTGTCTTTTCATCTTTTAAAGTGGTCTCAATTGATGGTTCTTTGGGCTTTATGAAGAGCTTTCTAAGAACTTAAAAATTTAACTGCATTTTTGCTGATTTCAGTGAATGTTTAATTATTAAGCAACTTAATTTTGACTAAAATATTATTATGTCAAACTGAAGGGATAAACCGGTATCATTTACGTGTTGTAGAGAATTTAGAAAGGAGTCTGTTTATCTGACCAACCTGTAAAAATAGATCATTTCTTTCCTTCTATCAAAGAAAACACAGTTTGATGGCAGCAATTTGACATTATGGTGGCCCAGAAGGGTCAACAAAATACATAAAAAAAAAGCAAAATACAACAACAAAAGTCACAACACTACTGCAAAGTTCACAACATAACAGCAAAAGGCCACAACATAACAGCAAGAGTCACAACAACAAAAATCACAGCATAACACAACAATAAAAAAAAATAAAACGCAACAATGCCCACAACAGAAATACCACAGCACAAGAAAAGTTATAAAACAGTAGCAAGAAGCTACACACGACACAAAAACCCCAGAACACAACAAAATTCTATAACAACAAAAAGTCACAACACAACTACAAAAGGAAAAATGCAACAATGAAACTTCCAAAACAAAAACAACACAACAATAAAAAAAATTGCCACAACCGAAAGACCACAACACAACAAAAGCCACAGTACAAGAAAAGTTACAAAACATTAGCAAGATGCCACAAGACAACAATAAAAACCCAGCATACAACAACAAAAGGCCACAACACAACAATAAAAGTCAAAACAAAAGGCTATGACACAACAGCAAAAAAAACCACAGCACAAAATCGAAAGTGTCTTGCGATATACTGGCGACTTGTGCAGGGTGTACCCAGCCTCTTGCACAATGACTACTTTAGATAGGCACCGGCCCCCTTGTGTTGCAGAATGTAAGTTGATAACATTGCTAGCATGACTGTGTGTTTGCTGTTTCTACATTTACATTTAGTTTTTACATTTTGACCCTTCTGCGTCATCGTAAAACACAGATGATCATCTTACGGATGGATATATCTCTCACGTCTTGAGTCAGGACCTTGCTGCATTTCTTTTTATGTATAAAGAACATGATTTTCAGATAAATTTCATCAAATTTCACATGCCACAGGTTGCCAGTTTGGGATCATCGTCTTGTTGTTGGAACACCAAATTGTGTCTAATTTCTAAGCATTTGACCCAAACTGTAGTGCTTTGTTTTAACTGGATGGACCAATGAAGGTTGAATTTCAGCTAAAATCACCACCTGGATGGATAAAACTTGAGGATAAGAGTTTACCTGAAGGCAGGCGCTTGGGCTGCTCCTGCTTCCTCCTTGGCATTTCCCCCCCGCTTTTAATCACATTCTCGTCCTTGTTTGGGGATGAAGTTTCTGAAGAGAGGAATGATATGGCAAATTTTCCAAAGATTGTTACAACATCTTTTTGGACATTGTGAGGGTTTTGCATAGACCAGCCAAGGAGACGTAAAATAATTTCCAAAAATAATGTATGTCATACTTTATAGCAGCTCTACCTTTTATATTTATCAAGTTTGCACAACTGCAAGCACAGTCATTCCTCCTATGTAAGAAACTTTAGTCTCTGAATTGGAGGATCTTCACTTCCCTTCAGGCCCTTCATGCAAGACCTCTGGCCCAGATCACTCAGAGCAACTTAGGCTCCTCCTAAATGCGTGTGTGTGTGTGTGGGTGTGTGTATAAGTGTGGATGTGCGTGTGTGTCTTTGTACAGCCGGGAAACTGTTGAAGGTCAAAGGGCAGGAAGTTGGCCACCTGCCTCTGTCACACTGTTAAAAGTAGCTGAGCTGAGAGAGGAAGTGGTAGCAAGAGACACGACAGCGACTGAGAAAGTTTTGTAGTGTATGTGGGATGTTTTTTTATCTATTTTTTGATCTAGTTATCTAATGGACAACCTTGGGCCTGCAAAAACCGAAAACAAACTTTTTCTTGTGATAATGTCCCATTAAATATTTTAATTTCCTCTATACAGAATCGCCTAAATGAGTTGCAGAATCAGACAGCTGTGATAGGCTTTAAAGTGTCCTGAAACCACAACTGAAACACTAGGTACAAGGATGTCTTCAGTGGTACTTGCTAAAGGTGACAACCCAACTTGCACCCTGCATAAATGTGCCAACCGAGGACAAGAGCATAGAAGGCCAGAGGGCAAAAACGGGAGTGAACCACCTGTTTCTGTCACACTGTCAGAATGGAGGAGGATGAGTGCAAACAGGGCGAAATGTGTTTGTGTGAGTGTATGTGTTGTGGATGTTGTGCAGGAGGGGGGACAGGTGGCGCACTGGACGGCGCTGGCACAGTCCACCCCAGGATTTATCACTCAGCGACAGTCACGCCTGGGCAGGGGACAGATGTTTCTATTTACCCCAGGGCAACATCTGACTGGCCGAGCCTAACGTTAGCCCAACCAGCCTTTAACTCTGATAGGACAACCCCTGAGAGGACCGAACTGAAGGAGAGAAAGAGAAGCAGAAGGATCCACGCAGCTCAGCCCCCAAGGCAACAAAACATTTTTGGTCATTTTTCTCCAATCCATTTCATCCTCCACTGATGCACCTGAAACTCATTTAGCCTCCAATAACTCTTGAGTCACAATAGGGAATGCTTTTATTTTAAGAACAGAAAATATGGAGATGCACAACAAAACCGTTCCAGTCAACCTTGAATCTGTTCTGCATTCAGTGGGGAAATGGTCATAAATGCTCACTACTTAGTCTAACATCTTAAAACTCTAATTTCCATGGACTGCACCTCTATGGAGTTGTATTTGTTGTAACCTTTCACACAGGTCCTCATCATTAGTTCTCTATGTTTTCTGAATAAATTTGTTCGGAGGAGTCAGGGTGAAGTTGGTCCCAACTATCAAGTTGTGGCATTGATTGTTATTTTCTGACAACAACTTCTACCAGATCTACCTGGCATGTGACACATCAAAATCGGTTCTGGAAAGGACAGAACTATCTAATATTCAACTTTCAGAACAAACTTCCTCAAATCAGTACCACCATCACATTAAAAATAGTGGATTATGCTTAAAAGCCAAATCTGTTCCGTTTTAAATAAACTCCACCAGTTCAGAAAAGAGTAGGGGTTCAACGTGAACTCAATGTTTATTATATATTTATTAAGGATATATTGGCACTAGCAATATATGATATTGATAAATATCAGTTATTGGGCTTAACAGCAATATTATTATCAGATATTAATACATTGAGGCATTTCTAATTGTTATTCCAGTCTTGAAAAAAAAAGTTGAAATGAACCTTCTAAATAAATACAATATTCAAGCCTATGATGATTTAAACTCCAGACTAGAGCTGTATATGACTGACTGAATTACATTTTAGTATGAAATTCTGCCCCTGGTTTGGAAAATGTTAGAAAAACTAAAAGAGGTCCAGCAATTCTTGCTAAATTGTACAATATGTTGTAGCTCTATGGGATCTACATAGATTACAATTATTTTAAAAAATCCCTGCGAATGCCATGTCTGCCACCTGCTCTAAAAATCACATTGTATTTAAAGCACCAGAGCAGCAAAAATAATCCACTTAATTTTGTCCATCACTTTCGCCTTGGCTGGTTTCTTGCGTGTGTTTTCCTATCTTATAGTGAATTATTTGTGAAGGGAACAGTGATATTTTCCTACTATTTAAAGATTCAGATCCAGTTTAGATCTGTCTGAACTGGACTTTTTGATTTCGCACCTCTTCATGTTTGGGTTGCATGTTTGTTTTATCCCGTTCTATGTGTAAGAGGACCCCTGCTGATTAATATCACTTTATGTTGTAATGAAGTGGGCCGAACACTGATATCTTTAATGTGTTACCAGTCTCAGCTTGATTCTATTGCCATGGTGTAATAGGCTATTGCCACTATCGCCATTTGGATTAAGTTCTATAACACTGCTGTTAAAGCAACTGAGGTTTGCATGAGCGCCGGCACACAAATGACACAATGAGGAGGGGGTTGACTATGAGAGCTGGTTGCTCTGGTCGATTAATTTCACATTCAGCACCTCCTTTATAATGTGTCTCTTCCATTTGTCTTAACACTTCTTTATTATGATCAGCTACAGCTGCTGTTTTTACTCTCAATGATGTGGTATGAAAGGAGGGAGGACGTTTCTCACCATTTGATAAATAAGGTACAGAGGTGTTTATTCGTTTCATTTTTTTTTGTATATGGAGGAAGCAGGGCATTGCTCTGTGGGTCCTTTGTCTCCCTCTTTCCCCAGGCTCCACCTCTCCCTCCGCCAGCCCTCCAATGAGAGCACCTTCAGGTGTTGACCTTATCGGGTGCAGGTCAGAGCCAGGTCAGGGATCTGTTGCTTGGCTACCATCAGATAACAGGCTCAGGCAGGCAACAGTGGGCAGCTCTGTCATTCAGGGTTTGTCATGTAATCTTGTTCATTTGCAGAACAATTGTCTGGACCCAAGAAAGGCTATCTGGCCCATAATGTTGTAATGAAGCACATTAAAATATTAAAACCAGCCATGCTGAGCATTGGCAGCTCCACTTGGCACATGGCTTTTTTTTACAGTCATGCCAACTGTCGTGCAGCAACATGAACCTTCTAAATACGCTTGTGTGGCTGGCTGCATTCAAATTTTAGAGTGTTAGAGGATGTAATTACTTGGCTTTTGTGAAATTTTATTTTACGTCATCCTTCAGGGATTTGTTTTGCCAACTTAGAATATATTAATGCATAAATTTGATATGACAGATATGCTAAGTACTACAATAACAAGATCGGATAGTCGCAGTAAAATAGTGGCGTGAAAATGTATTCATACAGCTATGAATTTATTTTTCACCTCACAACCACAAACATGAGTAATTGTGAAGCAGATATAGTGTGGTGTTCATTTGTATTCAAGTTAATACTTTGTATGGCCAACTGCAGTCACAGACACAAGTCTTTAGGATTTGCACATCTGGAGACATTTTTGATTATCAATTTTTGTAAAAGAGCTCAAGCTCAGACAGACTGGATGGAGACTTTTCTATTACATTAATTCATTGTAACTCTGGTTGAATATTTGGGATCGTTGTCCTGCTAGAAGATGAACCTCCACCCCAATTTCTTTTGAAGCTTCCTACAGGATTTCTTGTCCTATAGTTAGCTTATGGTTGAAACAGTTAATCAGGTTAATCGCATTGAATCAATTATGGAAATAATTGTCACCTAATTTAGTTATGGATACATTTTGCATTTAAAATAAAAATAAAAAAATTCAAAAATCTTTTACCCAGGACTCCTCAAGTGGAATAGATTTAACTTCATCCGGTTCAAATTCTGTGAATAGAAAAATCTCCTGTTAAGCATGTGCTACTTTCAAATAAATAATTGACAGATTAAGAGTATTTCTTTAGCTGCTGATGCATATTTTGCTACAAATTTAAAATAAAGGAATCATGTATTTTAGGCAGAAAAATGTTTACTTTTTTATTTAAAATGGTTGGCAGAATGTGCCAATTTTCAAAATTAGATTAATTGATTAATAGTCAGAATAATTGTTAGATTTATTGATTACTAAAATAAGTGTGTGAGTTGCAGCCCTAGTTCTAAGATAACAAAACATGAAAAAGTTTAATATAGTGTGAATATTGTATTTATTTAGAAGGTTAAAGGTTCATTTCAACTATTTTTTTCAATTGTGTTGTAAGATACTTTAAAGATATAAATAATAAAAACATAAAATCTTGCATAGCTATTATTCAGTGATGCATTAACTGAAAATCTTTTATGTGAAGAAAAATTAATTCTCAGCACTGTACTGTGAGAAAAATAACTCAGTTTTTCCTAATCTATTTATGCATGGATGTATTTTCTGCTACTGGACATAAACAAATGGTGAATACCTCCAACGTGAGTCACTTAGGAATACAGGTGGGGAGTCATCTTGTTTTCTAACCTACAACCTTTAAATAGAGCGCAAAGAGTGCTACAGCACTCAGTTTGAACAAGTGGAGGGAGACAAGAAGGAGGCAGGGAATGAAAGAGTAAAAAAAAGGCGAAAAAGAGAGCGAGAGAGTTGTTGCATCTTCACACAAACATGGTCTGTTCTCCCACTCTGCCATTCCGCCACCTGGACCGAGCTATGTGGGAGACTGCGCCACACAGTGATGAACGACACCAAACAGAGCAATTTCTGTTCACACTGCGGGTCATATGGAGTGAGACGGGTTGACACAGCATCTGTGTCATATCACGGGTTGACACCTGCATTTTGTCATTGTCACCCGCTCAGCCGTTGAGGTTAACTGTCGGGTCCTGCAAAAAGAGTGGCCCTCTGAGGAGCGGGAGACCTCAGACGGATAGACATAAAGAGACATAGATAAGGCACGTGGCAATTCATCCACGCCAGTCCTCCAACATGGGATCTCGTCTGTTAGATTGGCGTGTCGTGAAAGGAGGTTCTCAGTGGCTGGGCGCTTGCCAGCTGACATTCCACGGAGACAAATTGAGAGAGAGGCTCCGGCAGATTTATCGGGCCATTGGCTCGCCTCAAGAATTTTCTTGTAACATGGCACTCCTGTGAAAAGGGATAAAGAAATTAGTGTAAAACTGCCTCGCCACGAGGAGGCACTTAGATATCTGCTAAACCCGCTAACACGTATATATATATGCACTGCTCCTGTTCTTTATGTAATTGCGCATGGATACATGATGGATCGGTGTGAGCTTCAGTCCTCTTATTGCTATGAATATTCAAGAGGGTGAGCGAAAGAACATTGCTGTATTCCGGCTGTTGAGTCACAGGTCCTCGGTGGCAGGAAGCACTGCTGGTCAAATGACAGAGGGAGAGAATGAGAGAGAAACATGGAGGGTTGGTGGGGGGGATATGAGTGAGTGGGATTTGAAAGGAACTGCTTCTGGCTGTCTTGGATATTTATTCCCCTGCAAAGCATTGATGTGTTTGGAGAAACAGGCCAGATATGTTCTTAATGTTAGAGGGAGAGCTGTAAAAGGTGCTCTGAACACATTTACTCACCTCTACGGTGCTGTCGTTAAAGGGATAGTTCACTTTTTTTTTTAGGGTAGTTTTTCTTAAAACATTTTCAACAATTAATGATACCTCTTTAAAGTGTAACTAACCCCCAAATCAACTTTTTTTTTTTTTTTTGGCTAATAAACTCTAAAGAAGTTGTTTAGGGTTCTATCTTTATGCAGGATTTCTGCAGATTTCACCAACTCGGATTTAATACTTTTTAAGATCTTTTTAAGACTATTGTGAATGAAATTTAAGATTTGGTAAGACTAGTGCTTGACCTGCACGTGTAAAATCCACTAAACCTCCATCGTCAGAGGTTGTGTCGCACCAAATGCTGCTATTAGATTAGTGCTAATAGTTTTCCGGGGAGCAAAGCTGTAACATAACTGGGGTCTTTTTGTGGCTCTTGGCAGCAGTTTTATGCTTCTCACACTGACTATGGCTACAGCCTGAACACTAGGCTGTAGCCAAGTTTTATAGCACAAAATGTACGCAGCATCATTTGGATTGGCGAAGACGAATGTCATCCAGCTAACTGGTGATAAATTTGTTATTCCCCATGGTAGATGAAGAAGAGCTAGCAATATACTTAAGCAGCTAGTTAGCTCTAGCTGCAAACACCTTGAGTTACAGAATGCAATGAAGATATCTATGAGTGTCTCAAACTTTTGCATGCCAGAGTGTTGCAAGAAAGAAAACTACATGGAATATAAAATATTAATTAGTCATGACAAATATTAAGACCTATGCAAGTAATATATTTTATGTATTTAAGACATTTTACTGCTTTACTTTTAAATACATCAATTGAAGACTTATTAATGATGTCCAGACACCTGTTTGGTGCAAATTTTGATATTTTCATGTAAATTTGGTTAGCTCTGTAAAATTGTGCATAAAACCCTCTCAGTTCTGGCCTCCTTCAGTTGAACAGCGTCATAGAGAAGAGAATGTTTGGTGTGGGAACCTCAGAGTTTTATCTTCGGTTTTTGCTGATGAATGTTGATGTTTTCACATGTTTGCTATATTTGCATTGTGAAAGATTCATAATTTGTTCAATTGAAATAAGACAAACTAACTTACAAGTAATATTTTGCATTTTTAAGTCAATAATTTCTTAATATTGATCCAAAGTACTTCTTCCACAGGCAGATTATTTCACCTATAACACAGGAAAAAATTATCCATATAAGTGAAATAATCTGCCAGTGGAACTAATGCTTTTTACCAAATGTGCTAAGATATTTGCACTACAAACCACAAACACTTGGTAAGATTTTGCTTTTTTGCAGTGTGTTTAAAGGTTCACAAAAAAGGCACATGCACAATCAACAATAACATTGACATCACAGTACAATACAGACAAAAGACCTACAGTTTGGTCATGGGCTCTTCTGAACCAGTTGTTAGCGGGTCAGATCAACCCCTGCACAAAACCTTTAAGAAGAGGCTTACATAAAAAATCCCAAACTATGAATTTAAATATAAAATTTTGACTTTTTTTTCTAAACTACCAGGAAAACAAGATTGCAAAGCCTGAATTAATATTTCATAATAACAACACACTCTATACATCATGAAATAACACGCATTAATCATTAAGCACCCATGTAAGCATCACTGTTGGAAAATCACTCCTCAGCTTTGCATACAATAGAACCCTAATGTCATTCCCCATATCATTTGTCAGCATCTAGAGGTTATCTGCCAAGTTGATGAACAGAGAGATTGGTTATGAAACACAAGGTGTGACAGTATGGCAATATGTTATAGTATGCAGGCAGAGCTCATCAGGAAAGAGAGGACGAGCGGCTTTGTTCCAAATGTCACGATGCATATTTATGGGAGCACTGGAGTGGCTCCTTGTATAAGCACCATTCACCATCTATCAAGCTAAAACCACTACAATGCTGTCTCCGTGACAACTTGGTGGGATGTTGTTGGGTGACAAAGTGATCACTCTGGCCAGTCTGCTCATGGTTCAAGACAAATTTACTCGTGACATAGATCGTAGTTTTGATTCGTGGTCTTCTAATAACAAGAACCACCATCAGTCAGTGTTTTCCAAGTGATGCTGTGGTAACAGGTATTTCGAAACAACAAGACTTGGACTTTGTCATTCCTTCTGTTTCCTCATATAATATTACAGATTAATTTGGTATTCCACTCAAAAATCCAACACTGCAAAAAATACAAAGTCTTATCAAGTAACTTGGGACTAGATTCTAGTGCAAATAACTGCTACAAACAGAAAAAAACAACTGCAAACTCTCACCACAAAACCAAAGTGCTCCAAACCACTAGGGCGAGTCGATACAGGAGATTATTTCAAGTCAACAATTTTTTAATATTGATGACAAACTGCAAGTTCCATCTCCTGATTATTTCATTTATGTAACTAGTGGTTTCTCGTCAATGTTAAAAAATACTAAAGAAATATTGACTTAAAGCAAGGTTCTTTATCTTGCTGAAAATTGTAAGTTAATTTTGTCTTATTTCAAGTGTATTAAGGTATTTTAACTGGAAGCTAGACAAAAAACACTTGGTAAGATTTTACGTTTTTGCAAAGCAATTAGATTAAATAAGTTTTTATTTAACATTATGTGTTAAAACAGTGACATTATGAAATTAAGGTTATTATACAGTGAGCACCACATACTAGACCAGGCCTAATTCCTATAATGTTGTTAAAAACTCTCATTCGTTCATGGTCAGTAAGTGAAAAGAGAACAGGAGCTCAAATGTTGCTCCTTTCTGCTGAAGATTGAGACATTAAAGTGAAGTGGGAGAGGATAATGCAGCATTGGAGGGTGTCAGACAGAAAGCAGCATAAGCTCCACCAAGCTTCCCTTCTCCACAGAGGAGGATCTCAGGAGAGTTGTGAGCTGGCTGGCTGCGCCTGGGCTACACAGCACAGGACGGGCCGTCTGACTGTCTGGCTGCGGTGCGGCTCCTTGGGGAAAGAACATGGCTCCAGGGCTGTAGCTGATTTGAGATGGTCTCAGGACCAAACCTCAGGGGATGCCGAGCGAGCGGAATCGCTCCTCTGAACCTCTCCTTTCAGAGGCGCTGGAGCTTGGTGGCTGTGAAGAGACGGCCTTTTATCTTCACTGTGAACAGCTCAGTGGATTTCCTCCCAAATTACAGGGAGTGATTACATCCCACCTAGTCTGCCTCACATCCCCCCCTCTGTTCTCACAGCTTTACCCCCCACCTCTGCTCCCCCAGGCTAGCCAACCATCGTCAACTATCCGATCTCACAGCTGAGTCATTAGGTAGAAGTTGAGCGATGTGTCACTGGCCTGGAAATAGTAAAAAACAAAACCGTAGGGACAGTCTTTGCTCTTTAAATTTTCTCTGGTTAGCAGTAAGATAATGGGATTCAGTCATAACATGTGTAATATGTGCTTTTATTGGTGTCTACAGCTAAAATTAGAGCAGGAGAGCTTTGAGTAGATCAGATGATGCAACAGACACAACACATAAAGCACTTTGCAAGAGTATACATACTCATCTATCTTTATTACAACCTTAAATGTAATTTTTAGGGATTTTTATTTAGATGAACACAAAGTAATGCACAGTTATGAATTTAACTGTTAGTTTAATTTTTTTGTTAAAGGTGACCTATTGCTGTTTGTTGAACAGATCAGTATATGTATATGAGCTATGCTAATTATGTTACATTCATTGCACAAAATAATTCTTAGATAATGAGATTTTCATTTGGTCAGTTCTTCCCATTATGTGCTCCTTTCAGGATAAGCTGTTTCAGAGCTGCTGTCACTTTAAATCCAAATAAGCAGTAGCTGGTCATGGACTCCCAACTCAACATTTACTCTCTCATATGAAAATGGCAGCAAACAGATGTGCAATTACACATCTTTGAAAAGCAGAAGAGGAGCCATCTGCACAACCAACAAGAATGCAGCAAGAGGTTTCTGGATGATAATTCAATAACCAAACAATTGTCTTTTCCAGATGTTTTTGCACAATGCATACAGTGGTAAAATCAGTTGACCAAACTTGTTTGAACTCAGTCTGGGTTGCTAGGTAACGGCGCAGTTCCTGTTAATTTTGACTCAACAATAAAGGTGTTTTTTAAAATGGCATGGGTTTTTGTAAGCTTGGGCTGTTTTTAAAAGCAGTTAAGATCCAAATGGAAGAATAAAAACATGCAAAATCTACATTTTGAACAATAGGTCCCCTTTAATTATTGACTTGTGGTGGCTGAATGTGGAGGCACACCACACTTTTCAGATTTTGATTTGTTAACAAATGTTTGAAAATTCTGTATCATTCTCCTTCCACTTCACAATTATGCACCACATCTGTCTTGGTCCACAAAGTAGTAGAATAATATATATTAATAAATGAATTTCAGCATCAAACCAGGCAACAGAGGCTTCCTTGCCCCAGTTAGATGGCAAAAAGGTTTCCTATTACTTCCAAGCTATTACCTCCATACAGTAAGGGATTACACAGACAGAAGAACAGAGATCCTATGTCTGCCAATCAGTTTTTTTATTTGAAAACTCCCCCAAGCTTTTTCCATTATCTTCTCCATATCGAGCTTGACCTGAGGAGAAAACTTGCCCTCACCAGGGTCAATGAAGTCTAGAATTTCTCCTCATGTTACTCCCCTCCACCCCGCCTCAACCCATATCCTGAACATTGCTTTAGGACACAAGAGGGATGTGCCCCCTCCACCTCACTCTCCCTCACCTAAAGCCCTGACCTGTTTCAAACCAGTCCTCCCCATTTTCCTGTCCAAAACAGCAGCTCTCATGGCGATAATCTTCCTATTTCACCAACCCGTCCCCCAGGGTCAAAAGGTATTTTTTTTAGACAGACACAGGATTTGTTCAATCAGCTTACAATGCTGCTATGATATCATGATTTCTAGATGACTGCCTTTTTCTAGGTGGTTAAAGTGTTTCCCAAAAACAATACACTTTGTTTTTTCAGAGGTTGGGCTGCAATGGTGGAGCAGTTGGTTTGCAGCAAGAAGGAGCTGAGCTCTTTCTACATGGAGTATGCATGTTCTCCTTGCACATGTGGGGTTCTCTCTGGGTATTCCAGTTTCCTACCATGACTGTTAGGTTAATTGGTCTCTTAGGTGTGAGTGTGTGTGTCTGTGATGCACTGGCAACTTGTCCAGGGGGTAACCAGGCTCTCGCCCAATGACTGCAGGAGGTAGACACCAGCCCCAGCATAAACCTGCATGGAAAAAAAACCAGGCAGGGTTGCCAGATCTGAAAGTTTTCAGCCCAAACAAAATATAAAACCTGCCCAACTAAAAAAAAAATCCAGTCCAGTCCAAAGCTTGACCTCTAATCTATTAAAATCATGTTAATAGTGCCATATATAGTTATATATGATCAGGTATGTCCTATAGATTATCAATTGCATTTAGAAACTTTATTCATAACATTTTTGGCTTCCCTTTATTTTATTTTGACCAGAGCCAGATTCCATTGGGACTGCAAAGGACTTAAATCTTTGAGCACAACAAGACTTGTTTTTTTGTGGTGCTACATCCTTTTAAAGGGGCAGTATTATGTAAAACTGACTTTTTAAAGGTTTACATCATGTTGTAATACTCATCAAAAAACATTCTTGGAGTATTGCCTTGATTCTTCCATGCACCTTTGAGAAATCCTTTAATCTCTTCCTCAGAGCTGCAGTTTCTGAACCTCTGCCTCAAAGAGCACTAATTCCCCACTGAGCTCCTTCAGACTAGCCAGGAACAATTAGCAAACACCTGATGAAACAGTGCATCTGCTGAGCTCATTACAGGAGCTACTTCCTATGATCACTTTTTAAAAATGAGCCAAATGTTCTTAAATATTTTGACAACTTCACCACAGCTGTTTGTTTTCTCCTAGCTCAACATGTTAAAAAAAGACCAATTGGGTGTGTGATGCTGTCCAATCTGGAAACACTGCCAACAGGAATAAACAGTGGATGGATGTTCAGAAGTGGCTTTGGGTAAGAAAATGAAGGACAGTACAAAACCCAATAATGCTTTTTAGTACTTTACCCTGTTATGTGAGCTGTGAGTTGTGACAGTAAAATCCTCTTTGTGCAAAAGAGATGATCATTTTAATAATAATTCATTTTTCTTTTACAGTTCACTGTTTCTTTGTGATGACTAGGAAATCATTCAAGGCCAAGCCTTGCCTCTGAGTTGATCATTTATCTCATCAGTTGATGGCTGTAACAATGACACATTTCTGAACTTGATAGAGAACATTTTTGGTCCAAATTATTATTAAAAGATTAATAAAACATAATTTATATGTTCTCTTTTATTTACTAAGGTAATGTCATGGGTTTTTAGAAGCTAATGTTATATGAATCAACATGAAAACAGATCACAGCCAAGAGGAATAAAATACAATCATTCTTCTAATTTTATTCCTAGTCATTAATCAAAGCCCCTTTTTTTATTGATCATCAGGAGTGATCACTTACAGAAAAACAAGGTTTCTGACACTGCTGATCTGGAGCACAAAAGGGGTGGTAACACAATGCAATGATCATTTTCAAATTATTTCTTATTGTGTGATTCAACAATAAGAAATCACACATCTCCATCAACCCAAATTGGAGAGTAGCAGAAGAAGAAAGTGAGAAAAAGTGGTCAGTTTGTCCTCCAGTAGCCTACTGCTGCAGGGACAAAGCTACAGAAATAACCCAGGATAACCTAAACCAATTTAACTATCAGCTTTATCAAAAGGGAAAGTTTTAAGCCTAGTATTAAAAGTAGACAGAGTGCCTGCCTCTTGGACTAAAACTGGGAGCTGGTTCCACTGGAGAGTAGCCAGAAAGCTAAAGGATCTACCTCCCATCTTAGTACTTTTAGAAACTCTAGGCACCAGAAATCCTGCAGTATGAGAGTGAAGTCTCTGTTCAGAACAATCAGATTTTTGATGGATGACGGAGCTGATTATTGAGGGATTTATTTGTGACAATGGAAATCTTAAACTCTATTCTGGAGCCAATGAAAGAAAGCTAAAATATGATCTGATGGAAGATTTGTGCGTGCGTCTTATATTCAGATGCACTCAATAGTTTGAAAATTATGGTAGAATAATTGAGGATGATGGCATGGTGGAGCTCTCCAGTTCAATTCTCCTTTGTACCCTGTGCTTCTGCAGGTTTCCATTGAGTTCTGTGGATTCTCCCACTGTCTAAACACATGGATAAGATGTGTACCCTGCCTCTTAGTCCAGCAGCAGAAAAGCTCCTGCTCTTTTATACCTTTTATAACCCTGGACAGTAGGAACAATATAGTGGGTGCATAAAATTAACGACTAGACTGTAAATAATTAAATTCTAATTGGACTTGTTTGTTTTTCTTTCTGTTACCCTGAGGTGGCTTTTCTATTGTATCAATACAATATAAATAAACCCATCAAATCTAATTTCAATCCACAAGAAGAAACATACTACTGCTTTTGCGCTGGAGGGTATGTTTGGAAAAAAATGCAAAGAGAAGAAAAAAGGTCTGACATTTTAGATTTGCACTCCCACACGCTTTCATATTAAATAATGTATAGGCAGCAGAATGTGTGGCCATCATTGACATGCAATCTGCGGTGAAATGGGACGCTGTATTAGCCATTATTTTAACCCACAGAGTCAATGATTACAATTAACCTCTTTTGAACTGAATGGCTTACTGTAATAATTTTTTTCTTTGCTACTATAGTAAAAACAGGCTTATCGCAGAGCCACTGGGAGCCATGATTTATCTTTGTAGGATCAGTTTAAATAAATGTTTTACATATACATTTATAAATTGGAGCTACAAGCTTCACATTCAAGGTTTCACATCGGTTGCTCTCAGAAATGTACACACTCCATCCACTGCGCGCTTACCTTTAAACCAATACTTCAGTCTTCATCGGTTGGAATCTTCACAGAGCATGATGCTGCCACTGCCATGTTTCATAGCTAACTTGTTAAAAGGGCAGTATTATGTTAAGCTGACTTTTTTGAGCTTATTCCCTCATCAACACATACCTGGAGTGTTGCTATGATTCTTTGATGCACGCTTAAGAAATCCTGTCATCTCCATGGCAACCATTCAGCTGTGCAAAACGCCTGGGTGGACCTATCCCCACCTTCGAGGTGCTGCTCCTCCTCAGAGCTCCAGTTTCCAAGCTTCCCCGCTTTCAAGCTTCCTCATCACAGAGCATCCCTCGCCCATCACTCCCCCACTCAGCTCCTTCAAACTAGCCGGCAACAATTAGCAAACACCTGGTGGGACTGCGTACCTGCTGAGCCCATTATACAGGCTAGTTCTCAGTGTAATGCTGGTAAAAGCTTTGTTAAAATTACTAGAGGAGCAATGTCGTGATGACTTCCTGAAGGTGTAGTTTCAGGAACTTTTGATTTTAATGCTTTTTAAATTAAAATTGAATTCATCAAATTTCTTTTGAGCCCTATTAAATACACATAGCATTTTTAAAACAACTCAAGGTAACATAGTTACTTAATTGTGCATGGTACTCAGGGCTTGGAAAACACATAAAACTGACCCTTTATTCTGACTCTTTGAAGCAAAATTTAGCAATTTCTGTGATAAATATATTGATCGCAGACATGAAGTAAAGAATAGTGAATACTGAACTTTTTTTATTGGGGATTTTTATTTTTTTAGGTAATTTCCTCTAACATGGTTTGTTTGTTCTTCAGTTGAACTGTAAAAATATGTGACATTAATGCTGGAAAAGTTCAGCAATTGTTTATTTATTTTCCTCCCCACCAGGGTTTTTTGTGGGCTCTAGTGTCCCTTATATGACAGTAGGCTGACAGGAAAGAGGGAGCGAGAGGGGGGAAGAAATGCAGCAAATGTCGCTGGTCTGGGAATCAAACCATGACGGCTGCGTTGAGGACTCAAGGCCTCTAAATGTGGGTCGCTATCCCCTACGCCACCACAGCACACTCCCAGCGATTGTTTATTACAGTTTATATCTTCTCCCATGGTGTGTGGACATTTGAAAGCCACTGTAAATTTTAGGATGGATTTTAATTTAATAAATAATCAGGAGAAAATTATGGTGGGTTGGATTTATTGTATTTCACAATTAAATAAAAAATATTTAGATTTATTTAAGCATAAATAAATCGAAATACTTGATGTTAGGTTGCTAACATCTACGTTCACTACACCAAAACCAACACTGTCTTATAACTTGAGCCAAGAGTAAGAATATATAAAAATAAATAGATGTGAGTGGACTAAGGTCACTTTTGAAAGGCAAAGAAAAGAAATGTGATTCTCTTTCTTTCCAAAAAATTTCCCTCAAAGCAAGAATCAACAAATGGAACAGGGGACAAGCGGGAAGAAAAACTCTTCATTGAATATTCATTAACCGGTGCCTAGGTGTATACATGGCTCTTAACCACTCTTGTTTATGACTTAAGGACTTGTAGTACTGACCTTAGTTTAACACAGCAGCAGATACCAAATTAACCTCTAGCCTCCGCAGGGCTAGCCATGCCCTGCTAACAAGCAACCTGTCTAGACACACAAGAAGTACTTTATGATTCCACCTTTCACAATCCCCCCTCTTTCTCCAGGTCTCTCTCTCCCTCTTTTTTCCTCTCTCTCTCTTTCTTCTTTGTTTCACTAGTACCTTGGCTCTCCACCTTTCTGTCTCCACTAACACAAACTGGCACATGCTCTTGCCCTCTATCCTCTTCTATCGTTCTCCTCACCATTTCATCCTTGTTTACCCCCCTACACTGTTTTTCATGTACCTCCCAAGCTGTGCGGTGTTTGGGTCATGCACTCAACAACCTGGGTTTATTAGAGAAAAGACTTCCCTTTATTCTTCACAGAAATGCTCTCAGATACCATAATAAACAAAACTAAATTATATAATTGTTTCTTGGAGGTTAGGTTTTTAGCATTAAAATGAGGAATCATATTGTAATGACATTTCTTTAAAGATAGTTTTACATTTTTATGTCAAAATGTAAGAAAAAATATTTTCCAGGCCCATAAGCACTGAAAATGTGATGGTCAATCAATCAGATAAGTCTTATATAATTTCACTACTACAGTTTACCACTGCTGTAGCAGTGAGATCATTATTATTATAATTATAATAATTATAATAATTATTATTATTATTATTATTATTATTATTATTATTATTATTATTATTATTATTATTATTATTATTATCCACAATATATATTCTAGATGAGTAAATTTGAGGTAGGATTTAATGAGCATTATATTCTACAAAATATAAAGTTATTCTTATGTTTATTTATCAATCCTATTTAATGTTCTTCCTATTATTCTTTATTATTATGTTTTTACAATAATTTGAAAATAGTTATGACAATTATAAAATCTACACAAGTTAAAATGAAAATAATGTTTTTCAGTAATTTAATATATTTTACTAAATCTGTATGCACATGTATGCACATCCAGCAGGGCACTAACATGTCCTGCTGGATGACTATGATAACAATAGTAATATATTGTAAAAATCTAACCCTACACTTTAAACAAACAAAACATTTTATCATTTTCTATGATGATATCTTTGAGATGAATGTTCTTCTGCAAATGAAGCTATTTTTGTTTTGTTTTTATAAAAATAACTATTTTATCTCTAATCTAAATACCATCTCATTCCTTCTTTGTCTTCCATGCCTGTCGTTTATGCAAATCTCAACTAGTTATGACTATCAAGTTTGTTTGCATCTATGTTTTGTAAATCGTGGATCTAACCGTGCTTCGCATCAACTTTGCTTTTTGAAATGATTGTCCTGGCATGGTTTCCGTACTTTATATGCACCTGATTGGTTGGTTTCGCTGCACGCCGAGCACAATCGTTTGTGAATCGTTTAGCAGGTAAAAACGTTAACCAATATTTCGCTTCTGTTAAAAAATTGAAAGAGTTTGTGATTTA
This sequence comes from Gambusia affinis, assembly GCF_019740435.1. NCBI lineage: Eukaryota > Metazoa > Chordata > Actinopteri > Cyprinodontiformes > Poeciliidae > Gambusia > Gambusia affinis. The sequence goes on from NC_057871.1 coordinate 3,949,209, forward strand.
TTAAGCAGCTCACCTTTAAGCCTTAGTACTTGTTTAATTTACTTATTCGCTTACCAACACTTTCATGTCGTTAGCTGTGGACTCTCATTTACGGAAGAGCTTAGCCTGTTAGCTTTATTAGCAGCACAGGCTAGCTTTAGCACGCCAAGACACTATTAAATACTGTAGTGGTTCTTATTAAAATAGCATCTGTGTATCTACTTTAGTACTATTGTTTTAAAGGCATTTCTTGTGTGGTTTAACATGTACACATCGCCGAATATGGGTGGATTACCTTTAGCAATGCTAATGTTCATTGTTGAGATAAACAAACCTTTACATTGTTTGTTTCGACCCAGTTTAGGTGAAGATGAGTCTCAGAAAACAAACCCCCAGTGACTTTCTGAAGCAGATTATCGGCAGACCCGTGGTGGTCAAGCTCAACTCGGGCGTTGATTACAGAGGTACTGCAGGTGCCATGCTGAAAATCATTATTATCCTGATGAACAAAAATGAATGGAATAGTTCTCTTCCATTAAGTGAAATGCAATCTGAATAACTGCTGCTGTTTGTCGCTGTGCAGGTGTTCTGGCCTGTCTGGATGGTTACATGAACATCGCTATTGAGCAGACAGAAGAGTACGTCAACGGGCAGCTCAAGAACAAGTATGGAGATGCCTTTTTGAGAGGAAACAATGGTAAGGAAGTATATATATTTTTTATAAATAAAACTGTATACAGCGACTTTTGTAAGTGGTGTCAATGAAAAATACATTTCCTAGTCAACTAAGTTTGAATTAAAAATGGTCAATTTTATGAAAACCAAAAACATTTTTGTCCATCCATAATGTTAG